>NW_027491137.1:0-600000 GCF_021521415.1 Bidens hawaiensis
ATATTAATGAATTATTCTCTGAGGACATTCTTCATGCAAGTATGTGATGCCTCTTGCTAGTCCCAAGCACAATCTCTAAAAGCATCTCATACCCTATAACATCACCTGCATTTGCTTTAACAAGTGGTTATCCAATGAGCCATTAACCATAAACTCATATACCAAAGCTATTAAACTTGATTCAAAGCAAAACCCATAAAGCCTAACGAGATTAAAGTGATGTGTTCTTCCCATAGTGCTCACTTCCGCCATGAATTGTTCCTCCAACTGTTTTGTCCGGTTTCCCATTTAGTACTTTCACGGCTATAGTCACTCCGTTGGTAGAGATGCCTTTGTAAACCGTTCCAAAGCCACCCGAACCCAATTCGAAGCTGAAGTTGTCTGTGGCTTTTCTTAGTTGTTGTGCAGTGAAACCGGATTGGCTTTTCACTTTCCATCTCTTCTATGGTCTTGGCCACATTCATGGGAATAAAAGTTGATTTCTTTTTAAGCATGTTATCCGTAAATGACAAATGATGCCACCGCTTAGCACAACAACTGCAAACAAGAAATCTTTAAATTCAATAGATTGGTGGAATTATATTATAACTCAAAATTCGATAGCTTAATTACCTATTACAAAAACCACAACGCCAAGAATGTTGGCACCACCTTTGCTTAACATTTATGTTATGTAATTATAATCGAAAGCTTTTATTTTATTAAGATTCAACTTGTATACAAAATAAGGCAGACTGCTTGTTTATATGGATGTTTTAGTGTACATGCATATGATCCCTATATGCAATCTCAAGTAGTACTTCGATACATAAGAGTTTGTACTTTCTGTGGAAAATAAATCCAATGGAAAGTTTCAAGGTTAGACTTAGTCATCGAAAATGACTTCTTTTTAAAACAAAGGAAAACGACTTGCCGTTTTGTTCAATATATCAAGCTCTTTTGTTAATAACAATACAACATATCTACTTTAACGTGCTTAATTACCAATGTGTTTCAAAAAATTACATAAAAAATACCATAGATAAATGATACGTGAATCAGATTCTAACATCTAGTAAATCTGGTAATTAAGCGCGCGAAGTTGTTCTAGTCTTATTATGATGGGCAATGATATAGATTTAGGAATATATTTAAAGGGTATGTGAATTAGTTGTACTAAAAAAAGGATAAAATGTTGTGCAATAAATCTCAAACTCAGAAAAAAACCGTTGTTTTAAATCTCTATTTTTCCATGTTTTACCTGAAAGTACTTTTTGTTGAGTGTGAAGCCACTCTTGTTTGCCAAAAGTAGGAGCAGAATATGTGTTTGAAACCTGCAACTAGTGTGAAGTCACTCTTGTGGTTTGTCAAAAGTAGAAAATGTGTGTGAAACATGCAACCATGTTTTGTAGCCTGTCAACATAAGTGGTGGAAGACATCTATGAGTTAACCTATTTCTTTTGCTGTATTAATTTCTTTGTTTGACAAAATCTTATTTAATCTCTATATAAGAGATTCATCAGTATTGAAAGTAAATGTATCACAAGCTTGGTTTAAAAAAGCGCGCCTGAGGCGAGCCGTGGCGAGAGGCGACGTAAGGCGAGGGCCTCTTCGCTTTAGGCTAGTCAAGGCGAGCAATGTTCAAAAGGCGAGCCTGAGGCGAGCTTTTTAGGCAAAAAGTGACCTAAAGAGAAGGTGAGGCGCTCGCCTTTCGTACGCGAATGGTTTTTAAGCATCTTAATGTTGTACAATATGCTTTTTAGGTTGTATGTGTAGGTAGTTTATATATTAAATCATCTATAATGCTTAAATATAGCTACATCATGAGTCAAGATGCTAAAAATCCATGATATATACATATATAAAAATTATATAAATGCGTTCGCCTCGAGTACGAAAAGCTCTCGCTTTTACGCCTAGCGCTTCACGCTTCTGTTTTAAACCCCGTCGCTTTTCTTCGCCTCTCGCTTTTTAAAACCAAGATCACAAGAAAAAAGAAATAAAACATTTCTAGTTACCCACCGTGACGTAGGTCAGAGTTGGACCGAACCACGTTAAATCTTTGTGTTCTTGATTCTGAGCAGAGTGTGTGTGTGATTTGTGTTCGTGTGACCCGTCTGATCCTAACAACTGGTATCAGAGCGCTGGCTCTTTGATTCACATGAACCAGGTAGGAGGAGAAGGTGAAGAAGAAGGACATCTACCTGAGGGATTCGGAACCAGGGTTCTGAACCAGCAGCCGCTGCCGCTACTCGCTAGCACCGCCACCGCCTTCGCCACCGCTTGCACCTCCACCGCCCGTCGCTGCCGCTACTCGCTAGCACCGCCACCTCCGTCGCCGCAGCTAGCACCTCCACCGCCCGTCGCTGCCACTACCCGCCAGCACCGCCATCGCTGTCGCGACTGTCTAGGGTTTCGAAAAACCCGTCGCCTGCTCCCCTCGCCGGAAACCATGCACGCCACCATAGCCTACTCGTTTTCTTGGGAGATCGCCAGAAGAAGAAGGAGTTTCTTGTTGTCTGCTCAAGAAGGAAGAAGAAAGGGTTTAAAAGAAAAAAAATAATTTCCATATTTACCACAAGGCCCCTCAAGTTTGAACAAGGTCTCATTATCCATCATAAATTGTTCCTTGCCAATTAAAGCTTGAAACAAAAGTTTTTTTTGTTTCTGATTATTGCTTTCGCTCGTATAAATTACCACTTAGCACTACGAACCCGTTTGGTTAGTAGTAATTTGGTAATTTTTTAATGGCAGAGGACAGTAAAATTAAGATTGATAAGTTTTATGGAAGTGATTATGGATTTTGGAGAATGCAAATTGAAGATTTGTTGTATCAGAAAAGTTTGCATTTGCCTATGTTGGGTGAACAACCAGATGACATGTATGATGAAGAATGGAAGTTGTTGGATAGACAAGCTTTGGGTGTGGTTAGGCTTTCTTTGGCAAAAAGTGTTGCATATAACATTGTCAATGAAACAACCACATATGGTGTATTGAAAGCTTTGTCCAACATGTATGAAAAACCATCCACTTCAAACAAAGTATTCCTCATCCGACAATTGGTTAACACCAAGATGAAGGAAGGCATGTCGGTTACCGCTCACATAAATGAGTTCAACTCGATTATCTCTCGTTTAGCCTATGTTGGAATAAAGTTTGAAGATGAAGTACAAGCGCTACTCCTTTTATCATCATTGCCCGAAAGTTGGTCAGGCACAGTCACAGCTGTTAGTAGTGCATCCGGCACTATCAAACTCACTTTCGAGAGTATTCGTGACTTGATAGTGAATGAAGATATTAAACGGAGAAGCAATGGTGAAACTTCAAATTCTAGTTCTTTATTGCATACAGAAATTAGAGGAAGAAGAAATGAAAGAGGACGTAGTCGAGGCAGGCCGAAGTCCAGAAAAAAGGGGACAGTCAAAGAATAGAAAAGACATTGAATGTTGGAATTGCAAAGAAAAAGGTCACTTTAGAAGCCAATGTACAAACCCAGCTGCAAAGAAGTAAACAATGTATCCTCTGAAGAATTAGGTTATGCTCTAATCTATTCTGTTGAAGATTCAGTTGAATCTTGGATTATGGATTCGGGTGCTTCTTTCCATGCTATCTCATACCCAGATATAGTTAAGAATCTACGAATAGGTAACTTTGGTAAAGTTCGTTTAGTAGATGATCAAATTCTTGATATTATAGGTATTGGAGATGTAGACTTGAAGACCTCATTAGGAACTATATGGACATTGAAAAATGTCAGGGTTATTCCTAACTTAAGGAGAAAGTTGATTTCAGTTGGAAAATTGGATGATGAAGGGATTAATGTTCACTTTGGGGGTGGAAAATGGAAAGTGATTAAAGGCAATTTAGTGATTGCCAAAGGAAAGAAGAAAGGCACTCTATACATGACAGAAGTTTATGCTGAAGGTGTTCATGCAATGACCACCGGTCCAAGTCTATCAAATTTATGGCACAACCGACTCGGACATATGAGCGAGAAGGGATTGAAGATGTTGGCCCAGAAAGGAAAGTTTCCAGACTTGAAGAAAGTGGAAACTGAATTTTGTGAATCTGGTGTTCTTGGAAAACAAAATAGGGTTGCTTTTGTGAAGACATGGAGGACACCGAAAGCCCAAAAATTGAAGCTTGTTCACTCAGATGTATATGGACAAACATCAGTTTCATCTCTAGGAGGCTCAAGATACTATGCAACCTTCATCGACGATTCAATGCGCAAGGTATGGGTCTATTTTCTTAAACATAAATCTGATGTATTTGATGCTTTTAAGATATGGAAATTTACTGAAACTAATTTGAAGGTAAAGTTCCTGAAGTCGGATAATGGTGGCGAATACACAAGCAACATGTTTGTAGATTATTGTGCCAGGGAAGGGATAAAGATGATCAAGACAGTTCCAGGAACTCCTCAGCAGAATGGTGTAGCTGAGAGAATGAATAGAACTTTAAATGAGAGGGCTAGAAGCATGAGGTTGAATGCTGGGATGCCTAAGACATTTTGGCCAGATGCGGTTAACACTGCAGTCTACTTGATTAACCGTTCCCATCTGTTCCCTTAGATTTCAAACTGCTAGAATAAATGTGGCAAGGGAAGAAAGTAAGTCTTAAACATCTTAAAATATTTGGTTGTAGTGCTTATGACTTGTTGGAAAGTAGTGACAGAGATAAGCTGGACTCAAAGGCCAAGAAGTGTACATTCATTGGCTATGGGTCAGAAGAAATGGGTTACAGACTTTGGGATAATGAAGGCAGAAAATTAATTAGAAGCAAGAATGTCGTTTTCAATGAAAACGAATTGTACAAAGACAGAAACACCAAGATACAAGAAGTTCAGAAAGAAAGTGTTGAGTTTGAAAGTGGTGGAAAAAGAAAAGAAGCTTCAGTCGACATTCCAGAAAATGGGAATGAGTTAAGCAACAGTGGTAGCTTAGGGAATGATTCTAGTAATGATTCTGAGGAAGAAAAAGTTGCTCCTCAAACTTTATAAACACCTCAAAATCAACCAAGGAGGTTGTCTACAGTCACTAGAACACCAGAAAGGTACTCACCATCAGTCAACTGCATACTCTTGACAGATAATGGTGAACCCCAGTGTTACTATGAAGCTATGGGGTTGAAAGATTCATTGCAGTGGGAGCTAGCAATGTAAGATGAAATGAAGTCACTTGAGAAGAACAAGACCTGGCACTTGACAAAACTTCCATCTCGGAAGAAGGCTCTTCAAACAAATGGGTTTTCAGGGTCAAGGAAGAACATGATGGTACTAAATGGTACAAAGCAAGATTAGTAGTCAAGGGTTTTCAACAGAAAGAGGGAATAGATTTCAATGAAATATTCTCTCCAGTAGTGAAGATGTCTACCATCCGGCTCGTTCTCAGTATTGTAGCCATAGAAGGCTTGCATCTAGAGCAGCTAGATGTCAAAACAGCCTTTCTACATAGTGACCTAGAAGAAGACATCTACATGACACAACCAGAGGGTTTTCAGGTTAAAGGTAAAGGAAACCTGGTGTGTAAACTGAAGAAGGGTTTGTATGGTCTAAAACAAGCGCCAAGACAATGGTACTTGAAGTTTGATAACTTCATGGGAAGAGTTGGTTACAAGAGATGTGACAATGATCCTTGTTGTTACATTAAGAAGTTCAAGGGTTCTTATATCATTCTACTACTCTATGTAGATGATTTGTTAATTGCAGGTTCAGATTTGTCAGAAATCAAGAAAATAAAGAAGCAATTGTCTGAAGAATTTGAGATGAAAGACTTAGGAGCTGCAAACCAAATACTTGGGATGAGTATTCTCAGAAACAAAGACGGCTCTTTGACACTCTCTCAGGAAAAGTACATTGAGAAAGTGTTAGAGAAATTCAGCCTTAAAGATGCCAAGATTAGAAGCACACCTTTGGGAAGTCACTTTAATCTTTCTAAAGATCAGTCACCCAAATCAGATGAAGACAAGAAAGAAATGGCTAAAGTTCCGTATGCATCTGTAGTTGGTAGCCTCATGTATGAAATGGTATGCACGAGACCAGATATTGCTCATGCAGTGGGAGTTGTTAGTCGGTTTATGTCCAATCCGGGAAGAGAACATTGGGAAGCAGTTAAATGGTTGCTGAGATACTTGAAGGGAACTTCAAAGATGGCATTGCATTTTAAGAAGAAAGATGCTATTCTGAATGGTTTTGCAGATGCAGACCTGGGTGGTTGTAAAGAGTCATTCAAAAGCACCACAGGGTATGTCTTTATAGTGGGAGACACTGTAGTAAGTTGGATGTCCAAACTACAGAAAAGTGTTGCCCTTTCAACCACAGAAACAGTATATGGCAGTTGCTGAAGCAAGCAAATAACTTATATGGTTGAAGAATTTTCTCATTGAACTTGGAAAAGAACAAGATGATTGTGTGCTATTATGTGACAATCAAAGTGAAATTCATCTTGCAAAGAATCCTGTCTTCCATTCGAAGACGAAACACATACAACTGAGATATCACTTCATCAGAGAGCAAGTTAGTAAAGGCACTCTAAAGTTGAAGAAGATCAAAGGAAGTGAAAATCCATCTGATATGTTGACTAAGGTTGTCACCTTAGAGAAGTTGAAGCTTTGCATAGCTTCAACTGGCCTTCAGGATAATTGAAGAGAAGGACGGGTAACTAGGAATGCCCTAAGATCAAGAGTTTCTTACAGAAATACAGATGCACAGTTGAAGCACAAGTGAAGATTGTTCCGTGGCTTCAAGTGGGAGATTGTTGAGTGTGAAGCCACTCTTGTTTGTTAAAAGTAGTAGCAGAAAATGTGTGTGAAACCTGCAACTAGTGTGAAGCCACTCTTGTGGTTTGTCAAAAGTAGAAAATGTGTGTGAAACCCGTAACCATGTTTTGCAGCCTGTCAACATAAGTGGCGGAAGACAGCTATGAGTTGACCTATTTTTTCTACTACATTAATTTCTTTATTTGACAAAATCTTATTTAATCTCTATATAAGAGATTCATCTGTATTGAAAGTAAATATATCACAAGAAAAAAGAAATAAAACATTTCTAGTTACCCACCGTTGACGTAGGTCAGAGTTGGATCGAACCACGTTAAATCTTTGTGTTCTTGATTGTGAGCAGAGTGTGTGTGTGATTTGTGTTTGTGTGACCCGTCTGATCCTAACACTTTTAAAATAATACATCAACGTATAAGGGTTTGTAACCTCGCGTCACGTTTTCATCTTTTCATGAAAACTGTTTTACACAAAACGTAATCACATGTTCAGTGTGATTAGTCGTACATATGCAGATCTTGCTTGGTTTTGATCCAAAGCTTTACGTTATCATCTTTTAACCATTTTGAACATTATAAGACGTCTTATAAACCCTTATGAGTCAATTTTGCTTGCTATACGAGTTTTGATAACAAAACTAGAGTCACAACTTATGAAACCAAGCTTTAAGCATAAGTTCGTATCTCTAACAAGCTTAAACACTTAAATAAACTTGAACAAAGTCTTGTTTATATGTCTAGTACTGACGTAGACACTTGAACATAATCTTCCTACATTTTTCTTGTCTTAAAGGTTGCTAAATAGCAAAGAAACCTCACTTTCTTTTACAAGGATGTGTTTGCGCGCGTTCACTCTCATAGGTGATCGGTTGATTCATGAAATCACGTTCATGGCACCCATTTATATACCTAAAATCCACCATAGATTGCCACGCTTATGGTTTGCTTTCAAAAATAAAGGAATGACTCAGCCATTACACGAAAACTGAGGCTTGCTATACGGTCTGTGTGGGCACCAAAGCTGCCATACTCATTATAGAATAGATAAAAACATGGACTTATACTTTCTCTATTTCATTTTCAGACCCTCGACTTATACTTTGACTTAATTGCATTTTAGCCCCTCAACTTTTTAAATGTTTATATTGAGCACATAATTTTAACGAGTCTTACCATAACCATAACTCATTCTTTTATAAATGGGTTGATTTAAGTAAATAGTTAGCTAATGGGTTGATTGGGTTATTCAAAGCAGGCAGTAGGTCAAAACGGATCATGGGTCAACATCACCTCCCACAATTGTCACCTACCATTACCTACATTAGTGGCTAGTGACAACCATCGTCTTCATCACTAGCTGTCGTTGCCACTTCCACTACTATAATCTCCGCCACCATCTTCACCTACTAGTCTACTCTGACACCACCATTCACATCGTCGTTGCTGCGCCAATTCCACTGCAGCCATGCACCACGACATTTGCTTTTCGTCGACACTAGTACCATAAAAACGTACAAATATAAAGAGATATATGAACCTTTTGGTGACCAGTTTCAATCTGAGCCCGTTTGGTCATCACCCGATTTCACATGAACCATAATGATTAATGATACCTTTTGAAAAACGTTCTGACATATCTAGTCACATCTACACAATCTGAAATTTGTTGATTTCATCTTAATGAAGCACTAACTGAATGAATATACATGACATTTATTTTCAAACTAATAAATAGTTTGAAGTTTAGAAAGTAAATAAACTATTTAGAGGCGCCTGGACAATTAACTTGACATGAGAAGCACATATGCATGCTTCCATAAAATGTGTTGACTACATATATAATCAACCTGAGGCAATTGTAATATCATATCTCCTCATGGCAGGCGTCCCCGTGACCACATTCGATTTGGTGACCACTTTAGATGACGACCAATTAGAACCACCAACATTCCATGCCATTCGAGCCAAAGACTCATCGTGTTCAATCCCTGCAAACAAATATAAAAAAGGATTTAAAGGATGAGGCACCTCTAACTCACCTTCCAACATTTTCACAACAATGCTCATCACCGGCCTAGTCTCCGGTCTATACTGAACACAACAAAGAGCCACCTTTAGCATCCTCTCCACAACTTCTTGATCCTTTTCTTCAAGCGCACAAACTGTCATCAGATCATCCAATTGGTTAGTTTCATATTTGTCCCACGCCCATATTGGGAACCACCGTTGAATATCACCAAGAGTCTCGTCCGTGTTCCTTCTTCTTCCAATGATCTCAAAAAGTAGCATCCCGAAACTATAAACATCACATTTATGTGTAACCTGGAGACGCATCCAAACCTCAGGAGCAATATAGCCAGGGGTACCCCGTCCTCCACCTGTCATGGTTATATGAGTGTTATCCCTATTACAAAGCTTGGCTAAACCAAAATCTGCTACTTTTGCACAAAAATTTGAATCCAACAATATATTTCCTGGTTTTATATCATAGTGAACTATTCTTTGAGGACATTCTTCATGTAAGTATGCAATGCCTCTTGCGGTTCCCACTGCAATCTCGTGAAGCTTCTCAAACGTTATCATAACTCCTTTTTTCGCTTTGAACAAGTGGTTATCCAATGAACCATTAACCATAAACTCATATACAAGAGCTCTTAAACTTGGTTCAAAGCAAAACCCATAAAGCCTTACAAGATTGAAGTGATGAGTTCTTCCCATAGTGCTCATTTCCGCCATGAATTGTTCCTCAATTCTCTTGTCCGATGTCCCATTTAGTACTTTCACAGCTACCATCGTTCCGTTGCCAAATATCCCCTCGTAAACTGTCCCAAACCCGCCTGAACCCAATATGATGCTGAAGTTTTCTGTGGCTACTCTTAGCTGTTGAGAGGTGAATTGAATGGGCTTTTCTCTTTCCATGTCACCTAGGAATTTGGCCATCGTTAGGGGAATAAAGCGGGAATCATTAACTAGCGTGTCGGTCTTTATGTTCGATCTTTTATCGCATACATATAATAAGATGGCTATCTTTATCACAACAACTGCAAAATAGAAACCATGATCATCAACAGAACGATTCCTCACATGAAGAGAGGAACGACTTACCAACAAAGATACCCGCAATATAGAAACTGATGATGCCTTCGCTTGGCATAATGTTAATTATGATCAGGGTTTAGAAATTATGAAACCTTATAAGGATTCAACACGTAGTGTCGTGTACAGCGCGGCCTTTATGAACTCATATGTTGTGGTGTGATAAAAAATTTAAAATCCAACTTTGGTGGAGTTCTCAACAAGTGTTGATGATGACAAGGTTACACAAGGAAAATATTGTCCCATTTTGTTCATATGGTGTCTGAGTGCTCTATGCGTTTGATTTGGTAATATATAATATAAAAATGTTATTGTTGTTGTAAGACAAATGCTTGAAACAGAAGAGCAACTTTCAAAATGGAAATTTGATGGAAAGGTTATGATGTACACCATAGATAACATTTACAATAGCAAATGGTGTAGTACACATGAAACAAGAAAGCTTAACAACTAAAGATGGGACATATAGTACGACTACATACTAGTAAGGAGTGAAGCACTAAGGGTCTAAGGGTCGTCATCCGTTCAAAGATTTTCTGGCCTAAACCAAAACTGAATCTCATCGAAGTAGTTCAAAATCCAAACCAAAAACGAAATTTGAATTCAGTTGATTTTCTGTTTTGGTCAAACAAAATGAGTAAAGTTCTTTTTAAAAGCTTTACCATTATTTGTAATGGTTATCTATGGTAGGGGCAATTAGGGGTGAGCAAGATAAGGGTCAGACCCTTGAAACCCTTTTACCTCACTCGTAAAACCCTTAATTAGACCCGAATATATAATATGGGTAGGGTAAAGGGTATTTAAATTTCACCTTAAAGGGTAAAAGGGTTTCAAGGATTCGAGCTTTTTCAAACCCTTGACTCGTTTACTAGTTTCTAGATAGATATACATCAGATTCGCGATTAATCTGAAATGTTAGAGAGGTTTGTATTTTATATATGATTCATCATAATTTCCCAACTACTAAAAAAATAAAAATAAAAGGTCATACTACTAATTGGAAACACACACACACACACACACACACACACACACACACACACACACACACACACACACACACACACACACATATATATATATGGGGCGGTTAACGTACGCTAATAAACTATCGTACATTAGGTACGCGAGTATCTAGAGCGTTCAATTATACGCCATTAAATTTTTAAATACAATTATACGCAGTTATACGCCAGTTATCGAAAGGGTATTTCCATCCAGAACGTCCAAGTATATCTCCCCAAATCTATTATTCAATTCCCCAAATCTCTATTCTTCAAAATTCCCCCAAATCCGGCAATCAAAACCTAAACCCCCATTCCAAACGGCAATCAAAACCCCCATTACATACAAAATGGAGGTCAATTGACAGTCGAAAGCAAAATCTATGTCAAACGTTCGGATTAATAAGGTGAACAAGGAACGTAGGTCGAAAATTAACAACGACACACCACAAAAAACGGCAAAATCAGGTAATTCTTAAAAGTTGTACTATTTTGTATTTTAAACCTTTGATTAAACATATTAGATAAGTTTTCAGATGTCGACAGCGTACGCATTATGAGATTCTGTAATTGGCCGATTTGATATTAACCATACTTAATAGGTAGAGGTTTATGTTGAAAGGAACGTATTATGTTGGGGTTTTCAAACAGAAACGTATTAGAAAAACGTTTTACCAAAACGTATTATCAAAAGAGTGTTGGATGATCCTAAACGTTTTACAGAAAATATTAACTTAAATGCTTGTTGGAGTTGATCAAACAGAAACGTATAAGGCAAACATTTTACCAAAACGTATTAGCAAAAGAATATTAGATGATCACAAACGTTTTACATAACATATTAGGTTATATACTTGTTGGAGTTTTTAAGCAGAAACGTTTTACCAAAACGTATTAGACAAAGAGTGTTAGATGATCCCAAACGTTTTACAGAACATGTTAGCCTATATACTTGTTTATGTTAGTTTGATGCTTGTACCTTATTGTAATATGTTTGACTAGTTGCTATTCAACAACAAATGGATGCCAAACATAAGCAATCTGAAAAAACCCTTGCATCACCAACAAATAAACGTAAAAGAAATGAAGGTGAAGAAAGGGACTCAGATTCAAACTTTGAAACACCACTAAAGATTCAGAAACATGCAACAACAGTTTCAGACTTTGAAGCACCAACAAAGAGAGGTAAAAAATCAATCTCTATTAAATCACATACTAGAAAACCATTTCAAGAATACAGAGAAACAAAAATTTGGATGAGGTATTCACCGGTAAATATTTTCAAAGCAATAAAAGAAATGAATGAATAAGAAAAGAACTGGGTTGAAGAAATGGGATTTGGATTAGTGTTAACAATGAACATTACCACCATTCCCACTCGTCTAGGATATTGGTTGGTTGTGAACTATGATTATGAGAATGACGAGTTAAACATAGGTAACCATATTATTAAGATCACACCCCAATTAGTTCATGAGGTTTTTGGGATACTAGTTGGTGGGGAAACAGTTTTAGAAAAAAACAGACCAAGAATAGGGTCGAGTATCTCTACAGATAACTTCAGAAAGCAATTTGACCATTCAAGGATAACCATTCCAAATGTGTTGGATAAAATGAAAACACATAATGGGAAATGTGAAGAGTTTAAGTTGAATTTTCTTGTGTTATTCAACACATGCATTGGATTGATAACAAAATCAACAACAGTCAATCTAATGTTTACGTCCTCAATTGATGACTTTTCAAACATATCAAAAATGAATTGGTGCGCGTACATGATTGATAATTGGAAGAAATCAAAAATGGAGTGGAGAGGTATAAAAGAAAATGGGAAACAAGAACAATTCAATGGTCCTGTAACCTTGCTTGCACTACTATACACACACGAGTATCAGAGACGTCATAGGCGTTCGGGGACCCAATAAAAACACCAGCAATTAGCTACATAACAACGAAAACTCTTTTTACCATGGATAGCCACTTGTACAATAATGGTCCGTTAACTGATAATGAGGATGACGAAGATGAATCAAGTAAGTACTATAATATGCTTTACAAAATATTTATTCTTTAATAACTATATGTTACTACTAAAAAATAGGGGAAAATGTTGAAGCACCTGAAAATGAAAGAGTGGGAGAAGAAACGGGAAAGCACAAAAGATTGAAAACTCAGATGAAACAAGCATCTAATGCAGTTGAGAAAAAGAAGAAACAAGCAACTGATGAGGTTGAGAAACAAAAGACAAAATCAGTTGATGAGTTAGAGAAAAAGAAGAAACAAGCAGCTAATGAGTTGGAGAAAAAGAAGAAACATGCAGCTGATGTGTCGGAGAAAAAGAAGAAACATGCAGCTGACGAATTGGAGAAACAAAAGAAACAAGTAGCTGATGAGTTGGAGAAAAAGAAGAAACAAGCAGCTGATGAGTTGGAGAAAAAGAAGAAAGAAGAAGCTGATGATTTGGAGAAAAAGAAGAAACAAGTAGCTGATGATTTGGAGAAACATAAAAAACAAGCAGCTAATGAGTTGGAGAAACAGAAGAAAAGTGATATATTAGAGTTGACAAGTAATGAACAAAATGATAATAGTTTTGAAGATTATAATTGTTTTGATAACAATTCACCATTGGATTTCCATATGCCTATAGGGACATCAACACAAGAAATAATAGACTACCATACTACCCCACTACGTACAGTTGTCTGGTTTGTCAGCATATTTGCCTACAAAGCCATTTACCGATGAGGAGAAGGTAAAAATTTTAAACAATAAAAACATTTTATATATTAACAAAAAATTATAATTCGTTACACTAATATTTATTGTAGAAATGGAATGAAGAAATGGACAAAAAGTTAGAAGAGTTTGATAAAATTGTCTCTAAAATAAACGAGTTGGTGATTAAAGGGAAGACAAAACATGGATCAAATGTATGGCTATTTGATAAGTGTTGCGCTTGGGAAGCCAAGTTCAATAAAAAATCATATGAAAGTCAAAGTCAAAGTCAAGCAGAAGGAGGTTTAGACAAATTAGGTATTATAATACGTTTACCTAATACGAATTAAATCCAATAAGCTGACAGCTTTGTTATCCAGTTGCAGCAGTTGATCTGTCACTGAACGAAGAAGATATTGATACATATGCTGAGAAAGGTATAATATGCTAAGACGTTTTCTTTATACGTTTTCTTACTAAATACAAATCCTTATACGTTTTCGTAATACGTTTTTCAGAAAATGATGCTGTTGACAATCAAGGAGTTGGAAAAAATGTGTGTAACATAGTGCAAGGTATAATATCCTAATAAGTTTTGTTAATACGTTTTTGTAGCTACATATGCTTACACGTTTTCCTAATACGTTTTCCAGAAAAGGCTGTTGTAGACAATCAAGGAGTTGAAACAGATTTGGGTAACAAAGTACGAGGTACGAAATACTTATACGTTTTGTTAATATGTTTTTGTTAATACGTGTTTGTGAATGCACATGCTTATATGGTTTTCCTAATACGTTTTACAGAAAAGGAGGATACAGTTGACAAACAAGGAGTTGAAACAAATCTGGGTAACATGGTACGAGGTATAATATACTTATATGTTTTGTTAATACGTTTTATAAATACGTTTTTTTTGTTATTACGCATTCTTATACGTTTTTCTAATACGCTTTACAGAAAAGGAGGATACAGTTGACAAACAAGGAGTTGAAACAAATGTGTTTAACCTAGAATGAGGTATAATATGCTTATACGTTTTCCTTATACGTTTTCCAGAAAAGGATGTTGTTGACAATCTAGTATATGAAACAATTGTGTGTAACAAAGGGGTCTCAATCGAAGGAGTTGACAATGCTCAAGGTGAATAAATTCTTTCCACTTACACATTCTTATTAGTTCATAATAACAATGATTATCCGAATATGTACTCTTTAATCCTAGGGCCTCAATCGAAGGTGTCGAACAAGGAGATTGTGTTGCAGATCCGAAGGTGGATAACAAAGACCAAGGTATACGTTCTGATTATTTAGTTCGTGATGGTAATGCTTATATATTATTATTGTTGTACGTTCTGCTTATACGTTTTGCTAATACGTTTTTAATTTTGCCTCTGGTAAAGGCCCGAATAAAATAGATATGTAAGACCCCGAATCCCGGGAATCCTACAGTTGGTAATTACCTCCCCAAATTCACAAAAATTTAAAACCAATCGATTCGTTTTATTTAAAACAAGTTCAGAGTAAATAACAACGGAAAAGTTTAAGTATTAAAAATCCCAAACACGGGTGCAAGTGTGCAAAAATCAAATGTAAATAAAATATTCGTTTTATTTGAAATCTTCATCTCATTAAAATCGTTTCAGAGTAGTAAACAGCGGAATAGTAACATCAAAATTCCCAAAACCAGGGAAGTGACCAAAATTAAAATTTAAATACTTATGGTAATAATTTAAAAGAAACAGTTTGCGTTATTAATTCTTCGACTAGATGTGCCTTCAACCGTCTGAGTAGTCTCTAGCACGTCCAAGCGGAAATCTCTAATCCTCAACCTGAAAGTCAATCTAACATACACACAAAGTCAGCTTGAGCTGAGTGAGTTCAAGTTTTCATAAACAATAATTCATACTTTATTTCAAAGCTATAGTTATAAACAATAGAGAAGGTATAAATAAAATAAATTATATATAATTCACCAAGTAATACAATCATCGTCGAACACACGTACACGGGCCTCTCCACCACAAGTCAAGACTCGAGTAATATATTTGACCCGGACGCGGTAAGACCTAAGCATGTGACACGAGCCTCTCCACCACGAGTCAAACCCGAGTAATATATTTGACTCGGTCACAGCTTATACATCCGAGCACGAGATACGGGCCTCTCCACCACGGGTACAACCCGAGTAATATATTTGACCCGATCTCGGCTCATACATCCAAGCACGGGGTACGGGCCTCTTCACCAAGGGTGCAACCCGACTAATATATTTGACCCGATCCCGGCTCATACATCCAAGCACGTAATACGGGCCTCTTCACCACGGGTACAACCCGAGTAATATATTTGACCCGATCACGGCTCAACATCCAACGGGCCTCTTCACCACGGGATTTTAAAACCCGAGTAATATATTTGACCCGCCAAAATGATGATCACGTCACACGGGCCTCTTCACCACGGGTACAACCCGAGTAATATATTTGACCCGGCCGTGAATCACCATGCACACACACAAAAATAAGCCTACATACATCATTCTTAGTCACGAGAAACTAAATATCATTACACAATCGTAAACTATAAGGTACACATCCTCATACGCACATACATACCTCCATATATACATACATATATATTCCTACATATATATATATATATCATCCCAAGGCCTACCTTATGCTAGCAAGCCTATATAAATTCTTTCAAAAACATATCAAGAGTTTAAATATCAAAACGGGATTATAAAACATTCCAAGAGTTTAAATATAAAAACGAGATTATAAAACATTCCAAGAGTCTAAATATAAAAACTGGATTATAAAACATTCCAAGAGTTTAAATATAAAAATGATATTATAAAACATTCCAAGAGTCTAAATATAAAAACTGGATTATAAAACATTCCAAGAGTTTAAATATAAAAACGAGATTATAAAACATTCCAAGAGTTTAAATATAAAAACTGGATTATAAAACATTCCAAGAGTTTAAATATAAAAACTGGATTAGAAAACATTCCAAGAGTTTAAATATAAAAACTGGATTATAAAACATTCCAAGAGTTTAAAATATAATACGGGGTACGAACAGTTAGGCCATCATCAACACTAAGTATTCGTACTTAGACATCTATATACATCCATATATTTATATCCCTATAAATACCGTCCAAATAATAACATCAGGGTCGAGCACACGTACAACCCAAACACGTAACATCTCATCCAAGTAATAACATCAGGGTCGAGCACACGTACAACCTAACACGTAACATCAGTGCATGCAAACACAAATAGGTCTACTCATATTCAATTACTGCCAAGTCTACTAACATCCTCGAGTCTAGACCATCAATAATGTATGTAACCTTAAGGACACAAGACCATGAACAAGTCTAAAATATCCTAAGGCATATAAAATAATTCAAATATAGCTTTCAAAATGCACCATCACGAGTGAGACCATGTAAAACTATTCAATTCACTGTAACGAGAAAAATCGTTTAAAATTGTATTTCGGTGTGTATGCTAGCCCAAAACGTAAAAGAGTAAAAAGGGCATCATGAACTCACCTGAATCAACCGAACACCTGCAATGAGCTAGGAAATCCCTAAGAGCACAATCACAAGCAAGGGCCTGTAAATTATACACAACGCGTTACTAAACTAGACTGTAACAACACTCTAGCCTAATGGGCCATTCAGGCCCAACACTCCAGCCCAAGACCCAACAACTGGGCCCAAGGCCCAATACTTTGGCCCAAGGCCCAACAACTTGGCCCAAGGCCCAACACTTGGCCCGAGGCCCAACACTTGGCCCAAGGCCCCTAAAACCTTTCAACTAACTAAAACCACCGGTTAAGCCTAAAACGAACTTGTTGATTAATAACGAATAAAACGTGCAGATTTTAGCATGCAAAGATGCATTTAATTACATAGGATAACCTTTGAATTAAATTATTAAATTTTTACCAGACTTTAATAAATGTCTTAGGTTTATAAAAATATTTTTATTATATTTTTCTATTGGACACAAAAATCATAAAAATTCTTCCAACACAGAAAGGTATGTGCAGCTATTTCAGCGCGCAACAAAATGGTCTTATTTTTATAAAATTCATTACCCAGCCAAATTAAACGATTCTAATTGGGTTTGGTTCCTAACTCAAAATATTAACTTCCAGAAGTGGAACCAACCAATTTAGACTTGTCGAAAAAAGGTTATGATGTCGGGAAGACGGACCAGAATCCGTCGTCCCGCATCAGGTTTGACACTCGATTTTATAAAATCATAAAAACTATTCAAATCTCGTCCAAAAATTACGTATTATACCTTTCTGGAAACTAGACTCAAAGTAGAACATCATGGAATCAAGAATCGATCAAAAAAAGTGGATTAACATCGCGTTACAGACCCTACAATATTTGAATCTGTCAGCAAGCTGTTATCATCAAAACTCAATCTTAACGACCAATAAGCGCGTTCATATGATCAATTAAGGTGTAAAAGACATGGGGAATCATAAAACCGACCTTGAATTGAAGTTTTCACAGCTGAAACTTGGCTAGGCAGAAGAAAAACGAGCAGGGGGGGTCCAGGTCCGACGGCTGCAAATAGGTTTAGGGTTTGAGTTTTCTTTTGTTTTATGATATAAAATAGTTACATCCAAGTCCCTCCAAATTGAAGTATGTAGCAACTTGGGTGGAAAGTTAAGTGAGAACGTTTACGAGGTTTGCAAGGAGCTCCCGGGAGAATGCCGGGTCAAGCCCGAAAGGTGTACATAACACTACAAGATTAAACCTTTTGTCGGAAATTAACGGGCGTTACAAGATAAATAAACAAAAAAAAAAGATAACACCTGTCTAAAGTTAATACATTCTTTTAATACGTTCTAAACATACCTATTAAAATTTAGCACTTCCAGTCGTTACACGGTTAATACGTTCTATTAACACGTTCTGTTCATACGTTTTAAGCAAACCCTACTTCACCATCCTTCTTAATAAACACCTTATCATTAAAAAAATCCAAAACAAAAATTAGACATTTATAATATGTTTTGCTAAGACGTTTTTGATTCATCAACACTCCGGATTTTTGATTTTGCCTCTAATACGTTTAGCTAAAACGTTTTTTTTTATAATTTCTTGTGAAAATATTTAAAGACAATTATACCCTTATGTTACTACGCTTTGCTTATACGTTCTGCCTAAGGTGCATTTCAAAATCTAGGGATCTCAATCGAAGGTGATGAACAAAGAGTTTGTGTTGCTCATCCAAATGTGGATAACAAAGAGCAAGGTATAAAGATAAAAGAAATTCTAATATATTCTTATACGTTTTGCTTATTTAGTTTGTAATGGTAATGGTAATGGTAATGCTAATATATTATTATACGTTTTGCTTATATGTTCAAAAGAAGGTGGCAGAGATGATGATGAAACAGATGATGATGAGATCATTCCAGGTTGTTGACTAAAATATTATTTTTATATAAATAAAAACAAATTAAAAACACACAAATTATGTTGACCAACAAAATGATTTTTGCAGCTACAGAGATTGAAGAGTTAAATAAAGAAGTTGGAGACAATGATGTTGCCAAATGTACTAATTCAAGTGTTAAAGATGATGTTCAAAACCATCAAAACGATTTCGTTCAAGGTTATTCAAATTAAAAATGGTATTTTATAATACATTGTAAAATTATTTTTCTTATTAAAAAAAATATGCAGTACAGAAATTGAAGAATCAAATAAAGTTGTTGAGAAGAATATTTGAAATACAGATAATGAAGGTATTGAAAGACTTATACCTTTTGAAAAAAGTTAATACCCTCATGTAAAAATATAACTAAATTTATTGCAGGACTTGTTAATATTGAAATTGAAGAAAATTATGATTATGACAATCAAGTTCTGGATTCAGTGATAATGAATCGTCCATTTTTAAATCAATCACCAACATTTGCAACACCAACATCAAAATCGAAGATTATACCATTTAAAGCTACATCTCCTACACCACCACGTGACATTAATTTGGAAGTAGTACAAAGAGAAGCAAGAGAGAAAAAAACTACCTCCTGCATAGAAATCACCTTACCTACATAAGCAAATCGCAATGGCTGAAAAGGTAACAACTGATGAGAGGATTGTTGCGCGTTACATTTTTTCTGAACTCTCAGAGAAAAACAAGATGGGGATCATTTACAAGTCAAAATTCACAAAATGTTTCAAGTTTGTCTTCGAATGCTTTTACCTTGATGTGTACATTTCAGCTGGTGCAATGGACATTTTTACTGAACTTTTAAACTATGAAGAAAGGAAGAGGGATGAAAAAGCATCACCTTTACGGTTTTTTGCATCATCTATGCTTATAGTAAGTATTACCTATTGAATTCTATATCTATTTTTAAAAAAATTCAACATTAATAATTTTTTTTTGTTTGTGTAGCCGATTAACTACTATGACGAAGAAGGTACTGCCAACGACTTTAAAATGCTGGAAATTTTCACTGATAACCTTGAGAAGTTAATGCGGAACAATAATTACAAGTCTCTTCAAGCTGTTACCTTGTTTATTGTGCCAGTATTATTCGAATACCATTTCTATTTGGTAGTTTTCAATTTGAAAACAGGAACAATTGAGCTGATAGACAACATGATGAACGGGGAAATACCAGAAACCATTAAGTTTGACACGGTTGAGTAGAAAACAACAGCTGTTAAATATTCTTTTCATGAAAGATACAAAGGGATACCGGATAAACTGGTAAATATTTTTTTTTCGATTAAAAATGTTGCTAATTTAATATTCTTTAATCCCTCCTTAGAGTGCAACTAATATTATTTAATCCCTCTTAGAGGGTTATTTTTTGCATGTACTTAAAGAAAAACAAGTACCCTATTGGACAAAGGTTGGAAATTGCTATTATAAAAAGATTGGAAATGGAATGGAGGACAAAAAACAATGTGAAGGATTGCGGGATCTTTGCTATAAGACACATGGAAACATATAAGGGGACGCATCCGTGGTCATCTGGTTTTTATAAAGAGTCACCAAGACAAAAAAAAACAACTAAACGATTTAAGGGTCAAATACTTGTCTAAAATATTACTCTCGAAATCAACACTGTTAGAGACGAGTTAATCAAGTCAGCAAAAAAGTATAATGAAGGGGATACAGAAGGTGACCGTGACAAGTTGAAATTGAAGAATATATACAATTTAATCGAGAAGAGACAGGAAGAATAGAAGTTTTTTGCTTTTTTAAATCTTGATTGTGTTTAAGTAGTTTATGTAATACGTTCGACTAATAGGTTTTTAAGTTTTATAATTTTGTTTGTTGGATTTGATTTGTAAATCTTCTAAACTTGATAGGCTGTATTGTCAGAGGAACATTTATACGTTCCTCTAATATGTTCTAACTTTTAATCCGAGAAGAGACCGGAAGAATAGAAGTTTTTTGGTTTTTTAAATCTTGATTGTGTTTAACTAGTTTATGTAATACGTTCGACTAATACGTTTTTAAGTTTTATAATTTTGTTAGTTGGATTTGATTTGAAAATCTTCAAAACTTTACAGTCTGTATTGTCAGATGAACATTTATACGTTCCACTAATGCGTTCTAACTTTTTATATTTTTTATACATACACTAGAAAAAAGGTTCAAATCTGAGCATGCTCAACACAAACACAAAATTAGATCATAAAACCTGATCAAAAAGCTTTAACACAATAACTTATATATGAAAATTCATAGCAATACGTTGTAGATAAATATACATAAACACAATAGACAAAACCTCAAACAAAAACACTTGGAAAACATAACATAGAACCTGCTACCATAAAGTACAACTCGATTCGTTACATGATAGCTTTGAGAAAGTCAACCTTCAATTGAATAGAGCAGTTTAGAAGCTTTATTGTCTTGCACAACTCCTTCAGCTCATCAACTTCTTTTGTACCTACGTCAACCAAAAACAAAAGCGCAAGATAATTAATAGTACTAGCATGCATATTTACCAGCAATTTTGTTATTTCATCCCTCGATTCCATGTTAACACCGGCGTCTTTGATAAACTGATCCTTCAAAGCGTCACGGTTTTTTGAATCTTCACGGATCTGGTCTTTTATCCTTTTTAGCAACAAGTCTTTAACAGATGAAGAAGAAGATGATGAAGACGACGAACCTTCGCACTACATTTTTGTTGATAAGGTTTGTGATTTGGTGAAATAGTGTGGTGCAAATGTCTGGCGCCTGTTCTTATTGTTTTATTATGTAAGAAAAAATGTGTGGTGAAAATTGATTAACTTTTCAAAAGCATCCAAAACGTGTAGATCTTTCAAAACAGTAATAAAATAAAAATTAGAAAACGTGAAGATCCTTTAATAAAAAGTTATATTAAATGTAAATTAGTTATTGGGAAATTAAAAAGGTTTGAAATCTTTTAAATTCCAGACAAATATAAATGAATTAAACGTTTTATTAATACGTTCAACTTACAAACGTATTAAAAAATACAAATGTAATTATAGTGAAATGACACCCATATGTAATTATACTTACGTCGTGTATTAAAAGTTCACATTACAATAACTTACTTCAACAACCAAGTTTATAACTAAATGTTTAAAAATTAAAACTTTAAACAAGGGCAGACAACACAAACATACAATAGAAATTTAATTTGATTAAACGTTCAATTAAACTTCAATATAAAATTAAACGCCAATAAACAATTAATAATCAATAATGATAAGATTTAAACTTTATTAGAAAATGAATTTTTATTAAACTTGAATAGAAAATGAGTTTTTATTAAACTTCAAAAAGAGAAAGTATAAAATGATAAGATTTAAACTTTATTAGAAAATGAATTTTGATTAAACGCTCCTTTAATACGTTCCATTAGTGCGACCATCTACCAAGAATTAAACAATGGAAAAATATGATGCCTAGATGAAGAGACATATGTAGAGGTAATGATGCTTAATTTAGATATTAAAAGCTAAAGAACTGCAATAACTTCATTAAACAACCAAAATTATAACTCAACTAGAAAATCAAATATAAAAAAACAGGGTCAGACACCCAAACAAAAGACACACACAACAAAAACACATATTAAAAAATGGATTCAGCTAATTCTACCGTCAAAAGCATTCTAAGGGCGAGGATAAACCTGGAGTTAGAGAAAGATGAACACCATCTAGATGTTATTGAGCAAACCAAGGAGCGCTTGTTAGAAGAAGAAACAAATACCGACAACCTTCATCAAGAACTAAAGAACCAACCCGATAGCTCCTTCAAGAACGAAGCCATGGCCTACTTTTAGCACCAAGCCTCATGCTATGGACGACTTCAATTCGTCCTAGAAAAAACAGCTCACATGGTTTCGGTCAACAAGAAATCAAAGTTTGAGGGAGCAAAAGATATCCTCGACAACAAGTAGGGGATGGTTTGTTTGTTGGTTTGTTTGATAATGTATTTTGTAGTGTTGTTTTTGTTAACTGTTTGTTTGGTAAGGTGTTTGTTTTGTAAGGTGGGGGATCTTGTAAGGTGTTTATGGATCTAATATAAGGTATTTTGAAAAATGTTGTTATCTCTACAACCATAATAGAAATATTCTAATAATACGTTCTATATAAACTTAAAACGTTTTAAACAAACTAACAGAAATATGATTTAGAAAATTGCTAATCAGTTCAAAACTTGGTAGGATAAAAATGCTAATCAGTCCAACCCTCATAAATTAAGGTGAAAGCAGATACAAAGTATTTTTTTTAAAAGTCCTGTACATGTTCTGCTGTTATGACCAGGCAAATTACACACCTTGCATTCTCTATGTTTCTTCCCAGATCGACCTATGGCTATCTCTTTCTGATTTAATCCTTTTATGTGACCCACGACCCTTGTTTCTTATTCCACTCGGCACACGGACGGTCACCTCTGACGGTTGATCATATCCTAAAACTGCTGCAAATCTGTCCCTTTTTGACAAAGAAGTCCTTTGGTATCGTGTCTCATCTGCTTTTTGGATCATAATAATCATCTGATCCCTAACTTTTGTAAGTTCATAAATGTCTATGACATAGCTGTTTATAAAATACTCACCCGCCAATATTATTTCCCTTGAAATCTCCTTAATTTTCAAATTATTCTTACTACCCAAATTAGAAATTGGAACCGTTCTAATATTTACACCTGCATCTCTTCCAACGATCCAAAATGTACTTTTTAGGAAATCGTTTTACTAGAAACAAATTTAAAACGTAAAGAATGTGATGACACAATAACCCTGTATTGTTCAAATCTTTTACAACTGCATGATACAATCGAATCTACTCCATCTTCACCATCCTTCTTAATAAACACCTTATCATTAAAAAAATCAAAAACAAAACTTAGATGTGTATAATACGTTTTTGATTTTGCCTCTGGTAAAGACCCGAATAACATATATAAATAAATAAAAAAAAAGATAACACCTGTTTAAAGTTAATATGTTCTTTTAATACGTTCTAAATGTACCTATTAACATTTAGCACTTCCAGTCGTTACACGTTTAATACGTTCTATTAACACGTTCTGTTCATATGTTCTAAGCAAACCCTACTTCACCATCCTTCTTAATAAACACCTTATCATTAAAAAAATCAAAACCAAAACCAAAACCAAAACTTAGACATGTATAATACGTTTTGCTAAGACGTTTTTGATTCATCAACACTTCGGATTTTTGATTTTGCCTCTAATACGTTTAGCTAAATTTTTTTTTTATAATTTCTTATGAAAACGTTTAAAGACAATCATACCCTTATGTTACTACGCTTTGCTAATACGGTCTTTTATCAGACAAACTTTAAAACAATAAAAATAATAAATTCTGTATAAATTAATTAAATCTTACCTCCAAACATCCTGGTACATATGCATTAAAGTCGAAGATGGAAAACTTCAAATAATCTCCTTCTTCAGTTGACTTAAGAGACGCAACACCTATTCGAATGTGATACATTTCGTCTTGAAAATTATTAAAAATTGCCCTTGTATACATCAGTTCTGCTTCTTGCTCAATAGGACTTTCGCTTACCAATTCAGGATGTGTATACCTTGTATCATGATCATTTTTCCTACTGTTATGCCTTTAAATCTCCATACAATGATCAAAATGACTAAAAAACTCAACAAGTGATAATTGTGAGTTAGAAACTTGACAAAAAAAAATGATTTTCACTCTCTGATCTTGATGTAGTACGCATGAGACCAGATAACGGTTCATCCCTATAATAAGCTGGTATCCGATCATATCTCATATCAAAAATGTCAGTCAACCATTTATTAGACTCAAGATCAAATTCCTTCATTATAAGCTGCCATTTTGTCTCAAATTCGAATTGAGAAATTGAATCAGCCCACACAATGTCACAAATTTTCCGTTTAAAGTCTTCTTTGTTGCAAAGGGCAACACCAACCTACAGTAAAACAAAAAAAATTAGTGTTAATAAAACAACATATGCTAATATGGTCTATCATCGTTAATACGTTCTTTCGCCGTTAACAGGTTCTATCATTACCTTGTCAACAAGTTTATTCATAATATGCCACATACACAACCTATGTCATGTGTTTGAGAAGACTGATGCAATTGCTTGCTTCATAGCCGGATCTTAATCGGTAACAACAACCTTTGGAGCGACACCAAATGAATCAAGAAAAACTTTCAAATGCCATGTATATGATTCAATAGATTCTGATGATAACAACCCAGCACCAACTGTTATATTCCGGCAGTGGTTATCAATAGCAGTAAAAGGCACAAAAACCATCTTGTACCTATATAAAATAGCATAAAAAGTAAAATAATATATAAAACAACTATAAAAATTTGAAGAGTAAAAACAAAATTAAAATCACGCACTTATTGGTCTTGAAAGTAGCATCAAATGCGATGATATCTCCAAATGCCAAATAATTTTTCTTTGAAATCTCATCAGCCCAAAACAAACGAGTCAACTCCCATTATCATTAATAGTGTATTCAAAAGAAAAATCGTCATTGCATCTTTTCTTTCCACTTAATCTTTGGATAACCATTTCAGCATCAAACTCGCCAATAAAACAATTTAACCTCTGTTTAAAATTCTTACAATCATCTTTTGAAGCCCCAACTTCTTCAAAACCTCCATACTTTGTCTTGAGAATATTAAATGCCTTAACTGGGCCCAAATTTAATGTTGACAGCTCATATAAGATATCTTCTTGCACATGAGTTAACTTCCTATTAGATCGAACAAAATGCATATCTTCTTCTTCTACCATTGAATGATTATGTTCTTCCACAAACTCATTTATTTCAAACTTAATACCATCCACAGATTTCAAAAAAAAATTTTGAGCTTTACAACCACACTGAATTGTTAGTCTCTTCCTCCTTTTATAATATGGTCTTTTTGAACTATCTTTATCATCCATTGAATCATAACTCTTTGGAGGTTTATGACCTTCTTTTGAACATGTGAAATACTTAGAATTTAATATACCATCATTCATGTATTAACCTCCCTTATGAACACAAAAACCAGCTTTCTTTGCATATTCACAATAAAAATCATATGCAAGATCAATAGACTCAAATGACATTCCTTTAACAGGTTTAATATAGACATTCACTTGTGGTACGACATCCTCTGGTAAAGATGACACGAGGTCGAAGACTCGCACAAAAATAAACCAAATACAACTAATTAGATAGTGGTAAATGGGTGTCGAACACGAAGAGTTTGTGGAATATGTGTTACTGAGTAGCTTACAATTAAACTAATACAAATGTAAATGACAAAAAAGTAAGATTCAGGTTGGTTCAATTTGATTTTATAAACTAAATAAACTAAACGAATGTTGTAAACAATTGATTAAATGAGCATTCCTTTTGGAGTTCAGTTTTTACGCAACTCTTTTGTTTAAGTTCAATGGATAAATCATAATATCTTGATTTCGTGTAAGTGTAATTGTTTGTGATTAATCAAGAACTAAGTACACGGATTCCTAGAACACGAGGTCGTTACTTGATTAATCAATCAATATAATCTTAACCCAAATTTCTTCTACTAAATCTCGATTGTCAACAACACCAAGAACATATAGAACGAAATTAGGTTAAATGATATGGACAAATTACAAACAATTAAACAAACAACGTGATTATATTAATCTAAACGATTCAATAATCAATCCAAGTGCAAGAACGATAAACATAAAGAGAATTGTAACAACCTTACAACCAAGAGAAATACTGAAAGTTTTAGCCACACATCATTGCAATCATCATACCAAGTTTTAATCCAAAGCAATCCAAGATCGAGATGTTAATCTTCAATTCAAAAGCCTCAAAAACTTGTTCTCAAGCCCCAAAATCACCCCAATAATTGTCTCCAAACGCAATACCATCAAAAGAATCTCAAAAGCCAACTATAACATAAAATTGGAGTTGTAACCGCCACCAGCGTGTAGGCCCCACCGTAAGCTACGGTGGCCACCGTAGTTTATGGTGGCTTCAAAACTCATTACGCTAGCTTTGTTCTGTTTACGCTAGCATGCTATGCTGGACCCTACTTAGCTTATGGTGGCTATCGTAAGCTACGGTAGCCTCAGCTCCAAAACCTTCTTAGTTGGTTGACTTGTTGACTGCTATCACCAACTCTTAAGTTCTTTGCTCCTCTCCATCAGAGTTCACTTGAATCACCTTTTCTCAGCACTTGTACCAACAAACACACAACATAGTGTAGTAATCCAAATCCGTGAAATTAAACATAAACGCACACGTTTTAACGAGAATTACTACACTTAAGGGTGGTTCTCCAATCAACCTGACACATTCCCACACTTCAACGTTGCTTGCCCTCAAGCAACTCAATCAATTCCATTCATATATAATCTTTTAAGCTTAATAACACTTTCCTTCACAAGGTTTTCGGTCAAGGTCCCAGATCATACCCCATTCCTTGTATTTCATACAAACTATACACAGTTACATCTCAATTCGGTGCCTTAATCACAATTATCAATACTTTGACACATGTGCAATCCTACTATAATAAGCTCATGCAACTGTCAAACCTCCACCTACAATTGCTTTAGTAATTATGCTAATCAAGAGGTCTTATCTCAGGTTGTAATGAGGCCAAGTGTGTAGGTGTGGAATGGGAATTTTGAAAGTAGCGCATGCAATCAGATCCGACCAAGTTATTACATACAACTAATCAAAATGCTACAACTTCTAACTATAATACTGATTTTTTCTCTTTTTTTTATTGATATATTTTTTTTTGAATTTTTTTTTCACTATATAACTTGAATAAAATAACAGCTTACTATTTCTTCATACTTCTTCACTAATGCAACAATTACATAACATACCTATTAACTAGGCCGGATCTTTTCACAAATAAATATGTCAAGGGTAATTGATAAACAATAAGCACTAGGTTCAAAATTTGGGTATCTAAAGACCAAACCCCCGCCCCTCTCATTGCCCACACTCATATTTGTAATGTATGAGGCCCAACCCCCAAGACCCACACTCTCACTCATCCCAGACGAGGCTTATCCTATTTGCCTCTATCCTTTTTGCACACATACCAAGCTAAGGTCTCGGAAAGCAATCATTGCACGAGTTCTAAGAAGGAAGGTCACATTGTCCATCTCACTACTATATGCACCCCGAGTCTCGAATTATTCCACTTGCATGAGATAACTAACTCAAAACATGTCACCTTTAGCTAGAAATTTAACTAAACTCGTACCCAACAACTAAGCTATAATCATACAAAGGAACCTGACCATGATAAAGGACCTCAATCTCAACCTATCACATTTTTTTTATTATTATTATTTTTTTAAATTTTTTATTTTTAAAATTTTTATCCCTCATCATTCCCACACTTGAGGTACATTGTCCTCAATGCAGGTTCTTTTATTTAACACACCACCGACAAACACAACCCTTGAATTCCAACTTGTCATTACTCCACCCAGCCTCCCAAAACCTAAACATAAACATAAAAATAAGATACAAAAATGTACAAGGAAACACCTGATTCGCTGCCGACGCAGCTCAATAGTAACGTGGTTGCGGTGGTCCAAAGATGGACGTCATCACATCCGTGAATTCGCCAAAACCAAACGCCCCCTGATCCTCTCCACCAGCTTGACCTTCTCCTTGAGCTTGTCCTGGACCTTGAGTTTGATGCGGGTTCACCCATTCTGAATGATGCAATGGCGGCATGGGATAATTCACCGTACCGTCGTATGGTGGCAACGTAATGTAGTCAATAATTGATGGGTCCACCACCACAGGTTGCCCCGAATGCCATGCTTCATGCATTCGTCTTAGACGGTCATCCTCATACCGATGGTTGATTTCTCTTTTTTCAGCATAAGCGTGGGTCCGGTTCCACACTTCTTGACAATCATACATTTGCTTTTGGGCCCGTTCCATGCTTGTGCCCATGAATGTTTGGTGATCAAATAATGTCTGGGTTGTCTCGGCCCAATTATAGAAGGGTGATGGCCTATTGTTGATTATTACATCCCGCATGCTGCCATGTTGCGCCCAATTTGAGTCAAATGTTTGCCTCAAATAGTCAAATGGTATGGAACTTCCCCATCCTTGTGCACTTGAACTACCATCTACCCTTTTACCTTCCATCGCAACTCGCTCACCCGGCTCATCATCATAATCATCTTCTCCACTCTCTTCCTCTTCATCATCACTCTCAACTTCATCTTCTTCTCCCGGTTGCAAAGGTCTAGCATCAACCTTCAATGCCCTCCATCTCTGTCCCTCACTTTTCAACATATGGTACCTGTCACTTGCTCGGTATTCCCAACCAACCCCCAACTTTGTCACATCGAACGACTTATGTTTCTTCCCATATCCAACATCATTATCTCCAATCACACCATACCGCATCAACAACGCGGTAATCAACCGACAATGTGGGATAATCTTTCTACTCACATTATTCTGGCTTATCCAAATATTGTTAAGTACTAGATACCGGAACGAAACAAGTGGTCCTCCATGCATCAAGGAGTATAGGATCGGGACATCGGGATACCAAACTTCTTGCATATCCCCTCTTCTTGGCATGACATTGTGTAAACAAATGAGCAACATTTTTGGCTCAATCTTTAAATTCAATCAATCAATCAATCAATCATACCCAGTAAAATCCCACCGACAGCAGAGCTATAGGTAGGGTCTGGGGAGGGTGGGATGTAGGCACACCGTACCTCTATCCAAAGGAATAAAGAGGTGGCTTCCAGAGAGACCCTCGGCTCTAAGAACATGTGTATGAAGCAAAAAAAGGAAATCAAAGTTTAACAGTTATATAAAAAACTACTACTAATTATAATAATATTAATAAAAAGGTCACAGTTTAACCGCAATATAAAAGCTAATAATAATAATAATAAAATATGTAAGGGAAATACCATTATGGTATGTGACCTAAATAAGTTAAGTCTAAGCCCTAAGGTATTCAATTCTCTCTAAAAATCCTTAACTTTAATTCTACTTCTCCACGAATTCCTATCCTCAACCATGTCCTTGGAGAGGTTTAGGTCTATCAAATCATGCCTAATCCTCTCATCCCAAGTCAATTTCGGTCGTCCTCTACCCCTCCTCCCCTCTATAGTAATGGCTGGTCCTATCAAATCATGGCTCAATCTTTAAATTCTTCCTCGATAACTTCCCATCATAAGTGCCGGGTAAAAACAATGCTTCCAACATCATTCTCCAAGTTTGATGTTTGTCTGGTTGATAATATAAGTCATTCAAATCTGGATACGCGTAGTTGCTTTGAGGCTTACTGTCAAATCGTGTAATTGGCCTCAATGTTTCAAATGACATAGTGACCTCAATGTTGTTAACAGTTCCTATGAGCTTCATCCCCGAGGGTTTATTAAACGAAGGACATCTCAAAGTTGCCATCCATTCTTCAATTTCATCGATGAAAACATACTTCTCATTTCGATCATAACACTTGAGGGCTGCTTCCCAACCCAATGCCTTGAATCGATCAAAAACATCAAACGGACCAAACTCATGTTCCGGGACCACTTTCTCACAAAGAAATGCGTCGTACTTCTTTGTTAAAGTATTCATTTTCTCGTGAAACAACTCTGGTTGCCATCTCAAATCATGATCTGTTAGTGATCCATGAGTCCAATCCGGTTTAACATACTGCACCTCTTCTTCCCGTTCTTGTTGTTGTTCTAACCTCCGATTTTTTGCTTGTTCGGCGGCAGAGTTGCTAGATGAACCCACAATCCCTTTTCCTTTATCCTTAGCAGAACGTCCCATCTAAACAATGACAAACATTAACCAAGTTAGTATTCATCTCTATATACATTCCCACACTTGCTTGTTTCAACGGTTGTGAATATCTGAAAGTCATAAACCATTTTTCACAAAATTTTGACAGCATTTCGTTTAAACATAGAACATATTCCATTTTCAACTTTTGTCAAACTATACTTTTCCATACCATATTCACAACCATAGCACAATTTCAAACTACATCAACCTATCCGGATCTACACTTTTCGGTTCGTTTCAGGTCCTTTTCGTTTATGTTTGATGTTCGAGATCTGAGTATTCGATGAAATTGATGAATTGTTTATGATTGAATGATGAGTTAGAGATGATATGGACTGATTTCAATGATTAATTTCAAGTTGTATGGATTAATTTTGGATCTAGGAAGTTGTACTCGTCTAGGTTAAATTGAGGAAATTGGTTGACGTGTTCGAGCCTGCAGATTCAAACCAGATGTTGTTATGTTATCTACTAAGTGTTCGAGCCAATCGTTTTTGCTGGTCTTAATGTCGTTCACAAGTAGATGCAGATAATAGATGTAATATTGCTGATATACGGAAGCTGAGGACAGTTTGGTAATTTTATGTGCTGGTACAACATGTTCTGCAGACGATGCAGCTGCTGATATGAATTTAAGCGATCAAATTGTTGCTGCTGCACTATTATCAAGAACTGTCGGCTGCTAATATTATTATTTCGGGAACAGTTATGCTTCAGATCCCGAGAAATTATTCATATGGGCAGTTTGATAATTTTGCTGCTGATGCACAATGTTAACTCTGAACAGTTAATGGTGTTGCTGATTATTTTTTATCCGAACCATTATGTACAGCTATTGTAATCTGCTGCACCTGCTGGTTCAGTTCGTTGCTGATACAGTTTGATCTCGAGTTGTTGCTGCATAATCAAATTGATACATAGCTACAAGTCCCAATCAGTTGCTGATACAATGTGCATTTCATGAAAAGTTGCTGGTATTCCTGATTTTACACACGAACTGATGCAGCAAGGGTGTTTACAGGGGTAATTCAGTAAATATCCGGCTGGTACAGTTCTTAATGCAGATTGTACAAGCTGCTACTGCGCCCAGATTTATTATTAACGAACATTTATGGTTGTAGCTGCTGCAGCATGGGCTGTTTGTTAACTTAACGAACAATTGCTGCTGATAACCGGCCAAAATTGCTGTTAAAACGTGCTGAAAATTGCTGTTAAAAGTGTTGTTAACGTGCTGAAAATTGCTGTTAAAATGTGCTGAAATTGTTGATTAAAAACATTGCTGTTAACGAGCTGATTGTTTGCTGATTATAAAGTGCTGTTAACGAGATGTTGATGCTGCTGATTTTAGTGCTGAAATGCTAATTTTAGTGCTGATGTTGCTGATTTTGGTGCTGAAAATGCTTACTTTAGTGCTGAAATTGATGATTTTGAAGCTGAAACGAGTATTATGTGTGCAGAAAAAGTTAAGTTTTTACCCGAGCATATCCTTACTGACAAGACCCGAGCCCCGGTGCGGAAGCGTGAATAATGGTCGTTATTAACAGTGGAGCTCGGATCTGAGCTAGGATCGAATCGTTTTCACTCTTGAAAGGTGTTTTGGACGGATGAATGGTGTTTGGGAGAGAGCCTGAATTGATTACAATGATCAATAGACTGGATGAACAAATATATGTAATCGAAACACAAATAAAGAAGTGGTAGTATGATTTCATTAGTCAAAAGATTATCATACAAAGCACTCATACATACACACATACATACAGTAAAGATCGGCCACCTCCAGGAGAGCTCATCCTGGAGGCGGCGGCTCTCTCTAAGAGATAAAACCCTAGATCTCACACAATACACAATACACTCATACTAGAAAAATTAACAAATACATCTATTTATACTAGTCTAGCATGTCTTGGTCTTCAAGCCATCTACCCTTGGTTGAGACCAAAAATATTAATTATTTTTCACCCGTAATAATAATAATTCTATGCGTCGGTCTAAAATATAAGTCCCAACATTCTCATATTCAACAAGCAAGCGTAAGCAATGTACAAACATGTAATCTTAATCAATGAATTTTGCAGCAATCGAGTGAAGAGAAACATACCTTTAAGTCGAATTAACTCTCTATCACCCTAAACACTAGTCACATGCAAAACCCACTTGATGTTCAAAATTTTCAGACCAAAAACGTCCAAAATCGAACCCCAAAAAGTTAAGATTGATGAAAACCAAGCAAAGAATGTGATTCCTTGCGAAAATCTAGTCAAGTTAGACCCGAAAATCGTTGATTTTGGTTAAGATTTGAAGAAGTTATGAATTTGGGAATTAGGGTTTGGTAGAGAAGGATGGATGGAGAAGATGACGGTGAGTGTAGAAAGAAAAGGAAAACGATTATATGTGGATGGAGATTTTTTTTATGATTTTCGGATTTTATTAATAATATTAAACATTTTTTTTATAACTGCTAAATTGCCCGTCGCCCCTTTCACAGCCACCGTAAGCTACGGTGGCTACCGTAGCTTACGATAGGTCCTTGGCGTAAGAAACCCAGCGTAAACAGAAGTTGGCTGGCGTAAAGTTTTCAGGTCTACATAGCTTACGGTGGACACCGTAGGCTACGGTGGCACCTGATGCAATTTTTTTTTATATTAAACTAAATAAAATTATTTCCAAAACAAAAACTAAAAATTACCCTACCCCCATGAAAAACCCGAGTTGTCCTCAACACGGTGAAGAGATTCCTGAAAATTCCCCACACTTGATTTGGACAACCTCGTAACGAGAAAGGTAATTTTTAAGACCAAATTTGAACAAAATCTAAACTAAATTATACAACAAACCTGGACCATTTAATTTGTTGATTCCTTAGGCGACCGCAACAAGTAGCCTACCTTGTCCACTTCACACATATTAATATCCTTACCCTCCAAGTATGGTTTAAGTCGGTGTCCGTTCACAGTTTGTCTTGCTTGATTATGCAAGTCTTCAATTTCCACATCACCAAACTTACCCACTCTTGTTATAACATACGGGCCCATCCATTTGCTTTTCAACTTTCTGGGAAAAAGCTTAAGCCGTGAATTATATAACCAAACCTTTTGCCCTTCTTCAAGAACTTGCTTCCTCAACTTGGCATCATGAACCTTTTTCAACTTATCTTTGTATGTCGATGCACACTCATAAGCTTCATCCCTTTTCTTTTCCAATTCCACCAACTTCAACTTTCTCAACCCACTGGCTTCATTGTAATCCATGTTCACACTCTTAATAGCCCACAATGCCCGGTGAGCCAACTCCATAGGCAAATGATATCTTTTTCCATAAACTAACCGGTAAGGAGTCGTTCCTATGGGCGTTTTATAAGCGGTTCGATACGCCTATAGTGCATCATCCAATTTCACCGACCAATCATTCCTATTAACCTGTACCGTCTTCATCAATATTTCTTTAATTTGTCGGTTGGACACTTCAACTTGTCCATTTGTTTGCGAGTGATACGGAGTAGCAATTCGGTGATTCACATTATACCGCTTCAACAATTTTCCGAAATTGAAGTTCTTGAAGTGCGTTCCACCATCGCTTATAATCACTCTTGGGATTCCAAATCTTGCTAAAATATTGGATTGAACAAACTTACATACCACGGCGTGATCATTAGTCCTTGTTGCTATAGCCTCGACCCACTTTGAAACATAATCCACCGCCACCAAAATATATAAGTACCCGCAAGAATTTGGAAACGGGCCCATAAATTCAATGCCCCATACATCAAAAATGTCAACCACCAAAATGGGTTGCAAAGGCATCTCATCCCGTTTTGAAATTCCGCCCATCTTTTGACAATTAGCACAAGGACGGGCATATTCACTTGTATCTTTAAAAATAGTGGGCCAGTAAAATCCACTTGTAAGAACTCGATAACCCTTCTTTTGCCCACTAAAATAACCTCCACAAGCCTATGAATAAGCATGTGCCAAAATCTCTTGAACTTCCGACTCGGGAATGCAACGCCTAATGATTTGGTAGGCACCAATTTTGAAAAAGTCAGGCTCATCCCAAATATATTGCTTGACTTGGGATAGAAATTGTTGCCTCCTTTTCTTGGCCCAATGTTTCGGCATCTCACCTGTGGCGCAATAATTAACAAAATGAGCATACCACGGTGTAGTGGAAACGGCTAACAACTGTTCATCCGGAAATCTTTCATTGATTTCATGTGAATCATCAACCCCTTCCAAAGGAATTCTCGATAAGTGGTCCGCCACCACATTTTCACACCCCTTCTTATCTCGGATCTCCAAATCGAACTCTTGTAACAATAAAACCCAACGAATCAAACGGGGTTTTGCATCTTTCTTCTCCATGAGGTAACGAACCGCACTATGATCCGAATAAACCACCACCTTACTTCCCCATATGTATGACTGAAACTTATCCAAGGCATACACCACCGCAAGTAATTCTTTTTCGGTAGTGGTGTAGTTCAACTGTGCCTCGGATAACATTTTGCTTGCATAGTAAATCACCACCGGCTTCTTATCAATTCTTTGACCCAAAACTGCTCCAATTGTGGTGTCACTTGCATCACACATAATCTCAAACGACTTCGTCCAATCCGACGACTGCAATATCGGTAGCTTTTCCTTCAAAACATCAAATGCTTGCAAACAATCATTAGTGCAAACAATCAAATGCAACATCTTTTAGCAAAAAATTGCATAAAGGTTTAGTAATCACACTAAAACCTTTAATAAATCGCCGGTAAAACCCGGCATGCCCCAAAAATGACCTTACGCCTTTTACATTTTTTGGTGGTGGCAATGAAGAAATAACCTTAATTTTTGCTTTATCCACCTCCATTCCCCGACTCGAAACTACATGACCCAACACTATACCCTCTTGTACCATGAAATGACTTTTCTCCCAACTTAAAACCAAATTAGTCTCGACACAACGTTTTAAAACTTTTTCCAATTCATCAAGACATCTTTCAAAAGTTGACCCAAAAATGGAAAAGTCATCCATAAATACCTCAAGTGAATCCCCAACCATGTCCGAAAAAAATACTCATCATACATCATTGGAACGTGGCCAGGGCATTACACAATCCAAATGGCATTCGCCTAAAAGCAAAAGTACCATATGGACATGTGAATGTGGTTTTGTGTTAGTCATCGGGATGGATTGCAATTTGATTATATCCCGAATACCCATCCAAAAAACAATAAAATTTTTGAGCCGACAATTTTTCAATAATTTGGTCAATAAAAGGTAATGGAAAATGGTCTTTTGAGGTAGCCGCATTTAACTTCCTATAATCAATGCACACTCGCCACCCGGTTACCGGTCGGGTGGCGATTTGTTCACCACTTTCATCTTTAATTACCTGGATGCCGACTTTCTTTGGGACTACCTGTGTTGGACTTACCCATGCACTGTCTGAAATAGGATAGATAATTCCCGCATCCAACCATTTGATGACTTCCTTTTTCACCACCTCTCTCAAGTTAAGATTCAACCTCCTTTGAGTTTCCCAAGTAGGCTTTGCCTCATCCGTGGTGATGATTTTGTGCATGACTATAGATGGACTAATACCCTTCAAATCAGCTATAGTCCACCCAATCGCCGCCTTGTGAGCCTTTAACACTTCCAACAATCCTTCTTCTTGAGCCTCATTCAAGTTAGAGGCAATGATAACCGGCAACGTCTCACCTTCTCCCAAAAACGCATACTTGAGATGACTTGGCAATTCTTTCAATTCCACCTTGGGAGGACAAATCAATAAGGGTTTAGTGTCCGAATTGATTTCTGTTGGGAGACTCTCAACCTGATGAGTCCACGGTGGTCTTCCTTCTTGCAATGCCAAGACATCTTGTTTCCTTTCCTCCAAATCCAATGCACAAATGTGAACCTGTTCAGAATCATCACAAACACAAACATCCAACATACCTTCCTCATACTCGTGTGGTACACACCCATCTATAATATCTGCCATAAAACATTCTTCACTAGCCAATGAATTAGAAACATTAGTAAACACATTCAAGCGCATTTTTCTCTTTCCAAAGGCCATGTCAATGTACCAAACCGGCAATCAATAATAGCATGAGCAGTATTTAGAAATGGCCGACCCAATATAACGTTTTGCTGTTGTGTTGGGTCAACCGACGAGTAATCCAAAACCAAAAAGTCAACAGGATAATAAAATTCCTCTACTTTAACAATAGCATCCCGCACAATCCCCCGAGGAAGTTTGGGAGACAAATCAGCCAATACAACTGTGGTCTCAACTCGTTTAAGTGGACCAAAATTGTATTGGTCATACAAACCCCTCGGTAAAATACTCACACCCGCTCCAAGATCCGATAACGCCCGTGACATTTGAAAGTCACCTACTTGAATGTTAATCAAGGGCACTCCCAGATCTTGAAGCTTAGGTGGGAGATCACCCTTAAGAATTTCACTCACTCGTTCAGTTAAATCAACTCATTTAGGAACTTTTTGTTGCCTTTTTTGAGTACACAATTCTTTTAAAAACTTTGCGTAGGCGGGTACTTGTTTTATTGACTCAAGTAAAGGAAGATTAACTTTAACCTGTTTAAATAACTCACACATCTCCTCCTTTTGAGGACCCCGTTTTAAAATCACGTTTTTCTTACCCGGATCGTTTAAAGCCGAAGGAAAGGGAATTGGAACCACTCCCACTTCCTTGCTTTTATCATTTAAAAGTTCATTTTGACCCGAATCTTTATTTGAAAACGTGGATGGTTTAGGGGGTTGAATGGGTGAAGATTGTTCATCTTCACTTTCTACCCCCGTCACATCCTCTACCACACCTTCAACTAATTTCAGTGCAGTATTGATTTTAAACTCCCTACCACTTCTTAAAACACTTCGCTTGGGAGTTGACCTTTGTTCTTCTTCAAGTTTGATACCTCGGTTGCAAGTTGGCCCATTTGAGTTGTTAATGATTGGATGGCCTTGTCACGAATTTCATCCTTTTGTAAACGAGCTTCATCCAACTGATTCCTCTTTTGCATCTCTTGCTGCATCATCTTTAGCATGTCCATCACTTCATTCCCACTTGATGAACTTTGGCCCGAAGACCCACCTTGATTACCACCCGTTCCTTGAAATTGACTTTGATTTCCTTGGTTGAAGTATTGTTGACGAGGGATAAAGGTGGTTTGAGAAGTCCCTTGGAAATTCGGATTGAGTTGAGTTGCTTGATTTCCATAACGGAAATTTGGATGATTTCTCAACCCGGGGTGGTAAGTGTTTGAGTTCATGTTGAAATTCCGATTACCACCCCCTTGACCTTGAAGTGCATTTACCTTTTTGACTTGTGCTTGCCTTACCGTACACACATCAACCCCATGACCCAACTCGTTACAATTTGTACAAGCATCAATTCTTTGATTAGTGGTTTGTACCCCCACATCTTCCACGGCATGAACTTGCGGTCTTCCAATTGCCGGTCTTGCTCTTCTTGCAGTTTGAGCATTTCTCTTCGATGTGACCGACATTTGTTCCAAGAATGCCCAATCTTCTCGTTCAAAATTGGTACCGAACGTACCATTTGTGATTGACATCAAATCCTGTTCATCTTCCGCATTCAACCCTTCATGAAAAACATTCAACAACTCCCAAGGAGCTATACCATGATGAGGACAATTCTTGATCATCATGTTGAACCTCTCGAATGCTTCATGAAACATTTCACCCGATTGTTGTTAGAAAGACCTCAAACTTCGTCTTGCATCATTAGTCTTTTGGGTCCTATAAAACTCTTCCAAAAACCTTTGTTGCATTTTGGCCCAAGTGTAAATCGATGCAGATGGCAATGTGTAAAACCATCTATTCGCCTTATCCTCCAACGAAAATTGAAGTAAAACCAATTTCACCTCATCCAGTGAGAATCCTTAACCCCCAATCGTGTTATAAATAGAGTCATATGCCTCCAAATGGAAGTAGGGTTCCTCCGTTGCAAGACCCTTGTACTTTGGTAAACTATGGAGCGCATTGGTTCTCACCTCAAATGTTCTTCCTTGGTGGTTTTGAGGAATAACCACCGGAGATGGGTTATTGGTGATGATCGGTCGAAAATGAGCTTCAATTCCCCTAACCATTTCCCTTGCATGTCTTCTTGGTACCCCCAATGGTACTCTTGGTTGGCCCATTTGTCGGTAAACGGGCCTTTGTTGCATATTTTGTTGAACTTGCGGTTGGGGATTTGGTTGTTGAAATTGAGATTGTTGAAATTGCGGTTGTTGTGGAACTTGTTTCAATGGTTGTGATTGTTGTATTTGATTGACATGTGGTCCACCCCATTGTTGTACTTGTTGTTGCGGTTGAAAGTCAGGTCCATACCCAAACTGCCCTTGAATCCTCAACTGATTCCCATCAACCCCGCTTGAATATCCTTCTTTGAACTCTTCATACCCTTCATTGTCATCACCATACCGTTGTCCACCAATTAAATACAGGCCAGATCTCTGACCCGATGGAATATGAGTTACGGGTGGGTCTTGGGTAAATGTGTATGGTTGTTGATAAACTGTATTTTGTTGAGATTGGAAGAATGATTGTTGTGGTGAGTTTGATAATTGTCCTTGCATAGGCATGAAAGTGGTCAAGGGTGGAAGGTTAGGTGGTGGTTGAAAACTAAACACGGTTGAAGTCGGTACATTTGTAGAGATTCTGGTAGTAATGGGTTCAGTGGATGATGGGTTTTCAGAATTTATGGGTGGTGGCATTGGCGGTACAGTTTGTTCCGAAGCCATGATTGAGGCGTCAGTTGTTCGACCTTGTGTGCTTGGTGACCCAATAATCTTGTTTTCCCTCTGTAGAATCAAGTTCTGACGAAAGGTTTTCTTGATTTCAGGATCAAACGCTAACGGTGATGAAGACCGAGAGCGTCATGTACGCATTTACCTGTAAGTACCTGCACACTAGCACAACCCGCGTAAAACTGATAATAACAATTAAACAAAAACTACAAAAATAACAAACGTTGCACACTACTCCTCGGCAACGGCGCCAAAATTTGACACGAGGTCGAAGACTCGCGCAAAAATAAACCAAATACAACTAATTAGATAATGGTAAATGGGTGTCGAACACGAAGAGTTTGTGGAATATGTGTTGCTGAGTAGCTTACAATTAAACTAATACAAATGTAAATGACGAAAAAGTAAGATTCAGGTTGATTTAATTTGATTTTATAAACTAAATAAACTAAACGAAGGTTGTAAACAATTGATTAAATGAGCATTCCTCTTGGAGTTCGGTTATTACGCAACTCTTTTGTTTAAGTTCAATGGATAAATCATAATATCTTGATTTCGTGTAAGTGTAATTGTTTGTGATTAATCAAGAACTAAGTACTCGGATTCCTAGAAAGCGAGGTCGTTACTTGGTTAATCAATCAATATAATCTTAACCCTAATTTCTTCTACTAAATCTCGATTGTCAACAACACCAATAACATATAGAACGAAATTAGGTTAAATGATATGGACAAATTACAAACAATCAAACAAACAACGTGATTATATTAATCTAAACGATTCAATAATCAATCCAAGTGCAAGAACGATGAACATAAAGAGAATTGTAACAACCTTACAACCAAGAGAAATACTGAAAGTTTTAGCCACACATCATTGCAATCATCATACCAAGTTTTAATCCAAAGCAATCCAAGATCTAGATGTTAATCTTTAATTCAAAAGCCTCAAAATCTTGTTCTCAAACCCCAAAATCACCCCAATAATTGTCTCCAAACGCAATACCATCAAAAGAATCTCAAAAGCCAATTATAACATAAAATTGGAGTTATAACCGCCACCAGTGTATAGGCCCCACCGTAAGCTATGGTGGCCACTGTAGCTTACGGTGGCTTCAAAACTCATTACGCTAGCTTTGTTCTGTTTACACTAGCATTCTACGCTGGACCCTACCGTAGCTTACGGTGGCTACCGGAAGCTACGGTAGCCTCAGCTCTAAAACCTTCTTAGTTGGTTGACTGCTATCACCAACTCTCAAGTTCTTTGCTCCTCTCCATCAGAGTTCACTTGAATCACCTTTTCTCAGCACTTGTACCTACAAACACACAACATAGTGTAGTAATCCAAATCCGTGAAATTAAACATAAACGCACACGTTTTAACGAGAATTACTACACTTAAGGGTGGTTCTCCAATCCACCCGTCAAAAGACCTTAATAAAATAGATAAATACACAAAAACAAAAAGAAGTTAACACCTATTTAAAGTTAATACGTTCTTTTAATACGTTCTAAACATACATATTAAAATTTAGAAATTCCAGTCGTTACACGTTCAATACGTTCTATTAACACGTTCTGTTTATACGTTCTTATAGTACGATCTTATAATTATTTCACCTACTTTAATACATTTTTAATACGTTCTTAATTAACTATTTCAATTCTTATACGTTTTTCTAATACATTTTGAACAGAATTTCCAGTACACTCTATACAAACCTATTTTCAATTACCACATTCAAAATTCATAAGAATCGTTCAATTCTAATTCATACTATCAAACAAAACAGATTACCATAAAATACTTTACCCGTTACAACTAATCAACTACCAACTCAACAAAAAATCGACTATCAATTCAGGTAATCATCTCTAATTAAAATCTAAATAAACTTACTTTGATGATCGGAATACATCGCGTTCGATGGAAAAAGCAAACAAAAATCAGCAAATCGCCGAAATCGCCAAAATCGTAATCTCAATTACTCACATAAAAACGGTTTATGGAAACAGAGTATAATAGAAACCATTTCCAACTTTAGTAGCGGCGTTGGTGTTGAATTTGTTGAATTTTTAAAGGATGTAAAAAGACAATCCTACCCTTATGTTAAGTCACGATATCAAATTGTAAATTGTTAAGATCTACATTCAATATAGTTGCGTACGTAATGTACTATAAACTATTAGTGTATTATATCCTTTATATATATATATAGGGAGAGGATCAAGAGAAAACTCACCTTTAGAGAGAAAACTTAAAGCCTCCTAAAAACTCATAAAGAATTATTTTTAATTAAAAATAAAAAATATTTTCAAAATTCTGTTTTAGCCATTATTCTTATATTTCACTCGAAAAATATAAAAAAATAAAAAAATAAAAAAATAAAAAAAAAAAAAAAAAACCGCTGTAATACACATACATATTACTGTGCAATACCGTTGTATTACACATGTGTATTACTATGTATTTTTGAGTTTAATAGTGTTTTATTGCATATATTCAATATTTATGTATTGTATATGTGTAGTAGTGTTGTATTATATGGAAAAATAATAATAATAAAATAAAAGTCGATGGGGTGCACATGTGCGTTAATGTTGTATAACACATACGTACTAATGTGTATTCGATGTGTGTATTAGTCTTATATTGCATATATAAAATGGTGTGTATCAAATATGTGCAATAGTGTTATATTCTATACAATACAAACACTTTTGCATATATGCAATGCACACTATTACACATGCGCACTATACCGACGAGGTTACCGACATTTTTTTTTGGAACCAATAACAACATATAAGAATAATGGAAAAAAAAGAAACTTCAAAAAAAATTTTATAAAAAGTTAAAAATAGTTTTTTAGAAGTTTTTAGGAGTTTTTAAGTTTTCTCTTTAAAAGGAGTTTTCACTAGAACCCACCCCTATATATATATATATATATATATATATATATATGAAAATCACTGAATTGTTCTCTACATGTAATTGTGAATGTGAATATTATTTGTATCGGTTCAAATGGTTGATAAACTTTCAAAGTTAGAGTTTACTGTGTTATTAAATAAAAGTATAATTGTTCTAGGATTCATTTATTAAAGCCATATATGAGATATGCAACTAGTAAATGCAAAAAATGAGTTGCGATTATTGCTTTAAAGGGTAAAGGGTTGGACCTGTGAAACCCTTACTTATACTCGACCCTTTAATTGTTTAGTGGGTAGGATCTCGGGTCCACGTTTCTTCCTAAAAGGGTAAGGGGTCCGGGTAAGGTATTGGTAAAAGGGTAGGGTCTTACCCTTTGAACATTCCCACTGGCAATACGAACTTTCGTACATTTTTTCACAGATTCTTCAAAATCCTTTGGATTATGTAAGCCAAAAGTCATCTTATATTCTTTTATAAGTAACAAAAAAGATGACACAAAATGGAAAAGCTTATTGTTATTATTTTATGAGATAAATTACAAAGGTACAAGTTGCAGGTTAAATACAAAAAAGTATTGGCTTTTAACAAGGAAAATAAATCACAGATAAAGGAAAGTCAAATCTCTTGATATTAGCTCCAATGGTTCAATGTTGCTGTCATTTTGCTATAGAAATCTCCTATTATGGGAAACAATGTTAACACTGATCCCTTAAAATTTTATAATTTATTTTTATTTTCAACACTTCCCCTCAAATTGAGTAGTGGGGTTTTTAATGCTCAACTTGTCAAGAACTTTGTTGAACATTCTTCCGTTGACAGCCTTAGTTAATATATCTGCTAATTGATCTTCTAATCGTATGAATGGTAAGTCTATTGTTATGGCTTCAAGTTTTTCTTTGATGATGTTTCTGTCAATTTCTATATGTTTTATACGATCGTGTTGGAAAGTATTTTCTGAAATCTGTATAGTGGCTTTATTGTCACACATGATCTTGCCAGCTTCTACCGGAGGGAACCCTATTCCAGTCAAAAGTCTATGAATTCACAAAACTTCTGCCAGTCCTCGTGCAATCCCTCGGAATTTAGCTTCGACGATGGATAAGGCAACAACCTTTTGTTTCTTGCTTCTCCATGTTACCAAGTTTCCGCCAACCAAAGTGAAGTATCCGGACGTAGATCTTTGGTCGTCTTGATCTCCAGCCCACTCTGCGTCAGTGTAAAGTTGGACCTTCAAATGTTTGTTTTTCTAAAAGAGAACTCCATGGCCTACTATTCCTTTGAGATATCTAAGAATCCTCATTACGGTTTCCATGTGAGTAATTTGAGGTTGATGCATGAACCTGCTAACTACTTCAACTGCATATGCAATATCAGGACGAGTATGTGAAAGATATATTAAGTCTTCCCAAAAAAATATATGAACCTGCTAACCACTCCAACTTCAATTCCCAAAAAATATTTAAGTCTTCCCAAGTCCTTCATTTCAAATTTCGTGAACAAGCTTTTCTTTAACTTCTACATTTCTTCTTCATTTTTCCCTGTAATAATCATATCATCAACATATATAATTAAACAAGTCACAAGCTTACTTTGCTGCTTAAGAAACAATGTAAGATCAGAGTTGCATTGTTGGTATCCATGTTTCCTCATTGCCAACGTGAATCTACCGAACCAAGCACGAGGGGATTGTTTAAGTCCATAGAGAGATTTTTTTTAACCGACATACTTCTTTATTTATTTTTTTTTTCAAACCCAGGTGGGGCTTCCATATAAACTTCTTCTTTCAATTCCCCATGTAGGAGGGCATTCTTAACATCAAACTGGTGAAGTGGCTATCCTTCATCTGCAGCGATCAAAAAAAGAACTCGGATTGTGTCAAATTTGGCTACCATTGAGAAAGTTTCTAATTAGTCAATCCCGTAAGTCTGGGTATAGCCTTTAGCCACTAACCGTGCTTTATATCTTTCAATAGTTCCATCTAGTATGTGTTTAATTGTAAAAACCCAGCGACATCGCACTAGTTTCTTTCTTAGAGGAAGTTCACATTTTTCCCGTGTGTTATTTTTCATTAATGCCTTCATTTCTATATCCATGGCATCCTTCCAATTCTTTGATTCAAAGGCTTGTTCCATAGAAGTTGGAATTTTTTCATTATAAAGGGAAGCAGTAAATGCCTTGGCTTCTTTGGATAGGTTCCCTTCGGCTATGTTGGCTATGGGATATCTAGAGGATTTGGACTGTTTTTCTGTAGAGTACCGCTTTGCTGGAATTCCTCTATTGACCCTTGGTTGAAGAACATATTTCTCAGTAGTTTCTTATTTTCTTATTTCTTCATGTATTAGTTCTCCCTGCACTGTTTGTTCTACCTCTATCTCATGGTTGTTAGATACATTTTTATGAGCATCATGAGAAATGTCATAAATAATATTTCAAGATGATTGAGAATTACTTACCTTGGATGTAAGGTCAGGAGAGATTGGGACAGTGGCACTGTTGGTTAATTCACTAGATTGTTGTGGGTTCAGAGACTCATCTTGGGTGCTATGATTGATTTCTTTGGACGATGACGCCCATTTTGGAACCCATTTTAGCCAACTTAGCATGTCATGTTCTTTCTCCCCCCCCCTCCCCACTCACCACTGAGTTGGGAGCTATAAAAGAATTCGGTTACAAGGAAGTCGAGGTTCATGGTGGTGTACATATGACGTTTTGTTGAACTATAGCACCGGTATCATTATTTGTTGACACCATATCCAACAAAAACGCATTTTTCAGCACATGGATCAAGTTTGTTACGGTTGATTTTTGGTATGTGGACAAAGATGGAACATCCAAATATTCGTGGTTGTAATGTGAGAACGAGTGGGAGTTGGGTATAATCTGAAAGGGCTTGAAGAGGAGTTTTTAGTTCAAGAGATCTTGTCGGTAATCGATTGATAATATATGCTGCAGTAGCGAGAGCTTCGGGCCAGAAACACTTAGGAACTTTCAATTCAATAAACAGAGCACGGGTTATTTCTAAGAGTTTACGGTTTTTTCGTTCGACTACGCCATTTCGTTCGGAGGTATGGGAGCACAATGTTTGGTGAATTATTCCTTTTGTTTCACAAAATAACTTCATTGAATCATTTACACTGTATTCTCGAGTTTAAAATACAATGAAAAGAAATGATAAGATTGGATATGGGAAGAAAGGAAAAGAAATTATATACTTAAAAGGCATTCTCGAGTTAAAAGAAAAGAAAAGAAAGTGTTAATTACATTCTTGAGTTAGATCGGAAGGAAAAGATAGGGAAAAAATTGTACTTTACAATTATGTCCTCATAGCAACAGCAGCCATGAGAATTGAGATAGGGTAAATTAGTAATACTGTAATGAGCTATAAACATTTCCTTCACAATCAGGCCATATTTGGCTGTAAGTTTTGGAGGAAAAACCTAACTTTTCTTTCCATTCTCTTTCTTTTCTTTAAAAAAAAACTCAAGAATGAAAAAAGAAAAATTTTCTTATCTTTTCTTTCCAAATCCTTAAATAAAAAACTCAAGAATGCAATGTTATGCATTCCCCCAACCATTATCAGATCGAAGGACTTGAATATTAGATATAAACTGTGTTTGTATCATGGCATAAAATGTATCAAATTTATCAAGAACTTTGGATTTGTGTTTTAGAAAAAAAAAATCCATGTCATACGAGTGCATCATCAACAAAGAGGACAAAAAAACGAATGTTTTGACCTCCGGTGACTTTTGCCGAACCCCAAACATCAGAGTGGATAAGGGAAAAAGGTAAACTAGACCTTGTATTATTTGGTGTAAAAGTATGTCTATGGCTTTTAGCCAAAACACAAGTTTCACAACTTAAATTTTTAGTGGAAGGAAATAATTTTGGAAATAAAATATGTAAATAACCGATAAATGAGTGTCCCAATATGGTTATGACCCAGATATCCCGGGGGCCATATATAAGTGATGTACGTTTAATATAAGCTAGCATATTAGTATTATGGCCTTAGAACGATATCAACCAGTTAAAAGAAAGCAGGCTTGTTTAACTACCCGCTATGTGTTTAAACGCGAAAGAGAGTTACAAAACAAGCAAGCATTGTATCATCCGTTAAGCCAAAAAAGATTTGCAAAACACTTAGCGGGAATGTTTTAAGCAATCTGTGAAAATATTTTCGATTTTTACAAACGTATAGTATGTTTTTATAAATTTACACAAAAATGGTCGAAAAACACTCGTTTTCTCGTTGTTTGTCGCACCCGATATATTTTTCTCACCAAAAACTGAACTCGAAATAAACCGGAACTCGGGATTCACATTCGGGCATACAAAAAGAGGCAAACGGGCCAAAATGGGGCCAAAGGGGGGCCCTATACCTTCCGGCCCGCCAAAGAAGACTTTTTTTCCATTTTTTTTCTATTTCTTGTTTATTTATACTTTAAACACATTCACGGGACAAATATCTTCGACATGAAGCAGATCCAAACTGTTCTTCATATTTCCAAACAAGAACCTTAAGGTAAATCCATGGTTTTAATCATTTTATACATGTTTAATCATGTTTGATTTCATATAAACATAGTTTGATTACCAAAAATCACTTCTAACCATGGAAAAATCCTAAAAATTGAACAAAAACATATTTTGATCATACACATGGTTAGGAACCTGTTTTGATAAGTTTTTTGGCCATAAACACGGATTAGAGGGCTTAAACGACGTTTTTACGGTTCAAAAGTTTGGTTTAAAGCCCTAACCGAAACCCGAAGTTCCAAGGGTGCCATATTGATGAAACATGCTTGATTTGTGATATAGGACCCGTACTTAGTTTATATAGAAGCATAAGAACCCGGAAATTGGATTAAGAAAGCGAAAATGGGCGATAACCGCAAAGGTAATGCCGAAATGCTCGATTACGGGCTGTTTAGGTTAAGGATGTGATGTGCATATTTTTAGGTCATAAAACTTTGCAGGGACATCAAGGGGCAATATGATTTGGTCCCTGTCCAAATTTGGTAATTTTTCGACCATCCAAGAATATTTAGCGAATTTATTACCGAATTGGGGCGTTTATTTGGGAAAAAAAGTTAAAATGCTTCACAAATTATGAAATTTTGTGTTCAACTCAGATTTAGTATATTTTGATCGCATATTAAATTTGGGAGCATTTGGAAAGCCAAAGTAGGTTTTGTTCATTCGCGTTTATTTAAATTTTCAGAGTCGTGTTTGGCTCGGAAATGATATTTGACAAGATTGTTAGAGTTTGGGATTTTTCCAGGTTGTTTTGGGACATATTCTAGTCACTCAGAAATTTTGGTGGAATTTTTGGAAATCGTTTGATATAAACAGACAATTGCCAGGCTAAATATAGCAGATAAAATGAATTTTTATAAATTAACGAATAAATAAATAATTCTAGAAATATTTTTATAAAAATCTACATATTTTAATTGATAAGTGGCTAAATTTTTATAATTTAAGGATTAATAGATAATTAATTGTGCTAATTTAAAAATTAAACAAATTCAATTCTAATAAAAACCGACGAGTTCGTGATTAACGAATCTGTTGGAATATCAGAACACCAAGAGTGATCAAAAATCATATTTTTGGATTAATTAAGTAAAAACGAACTTTTTAGGAGAAATCCGGACAATTTGGATAGATTGTGCGCGTCTTTCTCAAATCAAACTGAATAAACAGAAACGAATCCCGTAACGAATCCAGAACCCCAATATGTGATCTTTCTTTATAACTTAATCATTTTATCGACCAAAAAATTTACCTAAGCTTACATCCCCATAACTATTTCTTGAACGCATAAACGAACAACTTGGCCCAGCTGGTGAAACGGGAAAACTGAGCCAAGTTCGGTTTTAAGCATTAGACATTGAACAACATTACAATCTAAACCTACTGACACTTTCTGGGTGTAACAACTATACTCAGATTAGCTATACAGCCCAGTCTAGAGTAACGATTATAATAATATTAAAATATTAATATTATTATAATATTCATTATAGGGACTAGTGAACGAGTCAAAACAACTGCAAATTTACACTGCACCGCTGTGCTGATTGTCTTCTAAACCGTGAGTTTCATGACCCCACTTTTAAACTGCTTTTATGAACTTTTGGGGTGAAAAACATGTTGATATATATATCTATATATACTATGAACTGTTTGATTATGGGAATTATCTAAGTGCTAACAAACAAAAGTCCCCACTAACACTGTGATTAACTTCGAGCCGGTGGATTGTTAATAGTACTATTGATTTGACAAACCCAAACGGAGCCGGCACGGTTTGCCGAGACATAAAACCGTTTGCACATGACCATAATTATACAAATACGCTATGTAGTGTTAGACATAGTTACTCGAGGCATGTTGTGTGCGAAAAGGGGGGCACAGTGGTTGATTGAGTGTGGGAAATTGAGGCACGCAACACGAACAGTCAAGGCTTCACTGTAGCTTAGCATAATTACATCATAAACATACAAACAAACGTACTTTTGAACGTACATACATACATACTTGCGTATTTACAAACTATGATTGTAGTACGCACAACTGATTTCTTGAAACTCGTGAAACTCACCAACTATTTGTAGTTGACCCGTTTTAATATGTTTTTCAGGTACTGGATTGGGTTAGAAAGTCAATGTGCTATGTGTTGGACTTGCGATCAATGCTGGGTGAATTGATGCAAGTGTGCTAATAGGAAGTAAAGCCGCTTAACGGGCTGGATTTAGTTTGTATCACATAGTTGTAATCGAAATTAGATCAATGTAACATATTCTAAAAGTAGTTTGTATTGTTCTTTATAAACAATGTGGTTGATATCAGAGGTGTCTGTTACATTTTCGTTTTACGCTTCTGCAAATCGCTTAACGGGGTATGACACATATTAATGTTATAGCCTTAGTTCGATAGCAAACAAGTTAAACGAAAAATGCTCGTTTAACTACACGCTATAGAGTTAAACGCGAAAGATAGTTACAAACCAAGCATTGTATCATCCGTTAAGCCAAAAAAGACTTACCAAACACTTATTTGAAATGTTATTAAGCAATCCGTGAAAATAATTTTGATTTTTACAAACAAATAATATGTTTTTATAAATTTATACAAAAATAGCCGAAAAACACTCGTTTTCACACTATTTGTCGTACCCGATATGTTTTTCGCGCCAAAAACCAAACCCGAAATAAATTTGAACTTGGGCTTTCACATTTGGGCATGAAAATCCAGAATTTAGGGTCGAAATGGGCCAAGTGAGGCCCATTAGTTCTTGCGGCCACCAATTGTTACATTGTTAGTATTATTAAGTTGAATTAATATATATATCATACTCAAGATATTTTTACTAACTTTCTCCAGAAGTAAACAACTTACCTGCTGTCCTTACACCAAAAACACCAAACCCTAAGGTAAGTAGCTTATTTAAGCAACTTTTACACATGTTAATCAAGTTTAATATCATATAAACATAGTTTGATTACCAAAAACCATTCCTAACCATGAAAAAAATCATAAAATGGTCCGAAAACATGTTTCGATCATACAAATGGTTAGGAATCAGAATCATACTCTTTTTTGGCCATAAACACGGATTATAGGGTTTAAACGGCGTTTTTACGGTTCAAAAGTTCAGTTTTATAAGCTAGCCGAACCCTAAGTTAAGGGGTTGTTGTGTTGATGAAACTTTCTTGGTTTGTGATATAGGACCTGTATCTAGCTTGCATAGAAGCACAAGAGTCTGAAAACTTGATTAGAAACGCGAAAATGAACCAAAACGGCTAAGGTAATACCGAAACACTCGATTACGGGCTGTTTAGGTTAGGGTTGTGATGTGCATACTTTTAGGACATGAAATTTTGCAGGGACATCAGGGACCATATCATTGAGTCCCTGTTCAAATTTGGTGATTTTTCAACCATCCGAGAATATTAGGCGAATTTATTACCGAATTGGAGCGTTTATTTGGGAAAAATAGTTAAAAAGCTTAAACAATTATGAACTTTTGTGGAGAACTCTTATTTGGTATATTTTGATCACATATGAAATTTGGGAGCATTTGGAAAAATTTAAGTAGGTTTTGTGCATTAGCGTTTAATTGAATTTTCATAGTTGTTTTTTGCTCGGAAATGATATTTGGCAAGATTGTTAGTGTTTGTGATTTTTCCAGTACGTTTTGGGAAATATTTTTAGATCACTCAGAAATTTTGGTGGAATTTTTGAAGATCTTTTGGTATAAACGGATGATTTTCAGGCTAAATATAGCAGATAAAATGAATTTTTCTAAATTAATAAATCAATAAATAATTCCAAAAATATTTTTATTAAAATCTGCATATTTTAATTGATAAGCGGCTAAATTTTCATAATTTAAGGATTAACGGATAATTATATTTGCTTATTTATAGATTAAACAAGTTCAATTTTGATAAAAACCGACGAGTTCGTGATTAACGAACCTGTTGGAATATCAGAACACCAAGAGTGATAAAAAATCTTATTTTTGGATTAATGAAGTAAAAACGAACTTTGTATAAGAAACCCGGACAATTTGGATAAACTGTGCGCATTTTTCTCCAAATTAAACTAAATAAACGGAAATGAGCCCCGTAGCGAATCCAGAACCCCAATATGTGATCTTTCTTTATAACGTAATCGTTTTATCGACCAACACATTTCCCCAAGCTTACATCCCCATAACTGTTTTCTAAACGTATAAACGAACAACTTGGCCCAGCTGGTAAAACGGGAAAACTGAGCCAAGTTCGGTTGTAAGTATTAGACACTGAACAACATCACAACCTAAGCCTATTGAGACTTTCTGGGGTACCGGCTATACCCAGATTAAATATACAGCCCAGTTTAGTATTGACATTATAATAATATTAAAATATTAATATTATTATAATATTGATTATAGGGGCCAGTGATTACAAGTCAAACATACCTCGAACTGACGTGCTATTGAATACTAAGTAAACAATGAGTTTCATGACCCCTCTCTTTAAACAGTTTTAAGAACTTTTGGGGTGAAAAGCATGTTTGATTACATATACATATCTGAAACTTGTAATGATGTGAATTATCTAAGTGCTAACACACAAAAGTCCCCACTAACATAGTGATTAACTTCTAGCTGGTGGCTTGTGAATAGTACTATTGGTTTGACAAACCCAAACGGAATCGGCCTGGTTGCCGTGTCACATAGCGCCGTTTGCACATGACCATATTTATACAAACAGGCTATGTAGTGTTAGACATAGCTACCGGGGCATGTTGTGGGCGGAAGGGGGCCACAGTGGTTGATTGAGCGTGGGAAATGGATGCACGCAGCACATACAGTCAAGGCTTCACTGTAGCTTAGCATAATTACATCATTTACATACATACATACATACTTATATTATGATTACAAGTGTTAACTTGTGAATATCCATAACTGTTTTCTTGAAACTCGTGAAACTCACCAACTCCAGTAGTTGACCCGTTTTAAACTGCTTTTCAGGATTACCAAAGTTGGAATAAAGTGATGCCGTGCTGTTGCTGAGACTTTACTCCGTTTGCACATGACCATAACTATACAAACACGCTATGTAGTGTTATGTAAGACCCCGAGCCCCGGGAATCCAACAGTTGGTAATCATATCCAATATTTCACAAAAATTTAAAACCAAAAATAATTTGTTTTATTAAAAAACCATTTCAGAGTAAATTAATAGCGAAAATTCATGAGTATTAAAAATACCCAAAACCGGGAAAAAGGTTCCAAACAATAAGTAGCGGAAAAAGATTAAGTATCCAAAATCCAAACCCGATTAGAAGTGCCCAAAAATCAAATGTCAACAAAATGTCCGTTTTATTTCAAATCTCTGACTAGGAATGCCTTCAACCGTCCGAGTAGTCTCTAGCACGTCAAAGCGGTAATCTCGAGTCCTTAACCTATAACTCAAACTAACATGCACACAAAGTCAGCTAAAAATGAGTGAGTTCAAGTTTTATATAATTAATGTTTATAATTCAGTTTAGATTTCAAAAGTACAAAAACCTTGAAAATCATAAGTAAATAAATAAATGTTTTTCCTTTAAAATATTATGCTAACACGGGCCTCGCACCACGAGTTATAACTCGGGTAATATATTGGACCCAGTAGTAGAAAACAGTATGTAATACGGGCCTTTCACCACAAGTCCTAACTCGAGTAATATATTGGACCCTAATACAGAAAATCTACACAATACGGGCCTCTCACCACGAGTCGTAACTCGAGTAATATATTGGACCCGATTGCGGGTTTAACAAAAGACGGGCCTCTCCACCACGGATCACAAGTCACAAAGTCAAGGATCCGAGTAATATATTTGACCCGTTCAAATCATGGAAATGCAACACATAAGTTCATCAAGTACACACATCAATAGATATACGCATAATATATGCACTATAGCTTAATCACGACGAACTATTATATTTCCTCAAGTATAGGTCATAGGTAATATGTATAATGCATCTAATATACAATTACTTCAAGTAAACCTATAAGCAGTCACTTAACAGTTCAACGGGTAAAACAAGTAGGTGTGTATGCTAGCCCAAAACGTAAGAAGTAAAAAGGGGCATCATGAACTCACCTGATACGAGGCATACAACCACAACGAGCTACAGAACCCTAAGTATTCCCACCACTCAAACGCCTGTCGTATTACACACAAGAATTACTAACGATACCGAATTGACTTGTTTATCCTACGAGGCTGTGACATTTGAGCCAAAACAAGGTACACCTCAGTACGTATTTATCGATTAAGCAAATAAACGCTTTTTGCGTAACAAACGAACGATTAACCGACCAGGTCGGGTTATGACCCAGAAATCCCGGGAGGCCATCTATAAGTGTTATACGTTTAATACAAGCTAAAATATTAGTAATATGGCCTTAGTTCGATAGCAAACAAGTTAAACGAAAACATGCTCGTTTAACTACCCGCAATAGATTTAAACGCGAAAGATAGTTACAAACCAAGCATTGTATCATCCGTTAAGCCGAAAAAGTCTTACCAAACACTTATTTGAAATGTTTTAAGCGATCCGTGAAAATATTTTTGATTTTTACAAACATATAGTATGTTTTTATAATTTTACTCAAAACTAGCCGAAAAACCTCGTTTTCGCACTGTTTGACGCACCCGATATGTTTTTCGCACCAAAAAATTGAACCCGAAATAAATTTGTACTCGGCATTTCACGTTCGGGCATGTAAATCGAGAAAAGTGGGCCAAATGGGCCGAAAAGGGGGCCCAACAAGCCCAGCCCGCCAAAGTTGAAAAAAAAAGAAAAAAAAAACTTTATTATTATTATTAAGTTTACTAATATATATATAATAACTCTAGATATTTTTGTACATCAAAATTGATGAAAAACTGCTGGAAAACCTTTCTTCCTCAGCAAACTTTCAAGAAACCCTAAGGTAACAACTTAAATAAGTAACTTTTATACGTGTTTAACCTTGATTAATACCATAAAAACATGTCTTAATTGCTAAAAATCATTCCTAACCATGTAAAAATTCTAAAAATGGTCCATAAATATGTTTTGATCATACACATGGTAAGGAACCTGTTTTGACAGTTTTTTTTGCCATAAACACGGATTAAAGGGTTGAAACGGCGTTTTTACGGTTCAAAAGTTCGTTTTTGTGCACTAGCCGAAACCCTAATTCAAGGGCTGTTATGCTGATGAAATATTGCTTGGTTTGTGATATAGGAATTGTATGTACCCTACATAGGAGCACAAGAGCTTTAAAAGTTGATTAGAAAGGCAAAAACGAGCCAAACCCGCTAAGGTAATGCCGAAATACGCGTTTACGGGCTGTTTAGGTTAAGGTTGTGATGTGCATATTTATAAGTCTTGAAATTTTGCAGGGACATTAGGGACCATGTCATTAAGTCCCTGTTCAAATTTGGTAATTTTTCGACCATCCGAGAATATTTAGCGAATTTATTACCGAATTGGGACGTTTATTTGGGAAAAATAGCTAAAATACTTCAAAAATTATGAATTTTTTCTGGGAACTCAGATTTGATGAATTTTGATCACATATGAATTTTGGGATCATTTGGAGAAGACTAAAGGTTTTTGTGTATATGCGTTCGTGTTAATTTTTATAGCCGAATTTGGGCCGAAAAGAATATTGCACGAGCTTTTTACATTCTGGAATTGATACAGGTTATTTTGAGAGATGATTTGAGTATTCAGAAATTTTTGTGGAATTTTTGGAAATTGTTTGGGATAAACGGACGATTTTCAAGCGAAATATAGCTGATAAAATGAATTTTTATAAATTAATAAATCAGTAATAATTCCAGAAACATTTTTATTAAAATCTACATATTTTAATTAATAAAAGGGTGAATGCTTAAAGTCAATCTAAACGCCAGACAAAAACAAGTACTAAAATAGCCTTAAGCAAAGAAGCAACATGATGGAAAAACAAAAGCCTAGTCACAACACACTTAAACAAAAGAGTGAAAGACATACGTAAATTGTAACGCAAGAATAGATGTATACCAGCAAACCGGTTGCACACACCTAAACATCAAAAAGAGTAAAAAACATAAGTCAGCATAAAAAGAAATTGTAAATAAATCAAAAAGCAAAATTCCATTACTCGAAATCAAATTGACGCACTAACCTTTTTTACAAAAATGTAAACCCAAAAATTGTAATGGTTCAGGCCAATTATATTACCCAAAAGCAACCATTGTGGTAAAAGGAATTTAAGTTTAATCTATGCCACAGTAGGTTTAGAAGAAAGTTCAATTCCAAAACTGATAAGATTTTGATGTAAGTCTATTAATGATTTTGTTACAATCAAAATCAATTTTAGTCTCTTTTAAAGTAACAATTCACTCAAGCATTTAATCAAACAACTGACATGCAGGGTGAAAAAATAAAGAGAAAGAGAACAACAACATTAAGATGGATGCAATGTGTAATAAAAACTACTCCATAATCGACATGGAAACAGAAAATACTTACGCGCAACGTCACTGGAGACATGTAGAGAATGGGACGAACCCTCAAAAAACTCACCAACCGTCGCCGGAGACACGGAATCAAGTTTCACAGCACGGTGGTGGTCGGTGTAGATGTGGAGAGAGAGAGACGGCTCGCCATCATCACCTGAATGACGATGGTGGTGAAACTGCGGTGGCCGTATATGTAGAGAGAGAGACTGCAGCGATGGAAAGTGACAACTTCAAAGATGGAACTCTCTCTCTCTCTCTCAAATTTGAGCCAAAACAAACCAATTAAGCAAATAAACGCCTGTTGCGTAACAAACGAACGATTAACCGAACGGGTCGGGTTATGACCCAGATATCTCGGGGGGGCCATCTATAAGTAATATACGATCTATACAAGCTAAAATATTATAAATATGGTCTTAGTTTGATAGCAAACAAGTTAAATGAAAATATGCTCGTTTAACTACCCGCTATATATTTAAACGTGAAAGATAGTTACAAACCAAGCATTGTATCATCCGTTAAGCCGAAAAAGACTTACCAAAAACTTATTTGAAATGTTTTAAGCGATCCGTGAAAATATTTTTTATTTTTACAAATATATAGTATGTTTTTATACTTTTACACAAAACTAGCCGAAAAACACTCGTTTTCGCGCTGTTTAACGCACCCGATAAGTTTTTCGCGCCAAAAATTGAACCCGAACTAAATTTGGACTGGGCTTTTTGTATTTGGGCTTGAGAAATCAGAAACTTGGGCCAAAATGGGCCCAAAATGGGCCCATGGAGTTCCGGCCGCAGCCGCCACCCCACCCCCCTTTATTTTCTTTTCATATATAAACTAGTTTTGAGATCTTTTTACACATTCATCCACAAGTATATTCTGGAAAATACTTTCTTCATCAGGAAACTCAAGAAACCCTAAGGTAAGGAGCTTAAATAAGTAACATTTGTACTTGTTTAACCATGATTAATACCATAAAAGCATGTCTTGATTACTAAAAATCATGGTTAACCATGTAAAACTCTCAAAAATCATTCAAAAACATACTTTGATGTTAAACCTAGTTTCAAATCAGAAACATGATCTTTTTTGGCCATAAACATGGATTAAAGGGTTGAAACGGCGTTTTTACGGTTCAAAAGTTCGTTTTTGTGCACTAGCCGAAACCCTAAGTTAAGGGCTGTTATGTTGATAAAAAATTGCTTGGTTTGTGATATAGGAATTGTATCTAGCTTTCATAAAAGCACAAGAACCTGAAAACTTGATTAGAAAGTCAGAAACGAGCCAAACCCGCTAAGGTAATGCCGAAACACTCGCTTACGGGCTATTTAGGTTAAGGTTATGATGTGCATATTATTAGGCCTTGAAATTTTTCAGGGACATCAGGGACGATGTCAATGAGTCCCTGTTCAAATTTGGTAATTTTTCGATCATCCGAGAATATTTGGCGAATTTATTACCGAATTGGGACGTTTATTTGAGAAAAATAGCTAAAATACTTCAAAAATTATGAGTTTTTTCTGGAAACTCAGATTTGATGTATTTTGATCACATATGAATTTTGGGATCATTTGGAGATGTTTAAAGGTGCTTTGCTTATATGCGTTCGTGTGAATTTTTATAGCCGAATTTGGGCCGAAAGGAATATTGCACGAGCTTTTTACATTCTGGAATTGATACAGGTTAATTTGGGACATGATTTAAGCATTTAGGAATTTTTGTGGAATTTTTGGAAATTGTTTTGGGTAAACGGACGACTTTTAGGCGAAATATAGCTGATAAAATGAATTTTTATAAATTAATAAATCAGTAAATAATTCCAAAAATATTTTGATAAAAATCTACATATTTTAATTGATAAGTGGCTAAATTTTCATAATTTAATGATTAACGGTTAATTAATTATGCTAATTTAAATATTAAACAAATTCAGTTTTTATAAAAACCGGCAAGTTCGCGACTAACGAACCTGCGGGAATATCAAAACACCAAGAGTGATCAAAAATCATATTTTTGGACTAATTAAGTAAAAACGAACTTTTCTATGAAAAACCAGGACAATCCGGATGGATTGTGCGTGTTTCTTCTTAAATCAAACTGAATAAACGGAAACGGGCCCCGTGACTAATTCGGGTCCCCACTATGTGATCTTTCTTTATAACTTAATCATCTTATTAACCAATACATTTAACCAAGCTTATTTTCCCATAACTGTTTTCTGAACGCGTAAACGAACAATTTGGCCCAGCTGGGAAAACGGGAATCTGAGCCAAGTTCAGTTTTAAGTATTAGACATTAAACAAAATTACAACCTAAACCTATTGCCACTTTCTGGGCGTTCCAGCTACACCCAGATTAGTTATACTGCCCATTTTAGTATTAGATTATAATAATATTAAAATATTAATATTATTATAATATTGATTATAGGAACTACTGATAGCGGACCGAATAAACCACGAGCTGATACAATACTGATTATCTACTAAACCGTGAGTTTCATGACCCCACTCTTTAAACAGTTTTACGAACTTTTTGGGTGAAAAATATGTTTGATTACATATACATACCTGAAACATGTATTGATGTGAATTATCTAAGTGCTAACACACGAAAGTCCCCACGATCACAGTGATTAACTTCGAGCCGGTGGCTTGTGAATAGTACTATTGGTTTGACAAACTCAAACGGAATCAGCCTGGTTGCCGTGTCACATAGCGCCGTTTGCACATGACCATATTTATACAAAAGGCTATGTAGTGTTAGACATAGCTACCGGGGCATGTTGTGGGCGGAAGGGGGCCACAGTGGTTGATTGAGCGTGGGAAATGGATACACGCAGCACATACAGTCAAGGCTTCACTGTAGCTTAGCATAATTACATCATTTACATACATACATACTTATATTATGATTACAAGCGTTAACTTGTGAATATTCATAACTGTTTTCTTGAAACTCGTGAAACTCACCAACTCCAGTAGTTGACCCGTTTTAAACTGCTTTTTAGGATTACCAAAGTTGGAATAAAGTGATGTCGTGCTGTCTATTGTGGAACGTGCTCGATGATATGTGAATAGATGCAAGGTTATTAGTACGAACAGAATAGTTTAACGAACATATTTTGTTGTAACACCTAGTTTGAACACAAAGATAAATCAATGTAATATAATGTAAATTAGTTTGTAATATTTCTTTATAAACAATGTTGTTGATACCAGAGGTGCCTGTTACATTCCCGTTTTACGCTTCCGCATTGTGCTAGTCGGGGTGTGACAGAGGCGTTCTAACATAGTTTGATTTACCTAAAGCCTTGACCTCACCAAATTCAATTACAACAGCCCGGGGCCTTGTATTTACCAAAACCACCCATAGATAATCCCGGGGATAAAGGGTTCCCAAATTACCCTCGGAAGTTGCTAGATGAGACGAATATACGCGTTTATGAGTTGTTCATGCACTTAACAACCAACTCAGCCCCGTGTGGACCTAATTTAGTAAAATCACAGTCAACAAGTTCATACGACACTGCACGAGTTGGATGGGTCGGTAATTCGCAAGCACGACGCACAAACTACCAATAAACGCGAATCTTGTACCGACCCATTTGAGTAACCGACAACCAATTCAGCCCCAATAATTAAAAAAATAATTTTCCAACAGTCCATATATCAAACCGAAGCTACCCGAACTGAATTGGTTGTTAATTCCTTCAAACCTCGCGTTTAACGCAACAATTTACCAATTTAGACAACCGAATACTAGTTTTCAATCTATCACGAATTGACCAATCAAACGAAAACCATAGCTCGTGATATTAAAGCATGTTACATTAGACATACCTAAGAAGATTATGGAGCAAGAACCTCAATCAAAACAGTCCCGAAAGGACAGCCACCAGTTAAGCCTAGAATAAGCGATTTTTCGATCAATACGCGAAATATAATGATGAATTAAGGTGTAAAAGACTAGCATGGGTGTAGGACTAACCTTGAATTAAAGTTTCACACCTTGAATATGGCTGGAAAAAAGAAAAACGTGGGGCTTGGGGCTGCTGCTTCTGTGCGATTGGACAGGAAGAAGGGAGGGCTAGGGTTTTGTGATATAAAACAATATGTTACACTCTAGTCCCTCAATTATGAAAGATAGAACAACTTGGATGAAAAGTTAATTAATTAAACTTACGGGGATGACAAGGAGGTCCTCGAAGCACGCTGGTTCAAAGCCGAGAATTATACAAACTCTACATAACTTCATCACTAAACCGAAATTAACGGACGTTACATGTTAGACATAGCTACTTGGGTCGTATTGTGGGCGAAAAGGGGACCTCAGTGGTTGATTGGGCGTGGGAAATGGATGCACGCAACACAAACAGTCAAGGCTTCACTATAGCTTAGCATAATTACATCATTTACATATACACATACATACTTCTATCATGAATACAAGTGTTAACTTGTGAATATTCATAGCTGTTTTATTGAAACTCATGAAACTCACCAACTCCAGTAGTTGACCCGTTTTTAAACTGCTTTTCAGGATTACCAAAGTTGGAATAAAGTGATGTCGTATTATTTTTCGTGGAACGTACTCGATGCTATATGAATAGACGCAAGGTTATTAGTACGAATAGAATAGTTTTACGAACATATTTTGTTGTAATACCTAGTTGTAAACAAAAATAGATCAATGTAATATAATGTAAATTAATATGTAATGTTTCTTTATAAACAATGTGGTTGATACTAGAGGTGTCTGTTACATTCTCGTTTTACGCTTCCGCAATGTGCTAGTCGGGGTGTGACAATATTTCAATTGCCCCCCCCCCCTTTACTAGAACTACCCCCCACACCCCCACCCCTTGGCGGTTTTTATATGGTTAATTTTAGGTTTTGAATTTGAAATTATGTCGGATAATTCAAATGTCTTGGTGTCGGTAGCACCACAATCAAAGATCCATGAATCATTTAAATTGTCACACGTTTTGGCTATTTTAATTTCCCCTATATTCTTATTTAGGTTATTTTCATAAAAATATATTACCTCAAGAGGCATTTGAAATGCGGTTTTTATATTTTTGACCCGTATTGGAATAAACAGAATCTTTTCGGTTTATATTGGATTTATCTAATTCTTCATGGGAATAATTTAATAATTTTCTAACTATAGGATTAATAAAGTTTGGGTTGCAAATTAAAGGGTTTGAGGATAATAAACCCTCAAACCTGTTACCTCCTTCGTTGCAACTGGTGTTTTCTTTCATTGAAGCAGCCGCAATGCCATACCACCAAACGTGCTGCTTCTGTCTTCACCATTAAATTGGTTGCTTCCGCCGGTGTTGGCAGCTTCAGAGTTTCCCACGGTGGCTGCTTCCTTTGCTTTGCTGGTATCCCTCTTTTTGTGGCCATCATTTCACCAATCGGGGAAATTCGATGAGTTTGAAGCATTATTCTTTCAAGTGTTTTGACATCCCGCAATGGCTACATTTTAATTGCAACTTGTCTATCCAGGATGATGACCCAGTAGGTTTCCACCCCTGGTCTGACCGATGATGCCCTTGGGATACATACCTAACCCTTTGATGTCCCAATCAGACGCCATCAAATTCGTTGCCACCACCTGCGCATCACTAAGGTTTCCCCCTAAAATGTTCTGATGAGCAATTTCCTTTCTAACTGTTGTGTATGCTCCTTCAGCTGAAGGATGAGGTTCTCATGTTAAGATCTCTCTTTTAATCGGGTCATACTTTCGATCTAGGGTGTTTAAGAACGGGAACAGTTTTTTTTTTTTTTTTTTTTGACTTTTTTGTTATATGTGGTGATGTCGGCTGCACACGTCATTGGGTTTGGGTCTCTGCGTTCAATTTCTCCCCAAATACCCTCATAACTATCCTAAAGTCTTCCAAAGCTATGCCATTTTACTTGAGCTCATTGGCTTTGGCATGGAGATTGAACGTTTGAAGCTTGCCCTTACCACTACTATATGTGATAACAAGAGCGTTCCATTATGATTTTGATGTCGGGAACTCTGTTATATTACTAGCAATGGCAGGTTCAATGTTTTGAATTAGCCACGAGAAAACAACAGAATCATCTTGTTCCCGCTGATCATAATTTTCATCAGTCGGTTCTGGTGGATTTGTGGTTAAATAGTTTAATAACGCTTTCGATTTCCCCTTATGGTGACTCGTATCATTCGAGCCCAAAGGACGTAATTTTGGCTATTAAGATTAGTGCTGACTTTCAAGCTATCGGATAGGGTTTTTTTGGGTTTTGGTTTTGAGAATTGAAGCTATTTTTTAGGATACTGGCTATTTAGAGAGTAAGGTTATCTTGGTTCGAGCCGCCGTCTGATCCAGGCAAGGTGGCTTGCTAATGAACCTTGGATTATTAAGAGGTAAATGATGAGCAAGAACAAATGATATGATCCTAGGATCATTCACTATTTTGATACCATAATAAAAAAAGATGACACATAATGGAAAAGCTTGTTGTTATTATTTTCTAGGATAAATTACAAAGGTACAAGTTGTAGTTTAAATACAAAAAAAGTATTGACTTTTAACAAGGAAAAGAAATCACAAATAAAGGAAAGTCAAATCTCTTGATATTAGCTCCAATGGTTCAATATTGTTTCCATTTTGCTATAGAAATATCCGGTTATGGGAAATGATGTTAACACTGATCCCTTATAATATTATAATTATTATATATTAAATTTGAAATTCTGACAGACACAAAATTACTATTCATTGCAAATAGGGCATCAAAGATTGTACTATGTGCTTGGTGTGTTGTAATCTAAAGTGGGGTTCTAACGTTTACACGTAAGTTCTGATGTTTCCACGTGTTTACTTTAACAATAGAGTGTCACACCCCGACTAACACAATGCGGAAGCGTAAAACGAGAACGTAACAGACACCTCTGGTATCAACACATTGTTTATAAAGAAATATCACAAACTAATTTACAATATATTATAATTCATTGTTCTATCATTGTTTTACAGACTAGGCGATACAAACAAAACTAGTTCGTTAACTATACGGTCTTACTACTAACACCCTTGCCTTTATTCACATAGCATCAACCACACACCTTAGGCAAGTAACAGATCACCAAATCATTCCGATTTAGGTACACCTGAAAAGCAGTTTAAACGGGTCAACTACTAGAGTTTGTGAGTTTCACGAGTTTCAAGAAAACAGTAATGAATATTCACAAGTCAACACTTGTAATCATGAAATAAGTATGTATGTATGTAAATGATGTAAATGATGTAATTATGCTAAGCTACAGTGAAGCCTTGACTGTATGTGCTGCGTGTATCCATTTCCCACGCTCAATCAACCACTGTGGCCCCCTTCCGCCCACAACATGCCCCGGTAGCTATGTCTAACACTACATAGCCTGTTTGTATAAAAATGGTCATGTGCAAACGGCGCTATGTGACACGGCAACCAGGCCGATTCCGTTTGGGTTTGTCAAACCAATAGTACTATTCACAAGCCACCGGCTCGAAGTTAATCACTGTGATCGTAAAACTGTTTAAAGAGTGGGGTCATGAAACTCACGGTTTAGTAGATAATCAGTACTGTATCAGCTCGTGGTTTATTCGGTCCGCTATCAGTAGTTCCTATAATAAATATTATAATAATATTAATATTTTAATATTATTATAATCTTAATACTAAAATGGGCTGTATAACTAATCTGGGTGTAGCTGGAATGCCCAGAAAGTGGCAATAGGTTTAGGTTGTGATGTTGTTTAATGTCTAATACTTAAAACTGAACTTGGCTCAGATTCCCGTTTTCCCAGCTGGGCCAAGTTGTTCGTTTACGCGTTCAGAAAACAGTTATGGGAAAAAAAGCTTGGGTAAATGTATTGGTTAATAAGATGATTAAGTTATAAAGAAAGATCACATAGTGGGGTCCCGAATTAGCCACGGGGTCCGTTTCCGTTTATTCAGTTTGATTTAAGAAGAAACACGCACAATCCATCCGGATTGTCTAGGTTTTTTATAGAGAAGTTCGTTTTTACATAATTAGTCCAAAAATATGATTTTTGATCACTCTTGGTGTTTTGATATTCCCGCAGGTTCGTTAGTCGCGAACGTGCCGGTTTTTATAAAAACTCAATTTGTTTAATCTTTAAATTAACATAATTAATTAACCGTTAATCATTAAATTATGAAAATTTAGCCACTTATTAATTAAAATATGTAGATTTTTATAAAAATATTTTTGGAATTATTTACTGATTTATTAATTTATAAAAATTTATTTTATCAGCTATATTTCGCCTGAAAATCGTCCGTTTACCCCAAAAAATTTCTAAAAATTCCACAAAAATTCATGAATGCTCAAATAATATTCCAAATCAACCTGTATCAATTCCAGAATGTAAAAAGCTCGTGCAATATTTTTTTCGGCCCAAATTCGGCTATAAAAATTCACACGAATGCATATAAGCAAAGCACCTTTAATCATCTCCAAATGATCCCAAAATTCATATGTGATCAAAATACATCAAATCTGAGTTTCCAGAAAAAACTCATAATTTTTGAAGTATTTTAGCTATTTTCTCAAATAAACGTCCCAATTCGGTAATAAATTCGCCAAATATTCTCGGATGGTCGAAAAATTACCAAATTTGAACAGGGACTCATTGACATCGTCCCTGATGTCCCTGAAAAATTTCAAGGCCTAATAATATGCACATCATAACCTTAACCTAAATAGCCCGTAAGCGAGTGTTTCGGCATTACCTTAGCGGGTTTGGCTCGTTTCCGACTTTCTAATCAAGTTTTCAGGTTCTTGTGCTTCAATGCAAGCTAGATAAAATTCCAATATCACAAAACAAGCAATTTTTAATCAACATAACAGCCCTTAACTTAGGGTTTCGGCTAGTGCACAAAAACGAACTTTTGAACCGTAAAAACGCCGTTTCAACCTTTTAATCCGTGTTTATGGCCAAAAAGGATCATGTTTCTGATTTGAAACTAGGTTTAACATCAAAGTATGTTTTTGAATGATTCTTGAGAGTTTTACATGGTTAACCATGATTTTTAGTAATCAAGACATGCTTTTATGGTATTAATCAAGGTTAAACAAGTACAAAAGTTACTTATTTATGCTCCTTACCTTAGGGTTTCTTGAGTTTCCTGATGAAGAAAGTATTTTCCAGAATTTACTTGTGGATGAATGTGTAAAAAGATCTCAAAACTAGTTTATATGTGAAAACAAAATAAAGGGGGGTGGGGTGGCGGCTGCGGCCGGAACTCCATGGGCCCATTTTGGCCCAAGTTTCTGATTTCTCAAGCCCAAATACGAAAAGCCCAGTCCAAATTTAGTTTGGGTTCGGTTTTTGGCACAAAAATTTATCGGGTGCGTTAAACAGCGCAAAAACGAGTGTTTTTCGGCTAGTTTTGTGTAAAATTATAAAAACATACTATATGTTTGTAAAAATCAAAAATATTTTCACGGATCGCTTAAAACATTTCAAATAAGTGTTTGGTAAGTCTTTTTCAGCTTAACGGATGATACAATGCTTGGTTTGTAACTGTCTTTCGCGTTTAAATCTATAGCGGGTAGTTAAACGAGCATATTTTCGTTTAACTTGTTTGCTGTCACTAAGACCATATTTCTAATATTTTAGCTTGTACAGATCGTATATCACTTATAGATGGCCCCCCGAGATATCTGGGTCATAACCCGACCCGTTCGGTTAATCGTTCGTTTGTTACGCAACATGCGTTTATTTGCTTAATTGGTAAATACGTACTGAGGTGTACCTTGTTTTGGCTCAAATGTCACATTCTCCCCCCGTTAGAAAATTTCGTCCCCGAAATTTGATTATTCAACTTTGCCTTTGTTTGGAAACAGGTGCGGGTATTTCTTTTTGAATTCATATTTCCGCTCCCACGTGAATTCGGGTCCCCGTTGTTAATTCCACCAAACTTTTACTAGAGAGATTTTGTTGTGTCTTAATTGTTTTATTTTTCCCTCTAATATTTCCACCGGTTCTTCAACAAAATTCAGTTTTTCGTTTATGTTTAAGTCTTCTAATGGCACGATTTCGGTTTCGTCAGTAAGACACTTTTTCAGGTTCGAAACATGAAAGACATCGTGAATAGAACTCAACTCCACAGGAAGTTTCAGTCGGTAAGCTACCGGACCTATCTTAGAAATGACTTCATATGGCCCAATGTATCACGGAGCTAGTTTACCGGTTTTTCCGAATCGAATGACGCTTTTCCACTGGGATACTTTCAGAAAAACTTTGTCGCCTATTTCAAAGGATAACGGCTTTCTACGAACATCAGCGTAGCTTTTCTGTCGATCTCGGGCGATTTTCAATTTGCTTGTGATTTTTCGGATTTTGTCGGTGGTTTCTTGAATCAAGTCAGATCGTGTAATTTGGGTATCTCCCACCTCAGTCCAGCACAAGGGTGATCTACATTTCCGTCCGTACAACGCTTCATATGGTGCCGCTTGAATGCTACTGTGATAGCTATTGTTGTACGAAAATTCAACCAGTGGGAGATGTTGATCCCAATTTCCACCGAAGTCTAGTACACAAACGCGAGGCAAATATTCTAAGGTTTGAATGGTTCGCTCAGATTGACCGTCGGTTTAGGGATGGTAGGCGGTACTTAGGTCAATTCGGGTTCCCAAAGCTTCTTGTACGGCTTGCCAGGAACGAGAGGTGAAATGGCTATCACGATCAGAGATGATTGAAACGAATACGCCGTGTTGGGATACGATTTCATTGATGTAGATGTGAGCAATTTTTTCGGTTGTGTAAGTGGTTCGGATTGGAAGAAAGTGTGCGGACTTGGTTAATCGGTCAACTATCACCCATATTGCATCATTTCCTCGGGAAGTTTTTCGGAGGTGTGTTACAAAATCCATGGTAATTTGTTCCCATTTCCATTGTGGTATTTCCAGTTGGTGCAACATTCCCGAAGGTTTTTGATATTCAGCCTTAACCCTCGCACAGGTTAAACATTTACTGACGTACGTGGCTATATCCTTCTTCATACCAGGCCACCAATAATACTCCTTCAAGTCTTTGTACATCTTATCCGTTCCAGGATGAATGGAGTATTTGGATTTATAGGCTTCGTCCATGATCAAGTCACGCAAATTACCGAAAGTGGGAATCCAAACTCGGTTTTTGTAGTATAGAATTTCGTCAGTTCTTTCTTCAAAGTTTTGTTCGGTCCCATGCAAGTTTTCATCTTCTAAGTGATCTCTTTTCAGAGCTCTATTTTGAGCAATACGAATCTGTTCGGTGAGACTGGTTTGGACGATCATTCCAAGTGCTCGGACCCGTAGTGGTTTGATCCTGTCTTTTCTGCTCAAAGCATCTGCTACTATATTAGCCTTGCCCGGATGGTATCGAATCTCACAGTCATAATCGTTCAACAATTCTACCCATCTTCTCTGCCTCATATTTAGTTCTTTCTGGTCGAAAATATGTTGTAGGCTCTTGTGGTCGGTGTATACTGTACATTTGGTGCCATACAAATAGTGCCTCCAGATCTTAAGTGCGAAAATAACCACGCCCAGTTCCAAATCATGGGTGGTATAATTCTTCTCGTGCACCTTTAACTGTCGAGAAGCGTATGCTATGACTTTGTTTCTTTGCATAAGTACGCATCCCAACCCTTTCCGGGATGCGTCGCAATAGACTACTAGGTCATCAGTTCCCTCTGGAAAACTCAGTATCAGGGCTTGGCATAGTTTCTGTTTCAGCAACTGAAAAGCCGCTTCTTGTTCTTCTCCCCAAACATAAGCACGATCTTTTTGAGTCAACAGAGTTAAAGGTTGGGCTATGCTGGAAAAATTAGCAATAAAACGCCGATAATACCCAGCTAAACCCAAAAATTGGCGAATTTCTTTCGGTGACTTTGGGGCCTGCCAATTTTTAATGGCTTCAATTTTGCTCAGGTCTACATGAATACCGTGTCGGTTAACAACATGCCCTAGAAATTGTACCTCTTGTAGCCCAAATTCACACTTTGACAGCTTGGCATACAACTTTTCCTGCCTCAACAGCTCCAAGATAGTTCGTAAATGCTGCTCGTGTTCCTCCTTGGTTTTCGAATATATCAAAATGTCATCAATAAACACGATAACAAATTTGTCAAGATATGGTTTACAAACTCGATTCATAAGATCCATGAAAACTGCGGGAGCATTAGTTAGTCTGAACGGCATGACTAAGAATTCGTAGTGACCATAACGAGTTCGGAACGCCGTTTTAGACACGTCTTCCTCTTGTATTTTAACTTGATGGTAACCGGATCGAAGGTCAATTTTTGAGAAATAGTTTGCCCCTTGGAGTTGGTCAAACAAGTCATCTATTCGTGGAAGAGGGTATCGGTTCTTGATGGTAACTTTGTTTAATTCCCGGTAATCGATGCACATTCTAAAACTTCCATATTTCTTCTTTACGAACAATACCAGTGCTCCCCAAGGAGAATAACTAGGACGAATGAAACCCTTATCTAACAATTCCTGTAACTGGTTGGATAGTTATTGCATTTTAGAGGGTGCCAATCGGTAAGGTGCCTTAGCAATAGGGGCTGATCCTGGAATTAAGTCTATGCGGAATTCAACCTGTCGGTTCGGTGGTAATCCAGGTAGATCATCGGGAAAGACATCGGTGTATTCACGTACAACGGGAATCTCTTCTATGAATTTCTCATCAGGGTTCTTTATAGTCACGTTTGCCAAGAATGCCATACAACATTGGCGTAAACATTTTAACACTTTGAGATGAGACACGAGAGGTAATATCGAACCAGACTTCTCTCCTTGTACTACGATCACCTCACCATTCGAAAAGGGAATTTTAACTGTCTTGTCGTTACACACAATCTCCGCCTTATACTTGGTTAACCAGTCCATGCCAACAATAACATCAAAACTTCCTAACTCTACCAGGAGTAGGTCAATAAGGAATGGGTGGTCATTAAGAATAATGGAACAGTTTTGGATTATTTGGTTGACAGTTATAGAGTTACCGTTAGCGAGTTCTATAGTATAGGGATTTGTTAGTTCACTAACTAGCATATTACCCAGGGTTACAAAGCTAGAGGAAACAAAGCTTCTATCGGCACCAGTATCAAATAACACAGAAGCATATTGATCAGAAACAATGAATGTACCTGTTACTACGTTCGGGTCTTGTCGTGCTTCACCAGACCCGATAACAAACGCGCGTCCCCAAGACGCACTTGAAGTCGATGCTTGGTTCGCTCTAGTAACTGTTCTTGGATTCAACTTGGGGCAGTTTCTTCTAATATGTTCTGTACTGCCACATTCATAACAGGCACGGTAGGTTGCTGCGGTTGAAGTTTGTTGGATAGGTTGTTGGCGAATTGGCTGAGGTCTCGGTGGCGGTGGACGACGAGGTTGAGTTGTTTGAGTTGGTCGGCTCACAATTTCTTCACCTGCTCTGCAATTAGGGGCATAATGCCCAGTTCGACCACATTTCTGGCATACCGGGAATCTGCATTCTCCCACATGATGGTAATTACATTTATCGCACTTTGGCAAGGGTCCCTTATACATGTCTTGCTTCGTATCGGAACCAGTTATAGCATAATTTCTTATTGTCGGACGTGCACGTTTGCTTGATTGTCCTCCTTGTGCTCTCGTCCCGTAGTCAGTTCGTTTCATACCCACTGATTCTCCGGTCATTCTCAATACTCCGCTTCTTACCAAGTCAAAAGTCACAATTTCGGCTTGGGTCACAGCATTTTCAAATGATGTGTGCCCCACGGAGTTCACCAAACTCCTCACTTCCGGGGCTAAACCCCAAATATAACGTTCAACTCGTTTATCTTCAGGAGTTACTAACCATGATACTAAGCGGGCCAATTCATTGAAGCGGTTCTTGTATCCCAAATGATCCGCTCCTTTCATTTCCAAACTCCAAAGTTCGTGTTCTAACCTTTGTATTTCATTCTTTGGGAAAAAATGTTCTAGCATCAATGTTTTGAGTTCAGCCCATGTCATGCGGTTAATTGTATCTTGCCCTTTTATCTGAACTGTAGTGTTCCACCACATTAATGCGCGATCAGTAAATGTAGAGGCAACATACTTGACAATGTTTTCGGGTGGACAATAGCTGATATTGAGAACAGATTCAGTTTTCTCGATCCACTTGATTAACCCGTTTGGCCCTTTAGTGCCCTTGAAATCAATCGGTTTGCAGGCCATAAAGTTTTTGATCGAATATTCCCTTCAAGGGGGATTAGGGTTGTTATTGTTATTGTTTGGGTTCGGTAGGGGATTATTGTTGTTGACATTATTTGCATCAGGTGGGGGATTATTTGCATTGGTAGTGGCATTTGTATTAGGTGGGGGATTATTATTTGTAACTGTTTCAGTGTTGGTTGGGGGAGCATTATTGATTTGTTGCTGGTTTGTTTGTATATTGGCATTAACACCAGTAGTTACTTGTGTTACAATAAGTGGGATTACTGTCTGCATTTGCCGAGCAATCATCTCGGCTATTTCTGCCTCAGTCATAGGGTTTGCTTTCTTTGGGGCCATTCTATAATGATAAACAAATATAAGCCAATTAGTACTAATTCCAGTCTATGGTACTGTGTAATAATAATCACAATAAATGTTGTACAGGTAAACCAGATAACATACTGACATTTCACAAATTGTTCCATACATAGACTTAGCCTGATAAAGGCCAGTGCTTGCATGTATATATCAAAATCTGTCACTAAGTGACTGTTAGACTTAACCCTATAAGGGTCAGTGCTTGTAATAATGTACAAAATTGTGCCCTATGTTAACGTAACATACTACTATATACATACATGGAGTATCAAAAAATCATGTACACATATTTGTAACATTCTGCATCTATCCATACAGACGATAGACTAGCCACAAACATAAAAATAACAACACCGACTAGCACAATGCGGAAGCGTAAAACGGGAATGTAACAGACACCTCTGGTATCAACACATTGTTTATAAAGAAACATCACAAACTAATTTACAATATATTATAATTCATTGTTCTATCATTGGTTTACAGACTAGGCGATACAAACAAAACTAGTTCGTTAACTATACGATCTTACTACTAACACCCTTGCCTCTATTCACATAGCATCAACCACACACCTCAGGCAAGTAACAGATCACCAAATCATTCCGATTTAGGTAGACCTGAAAAGCAGTTTAAAACGGGTCAACTACTAGAGTTGGTGAGTTTCACGAGTTTCAAGAAAACAGTAATGAGTATTCACAAGTCAACACTTGTAATCATGAAATAAGTATGTATGTATGTAAATGATGTAAATGATGTAACTATGCTAAGCTACAGTGAAGTCTTGACTGTATGTGCTGCGTGCATCCATTTCCCACGCTCAATCAAACACTGTGGCCCCCTTCCGCCCACAACATGCCCCGGTAGCTATGTCTAACACTACATAGCCTGTTTGTATAAATATGGTCATGTGCAAACGGCGCTATGTGACACGGCAACCAGGCCGATTCCGTTTGTGTTTGTCACAGAAGCTTCACCGAAAGATTCCGGAAGAACAAGTGATGAAAGCTGATGCTGAACCAAGCGTTGGAAGAGGCCGTGGACGGGGTAGGTTCAGCCCTAACCAGGGTAGAGGATGAGGAAGAGGTCGTGACGTGCTCGATAAATCAACAGTTGAGTGTTACAAATGTCATCAAATGGGGCATTTTCAATATGATTGCCCCATCGGTGACCGTTCTGCAAACTATACCGAGCATGAGGAAAATGATGAGTTACTGTTGATGGCCATGGTCGATAATGTGACGGCAAGGAAAGAAGAAATATGGTTTCTTGACTCGGCGTGTTCAAATCATATGATGGGAGAAAAAGATTGGTTCGTTCAGCTAGATGAAACTTACACCCAAACAGTGAGGCTTGGTAATGATTACCGACTAAGAGTGAAGGGTATCGGTGAAGGATCAGTGTCGAAGGCATAACTCAGGTAATTACAAATATTTATTATATACGTGAGCTTACCTCAAACCTTTTGAGCATTGGTCAGTTTCAAGAAAAGGGAGTTACCTTTGTTGTACAAGTAGAGATATGTAAGGTTTATCATTCACATAAGGGTTTAGTTATTTCTTCTAAAATGACAAGAAATCGAATGTTTCCTGTGCATGCCATATCAAAACCTTATTCATCAACTTGTTTACAAGTTAGTGAAAGTGACACTCACATATGGCATAAACGTTTTGCTCATGTTAATCACAAAGCACTAAGAACCACGCAGTATAGACAAATGGTTAAGGGTTTGCTAATGGTGGTGGGAAAGACCAAAGTTTGTGAGACATGTGCTGTGGGCAAACAGCAAAGAGATGCGATTCCGAAGAAAAGTATCTGGCGTGCAACTGAAAGATTGCAACTAATCCACACGAATTTGTGTGGTCCAATCACACCGTCGTCTCAAACTGGTAAACGTTATGTTCTTATTTTTATTGACGATTATACTCGCAAGACTTGGGTGTATGTTTTGGCTTATAAAGGAGAAGCATTTGAATCATTCACACGTTTTAAAGCTATGGTGGAAACAGAAACAGGAGTTAAGATAAAAGGCCTTTGTAGTGATAGAGGAGGGAGTTTACATCAAAGGAGTACAGTGACTTTTGTGAAGTTCATGGTATCAAATGACAACTAACGGCTGCCTACACTCCTCAACAAAATGGAGTGGCAGAACGCCGTAATTGCACCATCATGAATATGGTTCGTTGTCTGTTAGTAGAAAAATCAATGCCGAAGTATTTGTGGGCTGAAGCAACTAAACAGATGCATTAGTCGAAGCCTAGATAACCAAGTACCAGAAGAACTTTGATCTGGAACCAAATCGATAGTTGATTATTTTCGTGTGTTCGGGTGTGTTGGCTATGTTCATGTGCCTTCTCAGTTAAGAACTAAACTAGACGACATAAGTCATAAGTGTGTTTTACTCGGAGTTAGCACGGAGTCGAAGGCATACCGGCTGTATGATCCAATACAGAGAAAGATTGTTGTAAGTCGTGATGTTTTGTTTGATGAAGATGCATAGTGGGACTGGAGTGAGAAGGATTTGGAGGTGAAAGATCTTATCGTTGACAATGAAAATGAGATCAGGAGTACACCGGTGATAGAAGAAAATGCAAACTCTCCTCTACTTGACCATGTTGTACCAGTTACATCAGATGCAACTAATTCATGCCCCTCTGTTGATCCAAGTACGGGTTCCAACAATAATGTCTCTAATGATTCTATTAATTCCAACAGTGGTGGATCGAATGAGACTGAGTCGCAAGTCGAACCTTCAACACGAGTTCGCAAAAACCCAGCCTGGATGGAAGACTATCACTCTGGAGAAGGATTATCGAATGAAGATGTGGAAGAAGTGGGGTTTGCAATGTATAGTACATCAGATGATCCTATCATTTATGAAGATGCAAGGAAGAGAAGTGGGTCACTGCCATGGAAAGTGAAATTAAGGCTATCGAGCAGAATCATACTTGGGATCTTGTAGAAGCACCAATGGGGGTGAAGCCAATTGGGGTGAAATGGTTGTTCAAAATGAAACTTAATGCAGATGGTAAAGTTGACAAGTACAAAGCCAGGCTTGTGGTAAAAGGGTATGCACAAAAGAAAGGAGTCGATTACAACGAGGTGTTTGCTCCTGTTGCTCGGTGGGACACCATTCGAACATTGCTTGCTATAGCAGCTCGAAGAGATTGGAAAGTGTATCAGTTGGATGTAAAGAGTGCATTTTTACACGGAGAGCTTAAGGAGCTGGTGTATGTCGAGCAACCGGAAGGATTCGTCAATGAAGGTGAGGAAACAAAGGTCTACAAGTTGAACAAGGCTCTATACAGATTGAAGCAAGCACCTAGAGCTTGGTTCAATCGGATAGAAGGATATTTTATGCGAGAAGGTTTCAAGAAAAGCAAGTATGATCATACGATGTTCATCAAGCAGGTTTGGCATAAGGTAATCATAGTGAGTCTCTATGTTGATGATTTGATTTATGCTGGAAACGATACAATGATGTGTGCAGCCTTTAAACGGTCGATGCAACAAGAGTTTGAGATGACAGATCTTGGAGATATGAGGTTTTTTCTTGGGGTAGAAGTTCAGCAAACGCCTACTGGAATTTCTCTTTGCCAAAAGCAATATGCAAAAGAAATTCTAGAAAGGTTTCATATGTGGGAAGGAAATCCAGTAAACAATCCCATTGTCCCGGGAACTGTTCTTAACAAGTTTGGAGTAGGGGAGGAAGTCAATTCAACAACATACAAAAAATTGATCGGAAGCTTAATGTATTTGACTGTGACTCGACCCGATGTGGTGTATGAAGTCAGCTTACTCTCAAGGTTCATGCCTAATCCAAGAAAGGAACATATGATGGCTGCAAAATGAATTCTGAGGTATCTAAAGGGTACGTATAACTATGGATTGGTGTATGAAAGGCATTCTAAAAGCAAGCTCGTAACATACACTGATAGTGACTATGCAAGGATGATGAGGATCGACGATGTACTTTGGGATATGTATGTGTGTTCAGCAATGCTGCAATATGTTGGACCTCGCGCAAACAGGAGATTGTTACTCTATCCTTAATTAAGGCAGAGTATGTGGAGGCTACTGCCTGTGCGTGTCACTGTGTATGGCTAAGAGGATTGTTGGAGGATCTGGGAGAAAAGACAAGTGGACTACTGAAAGTTCTATGTGACAGCAGCTCAAGTATCAAGCTCTCAAAGAACCCTATTATGCATAGAAGAACTAAGCATATTGATGTTCGCTTTCATTACTTGAGAGACCTGGTTAACCAAGAAGTTGTGGAACTTGAATTCTGCAAAACAGAAGATCAGCTAGCTGATGTCATGACCAAGCCAATGAAGCTTGACACCTTTGTTCGACTAAGAGGATGGAAGGGAGTTCAAGAAATTAAACTGACATAGTGAGACATTCTTCAGTTTAAGGGGAGGAATTTGATAGTTTTTCGTTTGGGTTTAGTTTGTGTTTGGGCCTGGTTCAGTCCAGTCCAGTCAATAATGGGTTATTTACCCACGTGTGTTTAAAGTCCAGTCAAGAGTCTGTTTATGTTTGATCGAGTATTACGTAAGTGTGTGAGTCTTATGTACGTGAGCAAGTCTTAGGGTTTGTTTCTATTTTTCTGGAGAACGTTGGTGTTTGTGGGCTATATATAGCCAGTTTGATTATTGAATAAATCGTTGTGAGTTTATGTATTTACTGTGATATTGTCTTGAGTTTCTTCAAAATTTTTCTTCCAACCTGTGACCGAGACGAGAAGGTGGGGTCCACAATACCGATATCTCTCTTCATATAGGTTTCTCCATTGAAAGTTCAAGTAAAAAACCGTCACCAAGAAGTACCACACAACCACCTGAAAATTTTGTGCCATCGGGAATGTACGAACTGTGCCATGATCGGGGAAGCGGGGGGGCCAACCCAGAAATCTCCTGCCAAAATAAGTGCTTAGCATCCAAATCCAACAAAAAGGCCACACCCGCCAAACACAACCAAATTGGAACCGTTCACACATGAAAGGTTAACTAATATGTTTAACCTGCATTAACTAACTAATTCACTTGCATACAACATGCAACAAATTTGCATATGTACGTCTAAACAACCGATTCATTCAATAGCTAGCTTGCATGCAGTTTATTAAACTGAAATCACATTTATGAACATATTTAATTGGTTAATGACCTTTACAAACCGTGATCAAGGTAAACAAGATACCCTTGATCATAAAAACTAGTTAGTTAGTTTCAGTTACCTACTATGATCAAGATACCCTTGATCATACAAAACATATTTATTACACTAAAAACTGAATGGCGAGTTCATACTACACACTTTACACTTTCACAGTGCGACGAGGGTTGTCAAGAAGCCCACTTTCATGATGAAAATGGTCACCTACAAATTGCGGGTTAGAAGTTAGAACCTAAACTAAAGAGTTGGGCCTAGAAAACGTTGGGCTGACTTGCTACAGTGTCCTACTTTTGTTTTTATTTATTTCATCAAATAATAGACTATGATAGTTAACAACTTAATGTCTTAAAATATTAAACTGTGCCTATTTAATATTTTATACTATTGGCCAGTTACCCTTCATTTTATACGACAAGAAATTCATCTAAACAAAGTTCACTACGATATTTCCAAAACTGTGCGCGATTGGCTCGACGTGACAATAACGATTACAAAAATAATCGACAATGTATTTTCATTATTTGCTTAATTATTAGTAATATAATAAATATGTAAATACTAGATTAATATTCTTAATTCATACAATAACTTAGTTTTCATTGAAAATAATTAAATTATTTATATAACTGTTTAACTGTTTGCATCTAAGAATATTGTGAATAGAAAAATATGGTTCAAAGATACGTGCACGAATAACTTATTTTCAAATGAATAAGATGTTGGGTTTCAACGGTGGTCCGAGACAAAAACGGATAAACTATTTGACCCGTTTTATTTAATATTTCGGTTTCGATAATAATTAATCCATATTAATTATTAACCTCATTAATGAAACAATAAAGAAACGCAGCGGAATAAAATATTTAAAACGAACCATGAACCGAAACCCGAACCCGGATCCGATTACAAACGCGTACGAGTACAATAAACGATAAATAATAATCAACCATAGGAGGTTTATCGATATACCTCGGTTACGAGAACCGGGAAGACACCGAGAGTATACGAGTCACGCTAGATCGACACAATCAAAGAGCAATGAAGTTCCGGCGGCGGAGGCTAGCGGCGGCGGCGGCGGAAGCAAGTGATAATGCTCAGATAATACTAGGTTTATGAGAGATGAGTTAGAAAGTGTTCCCTGGCTTGAATATGGCTCCAATCTTTATTTATACTCCATGTTTCTAGTATGATATTTTAGGTTTTTTAGATGATGGAATAATGTGTGTGTGGTGGTTGAGTGGTCTGCTCTACACCGAAACCAAAAGAGAGAACAAGAGTGTATGTTGGAGTAAAAGTCACACAAAAAACAACTAAGTCAGCTCTTTTAGTAGCCACAATTCAAACTAAATAAATAAAAGGATGGTTTGGTGGATTGACATGATATGGCATGGATTTTGTAATGATATTGTTGATTTTCAACAACCCTTTGACTTTGGCAAGATTTTGAAATCTTTAATATTCAGTCTGATTGGAAATCTAGCTTTTTATGTGTCGGGCCTAATTAACCTTTAAGTAGGCCTTTATCTCGTTACCCTCGGTGTAACTCTGTCAGGGTCACATTCGGGTCGGTCACGTTGACTTGACCCGAAACGTCCATAAAATCCAACATAAGAATCATATTTCCTTTTGATTTATTCCAAAGAATAAAGTTGCAACATCTCATAAATAAAAGCGAAATGCCATGGGTTTGCTAACCCAATCCTTTGATAACCTAATAATAATAGTATCTAATTCACGATTCACAAGATTCGCACACTTTGACGGATATCAAAATCGAATATGGCATGTGGTCTAACCAAAGTGTCATCAGGCACATGACCAACGACCGAGTCTAGCGATGTTAGGGTGGTAGAAGCATACACTGATTAAACTGAAGGACTCACATGCCACCTAATGAATTTTGGTCAATTCACCTCGGTTTCAAAAGTATCCAAAATGTACTAGGGATGGTTTTCAATTCAGTTAACTAATGTTACAATCTCCAATTCAACAAACCGAAATCCCAGCCCAATGAACCTGACCCTTTATGCGGGCATTGATGAAGGTATAGCATGTACTCACTAGGTTTGAGAGTTATATAGTTGTTTTAAAACTAAGTTCTAGGTGTTATCTTTTGTAGTTTTAGAAGATCCAATATGATTTTATTATATTATATTAAAGTACCATGTAAGAAATCCGTGTATTACGTGATTTGAATTAGTTATAGTACTATGTAAAAAACCCGTATATTACACGATTTGAATAATGAAAAGAATATAATTCATAAATTCGTTAATATTTTTTGTTATTAACTTAAATTACGTATTACATATTTGCTTCCACGGTTGGATTTTTTGAACCTTGATAGTCTAATAATCTATTGAGACGTCAATTACTCGTTCGTGTGCAATTAAAGGCCAGATGTTGTTCCCAATCCTTCACAATTTCGACAATTAGTGGGAACATTGAACTACCTAACTCGTGTTCGTCATACTTAACATTAGCTTATGTTAAAGGATTGTCTTCACATGTGTTGTTTTTGAATAATTATTCTATCTTTGATTTATATGCCTATTCTAATAGTGAGTGATTGTGCTTGTTGCCAAAACACCCGCATATCAGTAAATAGTTATTTCTCTCTCTTGGTGGATGCTCGATTTATTGAAGATCTCAGAAGCAACTAACTGTTGCTTTGAATTGTGTTGAAGCGGAATGCCAAGCAATGAGACGTTTAATAGCTGAATTGGCTTGGCTGACCCGATTACTACATGAGCATAATGTTCCAAAAGTTACTCATAAACTCATTTAGTGTGACAATCAAGCAGGTATACACATTGTAAAAAATATGGTATTGCATGAAAGGACTAAACACGAAGAGCTCGACTAGTTTTTGCAAGAAAAGTTACAAGAAGAATGACTAAACACAAAGAGCTCGATTAGTTTTTGCAAGAAAAGTTATAAGAAGAATTAATTTCTTTACCGCATACTCAAAAGTTGTGATTAACCTATAATTTTAGTACGAGTCATGCTGCCCCACAACACCAAGAATTACTAAATAAGTTAGATGTTTTCCAACTTGAAAAGGGGGAGAGAGAGGGTGTGTTGACCTTATTGCTTTGACTTCATAAACGTGACTCTTAAAATCGTTTAACATAAACATGACTCTTAATATATTTATTTAAACGAGTCAAACGTATTGACGAGTTGTAGTTAAGTTGTAAATTGGTTTGATAGTTGTAATAAATGAGTTAAATGAGTCGTAAATAGGAAGGCAGGTCAACCAAATTAGTTAAATGAGTAAAATACACCAGCATAACTTGTTTAACTATATAAGTCAACCCAAAAATGATTTGTTTATTTAACAAGTTAGATAATACGATATAAAATTTGATTATTTTCGTATCATGTTGGCACAGAAGAAATAATTTTCACCCTTAGTTTCAATAAATCTTTTCCACAATATTAGTCGAGAACATTTGTTGCCTTACCATGAAGTGACTTTGAAATAAAATAACTCTAAATATACAGTTATTGAATTATCTAATAAGTATAAAACACAATTTTTATCTAATAAGTATAAAATACAATTTTGGTGCTGCAAGGGCATGCTTAGGCCAAGTGGCGGCCCTCCATTAGGTCGCCTCACTTTTTTTTAGTCATGGTATCGTAACAAATGTTAATTTTGTTTTTTGTTTAGTTTTGGTATCATAACGAACGTGACGAATACCAACAAAATTCGTGCGGACTCAATGCGTTTTGTTTTAGTTCTGGTACCGCAACAAACGTAATGAAAACCGACAGAATGCCGATTTTGTTTTTTATTTTTTTATTAAGTTCTGGTACCGTAACGAACGTGACGGAATCAGACTGACCTTGCGTTCACTCACATCCTCAACGCCTGGAATCGACAACGCTCGGGTTTTACTGAGCTGCCTGTTACGCGGGACAAAATACTAGTTGGAAACAAAATAACTCCCAGGTCCAAAGAAATCAACAATTTTAGGTCAAGTTTGGTCTTATGTGTATTTAAAACTTATTATTAACTAAAAATCTTATCAGCGATTTATTAAATGAAAAGAGACATAAGAGTCATTAAGAGGCTACCTCTTAATGACTCATAACCTCTTAGGGTATGTTTGATAAGGAGCTTTTAAGAGCTTTTACGGGCTTCAAGCTTTAAGCTTTTAAGAAAAAACTAATACTCAATTAAAAGCCTTGTTTGGTTGAAGGAGTTTGAAGCTTTTAGGTCGTGAGAAAAAGCTTGAAGCTCATACTAGTAGCGTTTAGAAAAAGCTACAAGCTTTTAGTATTTTAATTACTTAAATAACCTTACAAAATAATTACACTTAATATTATTTTTTTTAGTTATGCCCATTTTGGTCATTTTATATATTATTAAAAGCTTCAGCTACTCTGCCAAACATCTAAATATATCTAGAAAGGTACAGCTACCGACTACAGCTACCAGCTTCAAGCCACCAGCCACCAGCTTCCAGCTACAGCTACAACTACCAGTTAGTTTTGCCAAACATACCTTTAATGGTTAAGAGGTAGCCTTAAGTCTGAATGATTAAGAGGCTACCTAAACCATTCAGACTTAAGGCTAACTCTTAACCATTAAGAGGTTATTAGTCATTAAGAGGTAATCTCTTAATGACTCTTAAGAGGGTACCAAGCAGCCCCATATTTTATTCATGTTGGACGAACCTCTTAGGAGGCCTAAACTGAAATTAGAATTTGGGGTCTTTTTCAAATTTTATTGTTACAAAAACAACTAACCACACATATGTTTGTCTTTTCAAATAACTTAAGAGTGACTTTCTTAATTTAGTATATTTTTTAGAGTTATGCTAAACGTACCCCCCTCGTGTACCTGTCATTACCCCTTCCCAAGACTTTCAAGGCCTTTAACAATTTTATATGATATATTACTATCCTCTAATATTTTTTGTAAAACTTATCATAATAATAATATTTATTATCATCTATAATATATATAAACGAAAACCCAAAAATCCTATGTGTCGCGATATGGTCGCTCCCCCCTTTTATGGAAGCCATCAAATTTCTTGAGTTTTAAATGGAGACCTCTCATTGATTTAACCCAAATTTATGGGTATGAGTCTTATCAAAACCAGATAGCTCTTAAACGGGTTATAACATCTCATTAAATTAAAAATTAATCTTACCAGTTATTTGATATGAAAATCCTATAAAACAAAAATATACTAAAATTTAATATCCAATTTAAAAAGAAAAAGATATTATTTGTAATTAATAAACAAATTTATAGTAAAAAACATAAGCGGGTCATGGGTCACCAAATCCAGATAGCTTTTAAACAGGTTATAACATATCATTTATTTATGAAACCCTTTCATCATCAAACCCTATGTATATTATTAACTTTCTTACAATAAAGAAAATTAAAATCCAAAAAATAAATATTAAAAAACAAAAAATGTAAAAAAACCATTCTCTCAAGCCATCAGATTACTTTATTTGTAAATGAAGGCTTCTCACGCATTTGACCCGAATTCACGGGTATAGGTCTCACCAAACCCAGATAGCTCTTAAACGGGTTATAACATCTCATTATATTAAAAAATAGTCTCATCAAATATTTGATATGAAAATCCTATAAAATAGGAATATACTAAAAACTAATATCCTATTTTATTTTAAAAAAAATATTATTTATAATTAAGAAACAATCTTATAATAAAGAAAATAAACGGGTAATGGGTATCACCAAACCCAGATAGCTTTTAAACCGGTTTATAACATATAATTTATTTGTGAAACCATTTCATCATCAAACCTCAAGTATATTAATTATTAACTTTCTTACAATAAATAAAATTAAAATCCAAATATACATATATAAATATTAAAAACTAATAATGTAAAACAACTCCCGTAATACGGGGGATAAAATCTAGTTATAAAATATTTTTAGAAATAACGATATATTCTCTTTAAAAAATGATAAAAGGATTTGTATAATTTTATCTTATTATATGTCTCCCACCTGACAAAAAAAATCCTTGAATATATTTTGTTAGGTTCGGGCTTATTGACATATTAGAAAAGAACCAATGTTGTTTAATCTCTGTTATTGATTAAAAACAATGCGATTTTTCTTTAAAAAATGTAAGCTATCTCTAAAAACTATTAACATAACATTCTCTAAAGCATTAGAACACTTATAAACTATTTTTTTTTCTTTTTAGATAAAAAAATGTTTTTTTACATAAACAATTTTCTTTATCATTAAAAAAACAAAGAAGAAGTTTTATAATATGAAAAAAAAAGGAAAATAAAAACTCTTTAAAGAATTAAAAAAACTTTTTAAAATAATAATGATAATAAAGGTTAGCAAAATAGTAAAGAAAAAACAAAAAAGATTTAAATCGTATTAATGCAAAATTTGAATGAGAGAGCACGTTTAGTAAAAATGAATGGGAGGGGAATATGTTTAGCAACACCCTATTTTTTTTTATAACTTTTGTCTAAATTAAATGCCTATCCAAATAAGAGCCAAGGCTTAAGTTGAGTTTACCCCTAGAGCCGGCCATGATTTTATATTTTAGTTTCCTCCATATTCTGGTACAAGAAGGAAATCTGACAACAATAAATGACCAAACCCACTTGATGACATAGTGCTATCAATAAGAGAAAAAGTGTTAAAAGTGCAAGTGAATAAACAGTTTGTGAGTGGCCTTGTGTACTTTCCACAAACCCATAAAATGAGTCAAACGAAAATATATGTTACCAAAATTATCTCAAAATTTAATGCGTAGTTTGCTTAAATCTGTTTAGATAAACATAAAAATCACAGTAAACTCTAGCATAACTACTAAACTACATTAACATACACGGATACAAATTTAATTATCTAAAAGTAAGCTAATTATAAGTTCACAAAATCATTTTTCTTATTAAATCTTATATATACTTATTTTGAGACACGGATTAGTTTTTTTTGTATTTTTTTCCAGCAAAATGAACTTTCATTAACCATGAAAAACCCGAGTGCAGCAACTTAGCAAGAAGCTGAATACAAGTGGAGTATCAAAATACTAAATATCCAACCAAAATAAATTAGTTATTATGTATTCCATTGCTTAAGTTTTGAAATAAAACAACCACCCATAAAAATAAAATTCAATAGAGTATAAGCCATATATGATGATGTTCTTCCTAAGCGAATCTAATCCAACCAAGATTGTCACTAGGAGATTTCTTCTTTACTCAATCACTTTAAAAGAAAATACACCTATACAACCTATGGGCTGGATATAGTAGGCATCTATATTTTATATAACTATTAATATTAAAAAACAATAAATAATTAGATTTTTCTTATGTCACCATGATCATGTCGGATACTACATGTCTACAAGATATATTTTTTTGGTTATGATTTGTGGAAGTTTATAGACTGCAACTAACACTAATTAGAGGTACTCTTTAAATATTAACGTGCTTAGGTCGTTGGACTTTGCTTTATGAGACCGGATATCAAAAAGAACCAAAACAAAACAATTAAGGAAATTAGTTGTAACGTTAATGGTCAATGCATGCCAGCCGAGATCAGTCAAGCAAAGAGTGGCCAAGGCCAATTGAAGCAAGTAATATAAAAAAAACGTATAAGTGAACTTAAATAGACCATTCCCCCCCAAAAAATGATAAGTAGGTATGCATAGGTTCGAGATCCAAGGCTCGCTTGAAGGGAGATGAAAAAGGCTTGTGAACAGCTTGAAAAAATTTCGTCCAAATTCGGAGCTCAAGTGGCAGAGCCTAGCATGGCTCGGCTCGTTTACAGCCCATGCAGCATGATCAACGTACATAAGTACATTTAACAACAATATATTTTCTTATCTTAAAATGAGGAGATTCTTAGTGCATGCATCATCACGCATTATGGAAATGTGGAATGCGTTCCTTATTTTGATAACAAAAATATGGTGTAGAATCTTCACTAAAATGTCCAAAGATAAAACGAACAAAGCAAGACATTAAAGGAAAATTATACAATATATTCACGGTTGAAGCACCACTAGTCATGCTAATTTCGGCAACTTAATGTCACGAACTCCTAGAAGTGCCATATGGGAGATCTTTTTTGTTTCGTTCTTTCTAGACCTCCTTTTCCATTTTGGGCCATGCTGTTTTTCATGTTATTTCTATAATGTAGTTTTGTTTCTCCTATTGTCTCTTGTAATTCGTGTTTTGTATTAGGACTTGTTTTGTTATCACTTGTTCCGTTTCAAAATAATAATAATAAACACACATACACTCACATATTCAATATTCGTCATCATGAAAAAAAAATATATTAGCCTTAGAAAAAAGCAATGGACAACAAGGGGTGGGTACAAGTACTTTCATGGTCCATTCACTCCTGTATATCATTCAAGAAATGGTGATAAACTTAGCATTAGTCAAGCTGTCAAGATTAATAGATAATGATGGAATCATGAGTTTTTAATCAAAATAAGGTTTTCTCGCAATGATGGGTTATTGAATTTCCTTATTGATGGTGTTGTTGAGTTAGTCATACTAGAATGTCAAACTAAGTATAGACGGTTAACATCCTGTCTCGGTATGACTACACGCATGTATTTGTGGTAGTTTCATGGAGGAAACAATTTCTTACCTAAATTTAATAACACACAACTTTTCTTCACAATTATGATAATTCAATCCAATGGAAGCCCTCCACCACCCTTCCATTTCCATTCCACTTTTCCTACCTTTCCTTATTAATTTATTATGTTAATATACTATTCTTTTGTTAGGTTACCTTCTTCAAAATTCGACGATACACATATATTCTTCCTTGTCATCTCATGTGATTGTGCCGATAGCAACTTAACCACCATATACTCAAGATTATCATTTCATAGCCAATATAAATCACTTGCCCTGGGGCATTTCTTTTGTCTTGATCACTAGGTCAAATATAATTCCTTGGCTACCATCATACGCTATATAAATCTTGATCAAACCGAACCGCCACTAGATTATATGTCGTTTTCCTTGGTTGCTTTCTTGTTAAATACCCTCAAGTATTTTGAAAACAAAAATTGAACTTTTGTCATGTTGTGCACCATGAGACCGACTGGCTACCAAAAAATCACATAAGCAATGCATCGTGTTAATCTTTGAAAATATGTTGTCGATCGATTACGTGGATTTGACCCTCCTTGAAAGAGCTAATTAACTTGGGGTAATGTTTTGTTGGGACCAAGTTATGTAGTTGTCGAATCATGAATAATACAACTTTGTTGATTATTATATAAACTAAAGATTGGGTTTGGAATTAGAATTGGCCTCAGGACATGCACCATGGAATATTATGATCATGTGTTTGTCCCCCACCAACCTCATTTGGATCAAACTTCCACTGCGTGTGGACAAACAACAAGATAATGAATGAATGACTCTTAGCACTGTTCTAGTACGTGTAATGATAGTAATACAAGTGGGGTGGGGGTCGTAGGACTGGGGTTGTCGATCGAGGACTCGGTGTGGTTTTATCTAGGATGGTCTATGTAAAGTATACAAGCCATGTTGGATTGAACATGTGGAAAGAAATAGTACTTGGTATTTTGATACACAATATGACTATGTTTATTTGTCCTCAAGCGTTGTATCAAAACAGAATCCAACTCCTCAGCGGAACTCGAACGTTGTTAGAAAGTGGCACATTTCTCCAACATCTTAATACTACAATGTCAAAGACCCTTTGATAACCTGGCTCTATTTATCCCCACAACAAAATCCAGTACAACAAGTTTAAGCCCAAAAAATCTAGTAAAAAAATCCAACACAAAAAATTTTGTAAAAAAAAGTTCAACGCTTAATATATAGTACAAAAGTTTCAGCCATAAAATACAAAAAATATAGCACAAAAAAACGTAGTACAAAAACGTTGTATAACATATAAAAGAAACCATTTTTTTAGTTGTTTTTATATAATAAGGTACTCAAATTAAAAATAAAAAAATACTAAATTTTATGATGAAATTTAAAAAAAAAAATGTTGTATGAGAAAACAAGAACATTTAAAAAAAGCAAGATAGTTCAAAAGGTGTCAATAAAATTGGCTATCCCAAAATATGTTCTATTGTGTGCGCGCCGGCTAAACAAATCTAAACCATTAATCAAATAAATCAATGGTAGTTATTACCTTGACATTTTAGTAAATAACTCAAAATTAAAGAATCTTATATGTTAATGATGTATAAGAGCAAATTCGAAACAGAAAAAATGTTAATTTTGAAAATCACTATCAAAATTCCTACGTATCCTCTTGTTCTCCTCTCACCTAAATTAGTTTATAAAAAAGATGTGATTTCTTTTGTTTTTCAACATAATTAAACATTTTAAGTTGAAGAATTCCATTGAATCTCTTTAAAAAAAACGAAGAATTTCAAAGGAAATGAATAAGATGCATATATGCAATCATCGAATCGTCAAATTTAGCAAATTATAAATATGTAAAAATAAAAATATAAAATTATACAACACAAGAAAGAACCCAAATAAAATCATCCAATTACATATGCGTAACTCATATTATTACATATATGTATCGCCATGAGTTATGCATATATAAGTATGTATACATACTTGGTAATCTAAGTATTTAAAAATCTGCATGTGTGTAACTTTATACGAGAAATTGTTGAACGAAAATATACCAGTAAAATGCGTACATGTGTAACTTAAAAGAGATGAACCAATAAATTGCATATATGTAATCCGTCTTTGTAACTTTAACCAAATTTGTAGTTTACTTCCTTAGATGATTTCAATCCACATGCATTTACTTGATAAGTTGCTCAGGATACGTCGCTACAAAAGCATCCGACTGACACCATATTTTCCAATAAACTACCACTATCTTCGGAAAATTAGAAAAAATGAACCCAATATGGAACTTCCGATCTATATCTCTCATCTTCAATGCATGGTGGTGTATCGAGGGTTGTCCATGTTAGGGTTTCGAAAGTCACAAGAGTTGCAATGACTAAGTTTTAAGTAAAATCTATATTGATACGTAGATGAAAAAACACTTTGCAGCGACATATTTAAAATTTATAAAATATTTTAGAAGTTATAAATGAAAGCAATTTAGAAGTAAAATTATTTGTATTAATATAATATTCAAAACCAATTTTGAGAAAAAAAAACTTTACGGGCGGCATGATTTTTTTTTTGGAAAAACATAAGCCGATTGTTTTTTGAGAAATCAAGGTTTACCAAAAAAATTCTAGGCAGGCCGTCGTTTTTTTCCGACTCGTCAGGATCCACGATTGGATATGGACTTGCGGTTGTTCTGTGTTGGTTAAAATCTAGTCGTTTCATGATTTGAAATCAGCCCGGCCATCGGATTTCTATGGACAAATTTAGAGAGCGCATATTTTGATTAACATTTTGTAATGTCCTAATTAATTAAAACATATAATTAAACATCTTGAGGAAAGAAGGCCCACTTTGTTTATTGTTAAATAACGAACTCCATTCACAATACCACCAAATATAATATTACCCTGACATACAACTAATATAATACTCCTGACACACTTTATTTTTTATTTTTTAATTTCGGCATGACCTGTTAGTAAAAGAAACAACACTTTATGTTTAGACACCCAACGAAACTAACACAAAAGTGACCCAAAACATACATGGACACTCTGACTCTTAATAAATCAATATGGAGCTTATACTTCAAAACATCAATACAATCACAATGTGAAAGAAAGACTTTACAAAATGACTATGACAATGTGAAAGAAAGACTTTACAAAATGACTATGCAAAATCATGCACCACACCAACTCCATGCCCCCCATCCAGTTGACCCGGTCCATTGACTTGATCACCAAAGCCTTTTACCATAAAAAACTATCACATGGTACACAATTCAATATTTCTATGGTATAATCACCATACATATACACGTAAATATGCAGTTATCATTTAAACCAATTTATTCACTTATCGTTTAAGTTGGGTTAAGCCACTTCTTTGACTCTCCGTTAATCTAGGATAAATGTCTCTAATTAATTTCCTAATAAGATGTAATCCAATCCGATCCGCTTAATTCACATATCATAACCGCCTCCATGTATAATAAACCCTTTATACTTGCATATCATCACCACCACAACTAATTAGACAAAGCTAAGTGGGACTCACATTCTAAATAGAAATAAAAAAATATGATTCATACAAACTCAAAGTGTGTCAAGCTTTACTCCCGCGGTACAACTCCCACAACGGTTTAAAACTCAATTTATACATCTATGTTCCCTTTCTTCTCCCGACCCCAAATGGGTCATTTCACCTATGATATCCCTATTGATATGAATTGAAAACACTACAAAACACCATTAGTAGGTTAATTCACACCGTAAATATTAAAAAAAACATAACACACCGATATTAATTGTATATCACACATAGTTGTCCATAGCGAATAGCGGTAAATAGCGACACACTACCTATATGCTACGTAGCGAATAGCGGTAAATAGCGATCGCTATTTCGTGTTTAGCGATAAAGTAGTAGAAATTTTATAAATATAAAAAATAGCTATTTATAATCTTTATATATATATATATATATATATATATATATATATATATATATATATATATATAAAGTCAATTTTAAACTTTTTATGTATAGATTTATAAGTTTAAGGACTAAATGTAAAGTAGTAAAAATAGAGTGGGTTAAATATTGAAATACACAAACTAATTTTAAACTTTTTATGTTAAAATTTATAAGTTTTAGGGACTATATACAAACAATTGAAAGATAAAGGGGGTTAAATGTTAAAATACCTGAACTTATTTAACCCTAAAACTAAGTTACAGCCGCTATTCACAAGTTACGCAGCCAAATCTTCTTCTTCTTCCCTATTTCCGGCAAAAATTGCAGCTCCGGCGCCAGAATCTGCCGCCGGAATCCGCTATGCTGTCGCTATTTGGCCGCCAAGTAACCTGTAGTGGCATATGGTCGATTCGCTATGAAGCGCGCTATAGCGAGCGCTATTGTCGCTATTGACAACTATGATATCACACCACAACCCGCTGGATTAAAAACTTATTATTACCCTCGTCACACACCCTCATTAAGTTTGTAAGATTCCCCCGCCTTTGGTTTGAAATCAACTTAAACACCACATATGGTAAAAGTATATTTAAAACGGGCTGCAAACTTGTGACACCATGATTACATTTTGATTGTAACATCCATAAAACTTTTTTGTCATTTTTGCCAACTTTAGAAGTTGAAGGGCTAAATAGTAATAAAACCAACCTTAAAGTCCAGGTTCTAATCAGAAAATTTTCAAATTTCGGATGAGATGGACCTTCTCAATATTAGCTGGTTCATCTCAAAGCAAACCTGGGTATTAAGTAATAATTTGTGACGGGGTGTCTCATCCGCCTACAATTTCATGACGGCCTAATGAGACGGTTTGTAAGAGCCCGGACCCTACGGCCCTACTTGGACGTTGGATTTACTCATAAACACAGTTCTAAATATCATAGTGAATTAAAACTTTGTCGAATAATAAAAGTTCAACAATTCATTACATAATCTTAATTTAAACAAACATTCAAACATGTCTATTAAGTTTAAGCATTACAAAACATCATAATGTCTTTCTTCTGGTGCAAGCTTCTTTATTCTTCTGCAATGTGTGCTCCTCAAGCTAGCTACTTAATCCTATTTGTCTGCGTACATGCTAAAACTCAGCTACGCTAAGCGAGTTCTAGTTTAACAAGCAACACACCATACATCTACATGCTTACACATGCGTATCTGGAGATATATTACATACTTAACTTATTTACCTTCCTTTTATACATACATTCATACTTTCGTACTTTTTACTTTCATCCTTTCATGCTTTCTTATCTTTACTTACCTTACATAATGCATACATAATTACTTCTATGTTTTAAAGAGTTTTTCGTCCTATAACCTTCACAGATATTATTAGGGTCTGCCACTCTCCTTTCACATAAATTAAAAGGGTAGTTATGTCTTTTTAGTCTTATACTTTTTCAAACTTTACTATGTAATCGTGTCTGTGAGTTCCATAAAAAATTGTATCAGATTTCCTATGCAATAATTTTTCAATACATATTTTAAATTGAATTTTCGTATGTCATTTTCACGTTCTTTTAATTTATATAAGATTTTAATAATGCCAAATTTGTACTTAAATCATTTTTTCATGTCTTTTTCAGCATTATAATTGATTAGGATTTTAATAATGTTAAAAAAGAGTATTTATATACCCTCTCTATCACAAGTGATTGGCTCTTTGTTATTTTTTATTTTGAAAACTAAGTTATTAATGAATGGCATTCTTAAATATTTACATATTTTTTAAATAATGGTGCATATATTAAAATAAGTTTACATATTTTAAATATGTAAAAAAAATTATTAAAATAATTTTTCATAAATTAAAATAAATTTACATATTTTAAATATGTAAAAAAAATTTATTAAAATTTTTTTTAAACGAGTTTACATATTTTACCAACTAGGTTTTACATTTTTCAAATAATTAAAAATAAATAATATGTTAAAAGAGGTTACAAATTAATACGATTTATTGTTTCCATTTGTTTTTTTTTTTCATTATCAATTATAAAGTATGTTACAGACTACAAAGAACAACAATAGTATCTTAATGATGTTACCAACTAAGTTTACAATTTTTTATTTATGTAAAAATAAAAATAATATGTTAACAAAAACAATAATGTGTTAATAATGTTATCAACTGGTTTTACATTTTTCTAAATATGTAACAATAACATAACTTGTTAAATTTATATATAAAAACTATAATACTTATAACACATTTGATTGAAAATCCAAAAATATATTTGATGAAATTGGAAATTAGGATCACGTTTGGAAGCAAAAGGGGATATAAGGAACTCCTATTTTAATCTTTATCTCCCTCTGTTCAATCGGCAAGAGGTTTAGAGGTGGTGGTGTTGTCGCTAATAGGTGGTGGAGACGTCGGAAACAAGTGATGGCGCATGCCAGAAACATGTGCTTATGCCTTTGACGGAGGACGGCGGCGGCCATTGACAAGGATCGGAAGAACCAACACCGTCAGAACAACCTTATGCAGTGCCATAAACAACCGTTTATCTGCGTGATTAAGCAGGGGTGTTGTTTGTTGATCTCGTTCCTTCCCAAAAACCATAAAAAATTCAAATTAATTCATACTTCAAACGCATGTATCAGAACCTTAAAAGCATATCTCTCTCTCTCTCTCTCTCTCTCTCTCTCTCTTTGAGTCTTAATGATGTACACAAAATTATACATCTTTTATACATCATATTTGCTCCAATATTTGTTATTTCTTGGGAATTTTAGTTAGAATTGATATTTAATTTGTTTAATTTGAATTTCTAGAGATAAACGAGCTAATAAACGAGAAACGAGCACTTTCTAGAAGAAAAGGCAATGTAATAAACTTCCAGAAGCTCAGCATGCCCCATGCCCAGGAAGACACAGCCCCATGCTGCAGTCAGACACAGCCCCATGCCTATTGCAGCACAACCCGATGCCTAACGAAACAAGAAGAAAGTACAATTTGTCCGCTATTAAAGTCAGGCACGAGCCATGCTTCAATCAGACACAGCCCCATGCCCATTGCGGCACAACCTGATGCCTAACATGACATAAGCAAGATGTACTATTGTCTTGTGACGTGGACAGGCACGCCCTTTGCTTCAATCAGGCACAATTTGATGCCTAGGAAGACACAGCCCTATGCTTGATATGGCACAACCCCATGCCTAATGACATATGTAAGATGTACTATTTGTCTGGTGACGTGGCTAGGCACGCCCATGCTTCGATTTGGCATAACCCTATGTCCAGTACATACATGTGCTCCAAGTACAATAGGATATTCTATCAGAGATTTGGGTATCATCACAGGGACGTGCCTAGTGAGGCACGCCCCATGCCTCATACAAGCTTTGCCTAAAAATTGGCCTTTCAAGCTCCATTTCTAGACACAACAAAAACATACCGAAAATAACACTCAAACCCACCATTCTCACCTTATTATTCTAGCAGTTTGAAGGCAATAAGAAGCTCTTGAAGATCCATACAACATCAAGAAGGAGTTCTAAGCATTCACATAATCATCTAGCTTGGTTAGATTATCTTAAAGTTAATTATGGATGCCATGTTCTTCTATTTTGATGTATATTTCATTATTATCATGAGCTAAACTTATCATATCACCTTAACTTATAATAAAACTTGATAACTTTTGGTGGTTGAAATAATATATGATAATTTTATGTTGAAATAATGAATAAGTTCTTGGTTATCTTTTGATGAAATATTGTGTTTAAACAATTGAAATTAGTATACAAGAATTATAAATGGTATGTCTTGTTATGTTGAAAGACTCTTGATTTTACCATTTATTTATAAATGTTCATACAACTTTATAACTTTTAATCTAGAAATAGTTAAAATAATTCTTGTATGCTAACATGAAAATTGGTTAAACACATATCCTCATGTTTAGATTTGAAAATATTGAACATTTGTTATTAATTGATATTTTTTTTAAGTAATATTATAAGTAATTTGTTAACACAACTATTTTGATATTACACTTGGGTTGAAAATTCATTAATTAAAGGAATACTTGAACTTTGTCTAATTTAATCAACCATAGGTGGATTAGGTGTTCTTCATGTGATCTTTCCAACCGGTTGTTAGTTTGAGTTTCTTAATTGAATGATAATCTATATCCTTAAATTTCAATATAAAGGTTCACTTACAATTATGATTTGAGGTTATTAGTTTGTGTAATTCAAACTAGTTTTCCAAAAATTCAAAGGAATAGTTATCTATAACTAGAAACTACTCTTTGTCATAAAAAATAAAATAGTGAATTTATCATATATTAAAGATTACCATCATTGAAAATCAAGTGGATTCTAAAGTTAATGTGATAGCTTTTAATTCTTGAATATTTCCATTATCATTTTTACTCGCTTAAAAATTATTGTTATAAGTTACTTTAAAAATCACTTTTTAAAAACAAAATCTTTTAAGATCATTTCTTACGGTTATTTTAATTTCAAAGATTTAGTATTAAAATTAACGTATCCACGGATTGATACTCAGTTCTTACAAGTTAACTCTAACCTCTTGTCACTGGACAACTCGAAGCACTCTCGAAGAAATTTGAGCAACTACAAACGGAGTTGGTGAAAGCCAAGACCAAGTGCAACACGTGTATGGGTGAACATAAAACAAAATATTGCTAGCAAAGCATGAAGGTTGAAGAAGTCGATTTCATAAGCCGACAAAACAACTCCTACGGGAATACATACAACCCTGGTTGGAGGAATCATCCTAATTTCAGCTGGAGGGATGGGGCAAACAATCAAGCACCAGCTGATTTTGACTAACGCCTTTTCAGCCAGAACCAAACCTCCCAACCAAAGCCTCAATACCAAAACCAAGAGGCAAGTACCAGCCAACAAACAAACAATGGAACTACAACAGATAGTCTTTTAGCACAATTGTTGGTCAGCACTGAAACCGCAAACAAACTAGCCGAGCAAAGGAACCGACTTACCGAAGAGAGATTCCAGAAGAATGAGATAGATAGAGCTAAGAAATCAAAAAGCACACATGAAAAACATTGAGACTTAAGTGGGGCAACTAGCTCAACTTCTTTCTGAAAGGCAACCAGGTGGCCTTCCAAGCAACACAGTAAATAACCCGAATGCAGCTGTAAATGCAGTCACCCTAAGGAGTGGCATAACCACTACAATTGTCGAGCCAACTTCAGAACCAACCAAGGAAAAGGAAGCTGAGATTTCTGTAGAGGTGCAAGAGAGGCTAGTCCTAGCAAGTACCGCACAACCAAAGAAACCAGTTAGAACCTACATTCCACCAATTCCTTATCCAACTCATTTGAAGAAAGAAAGGTTGGAGGCTCAATATGAAAAGTTTCTCGAGCTATTCAAGCAACTCCACATCAATATTCCATTCGTTGAAGCTCTTTCACAAATGCCAAAATATGCCAAGTTTTTGAAAGATGTTCTCACCAACAAGAGAAAGTTGGAGGAGCTATCCCATGTCACATTGAACGAAGAATGCTCAGCCATTCTGCAAAACAAACTTCCAAAGAAGATGACTGATCCAGGAAGTTTCACTATTCCTTTCCTTATAGGAAATTTGTCTCTTAGCAATGCCCTGGCTGACCTAGGAGCTAATATCAATTTGATGCCTTATGCGGTTTTTGCAAAATTAGGGATAGGTAAACCAAAACCCACCCGCATGAGCATCAAGTTAGCTGACCGATCCATAAAATACCCTCGGGGCATTGTTGAGAACATGTTAATCAAAATTGACAAGTTCGTGTTCCCAGTAGATTTTGTGATCCTCGACATGGATAAAGACAAGAATGACCCCCTCATCTTAGGGATACCCTTCCTAGCCACGGATAGAGCACTCATAGATGTTTGCACGGACAAACTGACTCTTAGAGTAAATGTGGAGGAGGTTACATTCGACATAGGTAGATCCATGCAACACCCACAACACCATGATGATTCACTTTATTGCATTGATGTTATTGATTCGTTTGTGAGTTGCCATGTGAGGGATTCCGTCATCTCAAATGCTCTCGATACACAAATTCTTGAGGAACCTATCTCCGAACCCATTCGAGAGGATCACATCATTGAAGAAATCATCGAACCGAAAGACCAAGAAACGTTTACACCACAAGAAGTTTTCAAAGTTGTCATTCGCGAACTCGAATCCAAAGCCAAACCGTCCACTGAGGAACCACCAACCTTGGAATAAAAAGAACTACCAGCTCACCTAGACTACGCTTTCCTAGAAAGTAACTCCCAACTCCCTTTGTTCTGCACTCACAAAATCCTCATGGAGGAAGGCTACAAACCTATAATTCAGCATCAAAGGCGTCTGAATCCCAACATGCAGGATGTCGTGAAGAAAGAAGTAATCAAACTCCTTGATGCAGGGCTGATCTACCCTATTTCTGATTCACCTTGGGTAAGCCCGGTTCAAGTTGTACCCAAGAAGGGAGGAATAACTGTGGTAATAAATAAAAAAGATGAGCTTATACCAATGAGAACCGTCACAGGTTGGAGGGTATGCATTGATTACCGCAAGCTTAATGACTCTACAAGGAAGGATTATTTTCCACTGCTTTTCATTGATCAAATGCTCGAAAGTTTGTCTGGGAAAATGTTCTATTGTTTCCTTGACGGTTTTTCTAGTTATTTTAAAATTCCCATTGTTCCTGAAGATCAAGAAAAGACTACATTCACATGCCCTTATGGCACATTTGCCTACCGGCGAATTCCCTTTGGGCTGTGCAATGCACCTGCTACCTTTCAACGTTGCATGGTAGCCATTTTCCATGAGATGATCAAGCACTCAATGGAAGTCTTCATGGATGATTTTTCTGTTTTTGGAGACTCTTTTGATCATTGTCTTAAGAATTTGAAGAAAATGTTGACAAGATGGGAAGAGGTGAATCTTGTTCTTAATTGGGAAAAATGTCATTTCATGGTTCGTGAAGGCATTGTTCTCGGTCATAAGATTTCCGAACCGGACTTGAGGTTGATCGAGCAAAAATCGAAACAGTTTCCAAATTCCCACCTCCAACATCTGTCAAAGCAATTGAGAGTTTTCTTGGTCATGCGGGTTTTTACCGCCGCTTCATAAAATATTTTTCAAAAATCACTCGACCAATGGCCCAACTCCTTGAAAAAGATGCACCATTTGTTTTTTCTGAAGAGAGCTTGAAAGCATTCAATCATTTGAAAGAATAACTTGTCAATGCTCCAATCATGGTTGCTCCAGATTGGACATTACCATTCAAAATCATATGTGATGCAAACGATTTTGCTATATGAGCGGTTCTAGGCCAAAGAGATAAGCATTTTCACCTAATCTACTACGTCAGCAAGACTCTTAACGATGCACAAGAAAATTACACAACCATCGAAAAGGAGTTGTTGGCCGTAGTGTTCGCATTCGACAAATTTAGATCTTATGTTGTTCTTTCGAAAACCATAGTTTACCCCGACCATGCAACCATTCGTTATCTTTTCAATAAGCAAGATGCAAAGCCTCGACTAATCCATTGGATCTTGCTGCTTCAAGAATTTGATATCAAAATTCAAGAAAAATGGGGTGCGGAAAATGTTGCCGCCGATCATCTTTCACGTTTGGAGTGCTCAGCTTCACACGACCCACTGGGGTCTCACATAAATCACAATTTCCCCCATGAGGTTCTTATGCACATTCAAACAATTTTGAAAGAAGATGAAGACGAGTGCCCCTGGTTTTGCCGATTATGTAAAATATTTAGCATGTGGTATCATGCGAAAGGGTTTAACACACCAGTAGTGTAAAAACTCTTTTCTGATCTCAAATATTAATTTTGGGAAGATCCATAATTGTTCAAAATTAGGGCAGATCAAATTATACGCAGGTGTATTTTTGGAAACAAAGCCATGAAAATTCTTAAACATAATCATGAAGGACCCACTAGAGGAGATCATAGTGTAACCCTCACAGTAAAAATGGTCTTTGATTTAGGATTCATTTGGCCCACAGTGTTTAAAGATGCCCAGTCCTTGATCCAAGCTTGTGATGCTTGTCAAAGAACAGGAAATATTTCATCCAGAAACGAGATGCCACAAAAGAGCATTCAAGTTTGTGAAATCTTTGATGTTTGGGGAATTGACTTCTTGGGACCGTTTCCAAGTTCTTGTGGGAACTGATACATCCTAGTAGCGGTTGACTACGTTTCTAAGTGGGTTGAGGCACAAGCACTCCCCATTAATGATGCTAGAGTTGTTGTAAAATTCCTTAAAAAGTTGTTTTCATGATTTGGTACCCCGAAAGCTTTAATCAGTGATCGAGGGACGCACTTTTGCAATGCCCAAATGGAAAAAGCTTTATCCCATATGGAGTGCACCATCGATTCTCAACACCATATCATCCACAAACTAGTGGACAAGTTGAAGTCATAAACAGTGGCATTAAAAGAATTTTCGAGAAAACAGTTGGTTTGAACTAGAAGAATTGGTCCGAAAAGCTTGACAATGCTCTTTGGGCTTTTCGCACTGCTTACAAAACATCCATAGGCACAACACCATTTAAACTTGTGTATGGGAAAGCATTCCATCTACCCGTTGAGCTTGAGCATAAAGCTTATTGGGCTTTAAAAAATGTGAATCTCGACTTTGCATGTGCAAGTGAAAATAGATTTGTTCAAATCCATGAACTCGAAGAGTTAAGAAATCAAGCCTATGAAAATTCATCACTTTACAAGGAAAGGACAAAAAGGCTGCACGATGCTCGCTCGAAGGACCATAAGAAATTCCAAGAGGGCAATCGCGTATTTTTATAAAATTCCCGCCTACGTCTATTTTAGGGGTGTGCAAATGTGTCGGACCGACCCGAACCGAGAAATACCCCGGACCAAAACCCGAAAATCATAAATATGAGAACCGAAGACCGGCTCGTTTACTCATGTCGGGTATCGGGTACCATCGGTTTTGGTGCTCTGGGTAGATAATAGAGGACCGAAACCGAGTATGGAGTGGCCATATTCTTCAAGCAAACTGATATGGAGGTGATAGAAGATGGGGAGGCGGTGGGATGGCAGATAAAACGACAACCTCATAAGATTGTTAAATGAAACAGAAAGAAGAGAGAAGAAGTATTTTAATAACATAAATTAATAATTTTTAACTTGTGGCTGTAGAGTCTCAAAAGTGTTTTTAAGTCTGTGGCCCCTTCTAACTGACAATGTCTTTCAAAGTTATACATTCATGTATGTTTTATGTTTTCCAAAGTCTAGAATAATAATAATTTATATATTTTGGCTTACTCTTTACGCAACATCGAAAGCATCAAACATCTGAACACACCAGTTCATTACTTCATATTTTATTACTTTTACTTTCAACTAAATTTAACAGATAGAGAAGGGCTACTCTATTTTCTTCACTTATTCATCTCCTTCAATACAAAAAACTATGATTCTACTATATTCATCGATTCATACACTTCTCCGACGACCATGGAACAATGTTGGCAGTTGAAGTTTGTGATTATGCATCTCAGGCTGTCTACAAGAGATGGAAGTATGAACCCATCAGAGCAAAATTTCACCAACGCTGTCATAACACTAGATCCGACTTTCTAATATCGGTCCGTCTCGGTTAATCGGGTTTTCACTGGTTCTAGACCCGAACCCGACCCGAGACCGGCCATCTGCAAAAATCAAGACAGAAACAAAACGAGGGAGTGTAGGGTCAGTTCGGGTTCAGTTATTTTAGGGTCGGTTATGTCGGGTTTTTCAGTCCGGACCTAAATCTGCACACCCCTAGTCTATTTCTAGGAAAACTGAAATCCCGTTGGTCGGGCCCATACTTGGTAAAGAAGGTTTTTGATTATGGGACTGTGGAAATAGAAAATGACGAAGGACAAGTGTTTAAAGTCAATGGTCATCGTTTAAAACTCTACATCGATGGAAAAATTGAAACTGTCTCGGAGGTGATTCTCCTCCATCCCAAGAACCCTTGAAAGGAAGATTCGGGTCTAGCCAAGACCTTTAACTAAAACTTGGCACTTGCATATAGTTTTTGCTTAACTTGACAGAAAAAACAAAAAAACAAAAAAAAATTTTCGAGAAATGTCTAGACAATTTTCAACATATTTGGGTACCAGTTGTCCTGTGCCCAGTCTAGACATCGTATTATCTTATTTTTATGACTTTATTTTTGTTTTGTTTAGATGGTTGTTGCTTCTTTCGTTGGAAAATCTACCTGGAAGACAATTGTGGATTTCGGACACAACCCAAGGCCGCCAGCATTTAGGGGAGTTAGTTTTCACCTTTGCCCTACATTTTTGTATTGTATTTGTATATTTTTGTATTGTATTTGTATATTTCTTTTTACATTGAGGGCAATGTGAGATTCAAGTGTGGGGAGGGGTTTACTTGAACTTTGTTTTGTCTAATAAAAATTTTCTAAAAATCCCTCCAAATTATAATTTAGAAAAATAAATAAATAAGTAAATAAATAATGTTAAAAAATAAAAAATAAAAGACCATTAAGCTTTTAATTAATTTTTGACAAAACCAAGGTTTAAGATAGCATTTCGAAAAGCGCTCGTACAAACCAACCACCGAATCAACTTTAACTTAATGTGAAAACCGAAAATATGGTTTGTATTTCTTGAGAAAAACTTTATGCAAAATGTGGTGTTTTATACCCAATCCTTCCATTTCCATGAGCAAAGCTTCAATCCTTATTACAAGATATCATCGCTTATGTTTTGGTAGATTGAGTGAGTCATTTGTTTCTTGTGATTTAGAACTTGTTTTGGGCATACTTTTCAAGATCCGAACGAAATGTTATATAAAGAGGGAGGTAATATATGACCTTCCCTCAAACACCATCACAAGCCACATTAACCCAACTCCAAATAAACCTTCCCTTTTACGCAACATAAAATCATCTAGTCATATAAACCCTTTCAACTTTAAACTATTTTGCTTTATTTTTATTTCAATATCTGTTTCAAGAAGACCAACGGCAATCAAGACATATATTTCAATTGTTGGTCATTACTTAGATGTAAAAATAATAATTATTATAGATCATCAAACATAAACGGTGATGAAAGGAGAAAATTGTGTGAACTCAAAAAGCATGAAAGATTTATCATAGCTCCCGATCAAGTTATATTTGTTTGTAAAGACTTTTCTTTTAAACATATAAACCTCATACCAGCAAACCTTTCACGCACTATCCATACCTTCACCAAAACCAAACACCAACACATATCACCTCCCTGCTTATGCAAACATTTCAACAAGTGGGTGGAGAATTGATCCCTCGACAAGCTTATTTTTCACTAGTCACATTTTGACACGAGTGTTCATATACATACAACATTACATGTATGATCAGATATAAAACCGAGTGTGAGTGAACACTGTGAGAACGTATAGTTTTGCATAAAAAGAAACTCATAAATATAAACCATGTTTTCCTATGTCACTACATAAATTCATACGATCCCCGTTGGTTGTGTTGTTCTAGTGTATTTCTTCGAGGTCACCTTAACTTTTTAGGGATGTTACAGCTACGGTCTCGTTATCATTTACCATTTGTAGATTTTTCATGTTTAGCTTGCTTGAGGACAAGCAAGGTTCAAGTGTGGGGATGTTTAATGTACACAAAATTATACATCTTTGTTATTTCTTGGGAATTTTAGTTAGAATTGATACTTAATTTGTTTAATTTGAATTTCCAGAGATAAACGAGCTAATAAACGAGAAACAAGCACTTTCTAGAAGAAAAGGCAATGAAATAAACTTCCAGGCGCTCAGCATGCCCCATGCCCAGGAAGACACAACCCCGTGCTGCAGTCAGACGAAGCCCCATGCCCATCGCGGCACAACCCGATGCCTAACGAAACAAGAAGAAAGTACAATTTGTCCGCTATTAAAGTTAGGCACACCCCATGCTTCAATCAGACACAGCTCTATGCGGCAGTCAGACACAGCCCCATTCCCATTGCGGCACAACCCGATGCCTAACATGACATAAGCAAGATGTACTATTGTCTAGTGACGTGGACAGGCACGCCCCATGCTTGCACAACCCGATGCCCAGGAAGACACAGCCCTCTGCTTGATATGGCACAACCCCAAGCCTAATGACATATGTAAGATGTACTATTTGTCTGGTGACGTGGCTAGGCACGCCATTGCTTCGATTTGGCATAGCCCTTTGTCTAGTACATACATGTGCTCCAAGTACAATAGGATATTCTGTCAGAGATTTGGGTATCAGCACAAGGCTGTGCCTAGTGAGGCACGCCCCATGCCTCATGCAGGCTTTGCCTATAAATTGGCCTTTCAAGCTCCATTTCTAGACACACCAGAAACATACCGAAAATCACACTCAAACCCACCATTCTCACCTTATTATTCTAGCAGTTTGAAGGCAATAAGAAGCTCTTGAAGATCCATACAACATCAAGAAGGAGGTCTAAGCATTCACATAATCATCTAGCTTGGTTAGATTATCTTAAAGTTAATTATGGATGCCATGTTATTCTATTTTGATGTATATTTCATTATTATCATGAGCTAAACTTATCATATCACCTTAACTTATAATAAAACTTGATAACTTTTGGTGGTTGAAATAATATATGATAATTTTATGTTGAAATAATGAATAAGTTCTTGGTTATCTTTTGATGAAATATTGTGTTTAAAAAATTGAAATTAGTATACAAGAATTATAAATGGTATATCTTGTTATGTTGAAAGACTCTTGATTTTACCATTTATTTATAAATGTTGTTCATACAACTTTATAATTTACTAGTAAAAGTATGTGTATTAACTTATCACATACGAGTATGCACACAACCCAAAAAATAGTTAAAGGAAAGGGGGCTAGAAACTCACCTGGATCTTGTTTCTCTTCGAGCTAATGGTAGCACCTTTCTTCAACTGGGCACGCCTAACTGTGTAACAAGTATGTATGTTAATTAACTATTTTCTCACTAAGAAATACTACCCAAGTTATTTAAATGATTTAACTTAGTTAATGGGGTTAATGTTCTTAATCACATTCGCATGCAATCCGAATCGTAATTGCATGCGGTTAGGTAGGGGTGCAAATGAGCCGAGCTACTCGAGATCAGCTCGTTAAAAAGCTCGATCGAGTCGAGATTAATCTAGCCCAAGCCCAAGCTCGAGCCTAAAAGTAAGCTCGTTTAATAAACGAGCCCGAGCTTCACTTATCGAGCTCGAGCCAGCTCGCAAGCCTAAACGAGCCTGCCATTTATATAATTTTTTAAAATATACATTTATTAATTAATTTATATAATGTTATGAAAAAATAAATAAAAATAATTCAATAATATATATTATTTTATATATAAAATTATAATAGGAAAAAACATATAAAAATAATTATAATTATATAAAAAAAATAGTTGATATATAGTAAATGAGCCGAGACCGAGCCGAGCTTGAGCTTGAAAATCTACTCACGAGCTGAGCTCGAGCTTCGAAAATAGAGCTCGAAACGAGCCGAGCTCAAGCTCGAGCTCGATCTTTGTGTAAGTTAAACGAGCCAAGATTGAGCCTAGTCGAGCTCGGGCTCGGCTCGTTTGCACCCCTAGGGTTCGGATCGTAATCGCATTAATATAGAAATGCAAATGCACGGAATCCGGAATCGCATTCGCATGGGATCCCGAATCTCAATTGCATAAGGGCCTGGAATCGCATTCGCATGTGATCCCGTTCGCAAACGCATAGGGCTGAATCACAATCGCAACCTAGGATAAATCACAATTGCATCCTAGGAAAATGCAATCACAATCCAATTCCGAATCTCAATCACAATCGTAACAAAGTTTGAGATGAGACGGACTGTATAACGATTAGATGGTTCGTCTAGTCTCTCTGTTTGGCCCGTTAAGGGTGAAAACTTTTTTTTAACAATTCTTTGATCATGTATAAGTATGAAAGCATGCATACTATATCTAGAAATAATTTTAACAAAGGGTTGATCGATTATAGCTCGGATTCTTGCTTAAACTAAATAAACGAGCTTAAACGAATGCTATAACAAACCTACCTTCCTTCCAAGCTTAAATAGAACCTAGAGATGATTGAGAATGGCTTCTAATGCTTCTGGATACTTGACCAAAACTTACTACCGCCTTAAACACCTTGGACTTGCTTGCATTTGCTTATAAGCACTTGAATTACCTTAAAACACTAACTCACCTTGATCTTTCAGTGTGTGGTGATAATATGATGTTCTGTGCATGTTATGGACATCCTAAGCTCTCATTTTATAGGCCAAGACGCAGGGTGAGTCAGGAATGGTTGTTGGACATGCGTGGCTCAAGTTATGACACATTTTGCTGACACATGGGATTAGGCGGACCGTATAATCATGAGATGGTCCATCTCATAATTTCGGCCCGCCTCATATCATAATTACGGCACATGTGATGCCATGTCTCATCCGAATAACTTTGGGTTTGGGTTTGGTTATATACGAACTGTCTAATAACGAGACGGTGTAACATTCGTTACTTTTCAAACCCGAAAACTGACCCGTTTTAAATTTTTCGGTTTTGTTTATATATATATATATCAAGTTTCATTTCATATATTTTATTTGACATTCGTCAATGTTTATTATTTGTAATTGTATTTGTATTCATTAAACTGACTCGTTTCATCGTTTCAATGCATTCTTATTCATCGTTCATCATTTATATAATATTTCCAATTATTTAGGATTCTCGTTCGTTCGATTTCTATTCGTTTTATGCCATTGACGAAACCTCGGGATTTTTAAGGTTTATATGTTTAAACAATTTACAAGCTATTCGGGATTAATACGAAAATATCTAAATTATATAATTCCTATTTTCACTTTAAATACATTGTAAAGTTCAAGGTCTCAAATGTAATTATATTTTAAAAGAACTTGATACATCATGGGCCAAACGTGAAAATTTCAATTAAATCTTATTATTAAAATATTAAAAGAACCAGTTTTCCCCTGACCTCGTCAACACCGGCCACGGTTTTCTGGTGGTCCATTCCGACGACCTCCGCGAGCTCCGGCAAGCCGGAAACAACCTTTTAACTTGCGTTTTTGATCAATTAATTCGTGTAGCAGCTATAGTTAATAACGAAAAACCTATAATGATCGTCCAAAATGTGTAACTTTGATTTAAACCTCGCGTATATACTCGAAACCGATTGGAAATTTATGGAAATCACATTAACGAGCATTAAACGATTTATGTTCCAATTAATCCTATATAAAGGATCCCAATCATTGTCTAAACTCGTCCATCATCTGATAATACATTAACAAACTCTCTAAGGTCACTAATTAACCCGTCAAAGTCCGTTTTCCAGCGAGTCTCGTTCATCATCAAACAGATACTTTTCCGAGTAAATTTTATATGCTTTTGATTAGTTTTTAGCCAATTAACCAAACCCCTAAACTAATTTGGACAAACATGGATCATATTAAGGAATTGAATCTAGGGTTTGTGTAGAAGAATGACGTGTGCGAATATATATATAAAATTTGAATAAAAGTTTCACATAAATCGGGTTATAAAAATGGTTTTCACCAACAACCAAACCACACACGAAAGGAAAGTGTACCTTTCGTTTGTAGCAAAGTATCAGTAAGAACTGAGTGTCAATCCATGGACACGGTGAAATTTTGATAATAAATCTTTGTAATTGATTTAACCAAACAATCAATCAAATTGGGTTTTCAAATTACTAAACTAACATATAACAATAACAAAACAACAAACTATAACTAACAATCAATCCAAACAAGGCTACTTAGACTATGCATCCACTTAAACTTAGTGATAAAATAACAATGATAATGACAAACATCATGTGTTAAACACCAAAATCAAGTTCCAATCAAGGAAACCTAATACTAGCACAAAACATCATGATGGGTTTCCAACAAATTAATAATCATAGATTAGTAAGTTTGTCAAAACTACCTAATCTCATAATTAAAGGAAAGCTAGCATGAAAACAACAAACTAACCACCTAAAATCATGTAAGATAGACAAGTCAAGAACACTAGTTAAACACATGAATCTTTTAATAAGCAAAATATGAACTAAGGATTATGGCCTTAATCTCTAGCAAAGATCAACCAACTCCAAAGAATCATGTTATCACCATACAATTTTCCAATATCAAGTGATAGGTTTCATGCTTGTTAAAATTCATAACCAAGTTAATTTCCACTAGTCATTCCTAACTTAGTGATATAAACAAAGTATGCATACACAAACTAAGTTCATAAAAAAATACTCAACACATAGTTTCACAACATATTATGGCTAAGCATCTATCAAACTAACAAGACTAGTTATTAAAACAAGCATTCAACCATTAAATTCTATTCAAGAACATGTCATAAACTTGAAGAACACCAACTTGGCAAAATCATGCATAGATAAATATCACATAAGTAAAAGTTTCAACATAATCTAAGTAACAAAAGTATTAGCCCATAAGGCTTGATACAACAAACAAAATCAAAGTAGTCTTACAAAGCATTGTTAATAACAAGAAATTGCAAACTAAGATGAATGATGATTGCTACTTGAAAGGATGATCACACAAGATAGAAGCCTTGAATTCTCTTTAGAACACACAATAAATTTCCAGCAATTTCAGAGAATTCCCCTAAGGCTCCCCGCTTGAAATGGAGGTAATAGAAGTGTATTTATGCTTTCTGGACGTCTGGCACGGGCCCATGCACGGGCATGCATGGTTGTGCATATAAGTGGAAAGTCAACACCTTGCGTTAATCTGACCAAAAAGTCAGATTTCTCTGTTCTAGCACGGGCATCCGCACGGTCTTGCACGGTCGTGCACAAGCTGGGTTTTTTTTTTACTTTTCTCTGCATTAGATCCTGCACTGTCTTGTACTGGTCAATTCCCAAGGTGGCACGGGCCCATGCACGGGCATGCGTGTCTGGAAGAATGCTGTATTTGTCCGCGAAACGCCCTCTTTTCATGTTTTCTTTATCGGGCGGGCGTCGGACCTGCAAATTCACAAATAACTCAATTAAGTACCTAAAACAATGAATTTGCATGGAGTTCGACATAAATATGAGGATTATTTGATGCAATAAGATGTACACTTTGTGTTACATCAAAGAAGATGACCATGGATCAGCTAGGAAGCTGACCGCATATATCCACATTGTTCGCAAAGATTCATTTTTTATTTAAAAAATTTCTTATAATTTAATCCATAACAATTTTCACATTGAACCCACAAATGCTTGTATTTTTAGTTACATCCAGATCAGTAGAACTTTCCAGATCAATAGAACTTTCTCGTGTAATTTGATCACTCGTTCTGGCATCCGCATTTTTGCTACTATTTCCACTTTCACCACAAATGGGACTAGAAATGCAATTGTGACTGAAATTGTCACTACCACTTACATGTAACTATCAATACAGATTTGAGACTGAAGATAACTGTCAATGCAACTATTCATGTGATTATTCCAAGTATACTGAGTATCATTCAAGGAAGGATCGTTCATGGAAGGATCATTCATGGAAGGATCATTTATGGAAGGATCATTCATGGAAGGATCATTCAAGGAAGGATCATTTATGGAAGGATCATTTATGGAAGGATCATTGTCGGGATTCTTACTCTTAGATCCACTATTCAGATAACTAGAATTCCTAAAAAAGAACTTGCTAGTTCACTACTAAAAGAAGGATCATTGTCAATCTAAAAAATTTGATTTTCAATACCAAAATATATAGAATAAATGTCCCCATTATTCTCTTTAACTAAAAAAATATCATCATAGATGAAATTCCAAATGTCCTTGACGCCAAAAGAAAGATCAACATTATTTTAATTGTCATGACCACTCCAACTCTGAATGTTTTTATCCGTATCATTTCTATTCGGATCTTGACTTTCGCTGGCATTTTAAATTTCAATAGGACCAAGACTGCCCGTTGATTTACTTAGCCTACATCTGTGTTTGAACTCCTTCTTATATAAGATCAAATTGAACCAACATATTTTCATATAGTTTTATTGCTCCATATTTGCATGAAAATACAATAGATGAATAGTCATTTGACGAAAAATCATTTATTTGAATTTTGAATATTGCATTTCCTATCAGGAATAAGCATATAAATACAATCACTAGAATTATTAACTAATAAGAAGTGTGAGTCTTGAAAAAAGAATTTGTTCTCTCCACAAACCTATGAACAATTTTTTCGTAAAATCTCGTCTAATAACTAATAATAAGTTAAGTTTCTATTACAATACGAATACGGAACAAAAAGGACAATATGCAGGATGGGTAGAAAGAGTTGTGATACCTGCCTCGATCCAGGGAAACTACAAGATCTAAAAGAATATCCCAATCCTAAGGATCCATAGGATTCATTGTGGATCCAATATAAAAATAGAAAGATTTGAGTTGTTTAGTCTTCGAGTTTTTATTTGAAATTTTCTATATCTATATAAGTATGTAAAATATATGCATGTTGGATTTGGCCCAATCTTTTACTAAAAAGATTGGGCCGAATTTCATTGAAATTCAATGAAGAGAACGAACGTTATATCTTCTTATCCTTATCCAAAGTATCCGTTGCTTGGAATTTAATCAATAGAATCCACCGCAGCGAATTCAAATTTGATCTCCTTCCATACTTCACAAGTAGCAGCTAGTTCAGGACTTCGTTTGGTAGTCTCACAGATAATTTCATTACTCTCAACAGTAAGATCGCGTCCTTCATTACGAGCTTGTACACATGCTTCTAGAGCTACTCGATGAGCTACAGCACCAGGTGCATTTCCCCAAGGGTGCCCTAAAGTTCCTCCACCGAACTATAGTACGGAATCATCCCCAAATATCTCGGTCAAAGTAGGCATATGCCAAACGTGAATACCTCCCGAAGCTACAGGTAGAACACCTGGTAGAGAGACCCAATCTTGAGTGAAATAAATACCGCGACTTCTATCTTTTTCAATAAAATCATCATGTAGTAAATCAACAAACCCCAAAGTGATGTCTCTTTCCCCTTCAAGTTTACCTACTAGGGTACGGAATGAATGTGATCTCCACCAGACATACGTAACGCTTTAGCTAGTACACGGAAATGCATACCGTGATTCTTCTGTCTATCAATAACTGCATGCATTGCACGGTAGATGTGAAGAAGTAGGCCATTATCTCGGAAATAATGAGCCAAGCTAGTATTTGTAGTGAATCCCCCTGTTAGGTAGTCATGCATTACGATAGGAAATCCCAATTCTCTAGCAAATATAGCCCTTTTCATCATTTCTTCGCATGTACCCGTAGTAGCATTCAAGTAATGCCCTTTGATTTCACCTGTTTCAGCTTGTGATTTATAAATAGCTTCAGCACAAAATAAGAAATGGTCTCTCCAACACATAAATGGTTGGGAGTTCACGTTCTCATCATCTTTAGTAAAATCAAGGCTACCACGAAGACATTCATAACTAGCTCTACTGTAGTTTTTAGCAGATAACCCCAATTTAGGTTTAATAGTACATCCCAACAGGGGACGACCATACTTGTTCAATTTATCTCTCTCAACTTGGATACCGTGAGGCGGACTGTCAAAAGTTTTAACATACGCAGTAGGAATTCACAAATCTTCCAGACGTAGAGCACGCAGGGCTTTAAACCCAAATACTTACCTACAACGGAAGTAAACATGTTAGTAACAGAACCTTTTTCAAAAAGGTCTAATGGGTAAGCTACATAAGTAATAAATTGACTTTCTTCTCCAGGAACAGGCTCGATGCCATAGCATCGGCCTTTGTAACGATCAAGGCTCGTAAGTCCATCGGTCCATACAGTTGTCCATGTACCAGTAGAAGATTCGGAGGCTACTGCGGCCCCTGCTTCTTCAGGCGGAACTCCAAGTTGAGGAGTTACTCGAAATGCTGCCAAGATATCAGTATCCTTGGTTTCATATTCAGGAGTATAATAACTCAATTTATAATCTTTAACACCGGCTTTGAATCCAACACTTTCTTTAGTTTCTGTTTGTGGTGACATAAATCCCACCCTACAACTCATTTATTAATAATTCTCACAACAATAAGGTCTACTCGACATGAATTAGGCGTTAATGAAACTTTTTACAGGAACCTTTCACAAAATTCCTAACTAATAATAAAATTATCAACTAGTCAGAATGTTTAATTATTAGACCATGGTATTTGATTCGACATGTACATCATTATTGTATACTCTTTCATATATATGGCGGAACCCAATTACTTTTTTTATTGAAATACCTAAAAATCACCCAAATACTAAGAAATTCCCTCTTGACAGTGATATATATTGTAAGTGATATATTTTGTATATGTAAATACTAGATGTGAAAATAAGTGGAATATTTCTATGAAAAGATAAAAAAAAATAGAACAACAGGCTAGACGTAAATCAATAGAAATAAAAAGAGCCGATGATATAGAAATACTGAATCGTAAATAGAGTTTAGGTTCTAATCCCAAAGATAATATAGATGGGATTGTCTATAATTATAGACAAATGAAAGATTTTCTCAAGATTGTTATTCATCTACTTGATATTTTGAAAATGGGTTGGTTGAACTTGAAAATCCGGTATAAAAATAAGATAAGTGATATAAAAATTCCCCTTTAAGTAGGTATCTGGTTCCCTGCTTTAGGTATCAGTACTATAGGTTTCAACCTAAATGGTATTTCTAGTTACTTATCGTGCCCATATACTGGGTTAGAGCCTGTGTTCTACACAGGTGAAAAATATAATAAAAGTAAAAAATTATTATATGTAATACGTAAATTCAATTGTTTCATATAATAATTTTTATTTACGACTTTTTTTATTAAGTTTTTGATATATTAAGCACTATAATTTTAAGTTGAAAACCAAATCTCGATGTTTGATTTATTTCAAATAAAACATTCATACCAATATTGTTATATTAAATATTGTGTGTATAAAAATGATATTTATAACAAAATGTTGTCACAGATTTAAAAACTAAATTTACAAAGACTAAGATTTTGTTGTAAAAATACATAAATAAAAATATATTACATTTTAAAATAAAGAGAGAAACGATGAACAACCATAAATGGTTATGTTAAAAATATATGAGAAGACAATGTCATATTGTGAATTAGGAAAGTGTTAACAATTAAATATAATTTTGGCTTTATACTTAAAGAGAAATCACATTTATATATGTTAAGTCAAGAAATCAAACACAATTATCATTTTAGTTGAGTTGGTAAGCACATTTGGTTTGAAACATGAGGTCTTAGGTTCGAAAGCCATATAACACAATAATATATTTTTCAAATTTTATTAAAGCCTTACGTATCATGGGTTATAACAGGAAAACGGCTCATGTGTCACAATATATGTAAGGCCCCCGACTCGGGTGCCCTACTTTCACGCTGGTTGGATTTACTCATTCACATAATTCGTAAAATCAAAGTTAGTTAAAACATTTCACGGAATAAAAGTCATCCACTCATACATATCATAAACATCTTGTCTTAAAATAACATAGCATAAGTCTTAAACATAAAACATAAATGAAACGGGTGTCTTCTCTTCATAGCGATGTCAGTCTTCCTCTTATTGCCACGTGTCCTCATCAAGCAACTTGTCTCATTCTACTTGTCAGCGTGCATACTAAAAGTCAGCTACGCTGAGTGAGTTCTAGTTAATTAACATACATTACATTCAATTACTTACTAATACGCGTCCGAAGATATGTATTAATACTTACCTGTTCATCTATCATTCAAACAATCTATCATTCAAACATACATACATACATGCATACATACATACATACATACATACATGCGTTCATACGTTCATACGTTCATACATTTGTTCATACTTCATACTGTCTACATAACTCGAATACTATAAAGATCCGGTCCCCACATACCTTGGATATTATAAGGATCCAGACCCTACATACCTCGGATACTATAAAGATCTGGTGTCCTACATACCTTGGATATTATAAGGGTCCAGACCCTACATACCTCAGATACTATAAAGTTCCGGTGTCCTACATACCTCGGATATTATATGGGTCCATACCCTACATACCTCGGTTATTATTAGGGCTCGGTGCCCTCTAACATACCATACAATACTACTTCGTTACATATTTCCTTTCTACTTCCTTCAATCATAACTAATATAACAACTACGTGTATACTAGTTAATCAATTCATATCATTCACATTCATACGTAAACATATATCTAATATACACTTATCATTTAAGTTAAGTGTATAAATCTAAACACATTTTAGTATGCACACAGCACCGAAAACATAACACGTAAAAGGGGATAGAACTCACCTGAATCCTGTTACGTTCACTGTTAATAGTGATTCCCTTCCTGAGTTGTGCACAGCTAACTGTTTAACATATATATATACTCATTAATTAACCATATACTAACATAATTAATTAAATTTGTATTTACTAATCTAGCGTAATTAATAAGCTAGGCTCGTTTGTTTGGGCTAACAAATCTAACGAAATAACTTCATTTAACAACGGTCTTTATTTTGTGTTCATATTCTCCAATTATTATTATTATTATTATTATTATTATTATTATTATTATTATTATTATTATTATTATTATTATTATTATTATATATATACACACACACACACACACATAATAATGTGTTAAAGGAAAGAAATATATTATTAATAAAAGAGAGGAATATATATATATATATATATATATCTTTGCTTTAACGGATTATTTATCTTAAAAACTTATCGGGTCATACGGAGGTGACGAGGTTGGTTGGTTTGGTTTATTTTGTTGGATTATCTTGGTTTAACTAGGAATGGCCCAGTTCGAATCGCATGACCCTAGTTCGCATCGCTTGATCCTAGTTCGCATCGCTTGACCCTAGCTCCAAATATTACACTAACTTCCCATAAGCATAAAGAGATGTGGGAGCCGGGACTCGAACCCGGGACCTCCAAGTCCTCATCCCACATTCCCACCACTCTGCTGTCATCTCAAGGTGATATAAGGTTCCTTCACTTTATTTATATAGTCATGCAGCTGTAGCTCTTGTCTTTCCCTCCCTTTGGTTGCTGTTACCATTTATTAGTTTCTTTTTATTTATATTATTACTTATATTATTATTATTATTATTATTATTATTACTTCCTTTACCATTATTAATCAAAAATCACAACTTGGTTTGTTTCAAGTTCCAATCTTTTACTCTAGGTTTACAAGTAGCCCAAATTTCGTTAGATCTATGAACGCATCAAACTTAACTAACGAGTCAAACGAATCTGACTCTCAAAGTTCACATTTTTACGTCAAGTTTATATTTTTATTAACCCTTAGGCCCCGATCTAAGGTTCTACCAATTTTCATGGAGAACCGACATCATAAGCATCACCTTTATACTACAAGCGTATCTCTAAGCGAAATCCGGTTTAGAGTTTTTAGTCTTGACACGAGCTAGATCTTGATTCTCCTTGTCGTTTGGAGGCCAGAATCACTAAAACAACTTGGATCTCGTTCTTGGGTGTCAAGGTAGGGAGGGTGTGTGTTGGTAAAAATGGAAAGGTATGGAATTATGAGATCTAGGGTTTTAGGAAAGGTTTAAGGGGTATTTATATCCTTAGCTCATGGACCTTAGGCCCATTAGTCCACTAAGTCCATGGTTATTGTTAGGTCCACACCCATTTAAGCCTACCATCTCTCATATTAATTTATGATTTATTCAACGTAAATTAAATAACAAAGTTTATTTAAATATTACTTTATTTATTATTATAAAAACTCGGACGTTACAAGTCTCTCCCCTTAAAAAGGTTTCGTCCCCAAAGCCTATCTGTTATATAAACAAATGAGGGTAGAACTTTCGCATCTCCTCCTCTGGTTCCCATGTCGCATCGTGTAACGCCCGTTATTTTTCGGTTTAATGATTAATATCGTGTAAAGTATGTGCAATTCTCGGGAGTTATCCATCGTTCCTCGATGACCTTATTATCCTTCTGTTATATTAAATTACTTAAGCTTTTCTTTCAAGTTGCCATATCCTTTAAATTGGAGGGGCTAGAGCGTAACGTTTATTTTTATAACAAAAAACCTAACCCTAACCTCCCTTGTTGTCCGATCGGCACTTGTGCAGCCCCCACACCTGCGATTTTCTTCTTTCCAGGTTTGAGCATAAAACATCAATTGAAGGTTAGTTCTACGATTCCCCAAGTCCTATACACCTTAATTGATCCTATTAACGCGCTTATTGGTCGTTAAGGTTGAGTTTTGATGATAACAGTTTGCTGACAGATTCGTATACGTTTATTGTAGGGTCTGTTACACGATGATAATCATTGTTTTTGATCGATTCTTATTTCCATGATGTGCTACTTGAGTCTAGTTTCCAGAAAGGTATAATATGTAATTTTTGGACGAGATTTGAATGGTTTTTATGAATTTATAAGATTGAGTGTCAAAGCTGATGCGGTATGACAGATTCTGGTCTGTCTTCCCGACATCATAACTCTTTTTCAACAAGTCCAAATTAGTTGGTTCCACTTCTGGAACATAATATTTTGAGTTAAGGATCAAACCCAATTGGAATCGTTTAAGTTGGTTAGTTAATGAATTTTATAAAAATAAAACCATTTTGTTGCGCACTGAAATAGCTGCACGTACCTTGCTGTGTTGGAGGAACTTTTATAATTTTTGAGTCCACTAGAAAAATATAATAAAAATATTTTTATAAACCTAAGACATTTATTAAAGTCTGGTAAAAATTTAATAATTTATTTCAAAGGTTATCCTATGTAATTAAATGCATCTTCGCATGCTAAAATCTGCACGTTTTACTTGTTATTGATCGATAGGTTCGTTTTAGGCTTAACCGGTGGATGTTCAATTGTATTATTTTCGAGGCTGTTTGAAGTGAGTTTTTGCACCACAATCTTCCTAGGTATGTCCCGTATATCATACCTAAAAATCATGTTCATTGGTGTTCATTAGATTGGTCAACTAGTTGTAGCTTGATTGTTAGTGTTCGGTTGACTAGAATTGTAGTTTGTTGCGTTTAACGCGAGGGTGGAAGTGATTAACGACCAATTCAGCTTGGGGGAACTTGGTTTGATGTACGGACTGTTGAAAAATCATTTTTATAAGTTATGGGGCTGAATTGGTTGTCAGTTACTCCAACGGGTCGGTACAACGCGCAATTGCGTTTATTGAGTAGTTGGTGCGTTGTACTTGCGAGTTACCGACCCATTTGACTCGTGTAGCGTCGTGTGGACTTGTTGGCTATGATTTTATCATAATGGTTCCACACGGGGCTGAGTTGGATGTTAACGGCCTAAACGACTCTTAAACGTGCGTATTGGTATCTCCTAGTGCTTCCGGGGGTAATTTTGGAATTCTTTATTCCCGGGAGTATCTAAGGGTCGTATTGGTGAATGTTAGGCCTCGGGGGCTGTCGTTATTTAGTTTGATGAGGTCGAGGCTTTAGGTGACCCGAACCCCGTTAGAACGTCTCATAGGATAAACGAGTCATCTTGATGTCATTAGTATTGATTGAATGTAAACCGGCAGGTGTTTGAGTCTTGGGATTACTTAGGGATTCTCTAGCTCGTGGTGAATCCGTGTCTCGTGTCAGGTGAGTTCATGATGCCCCTTTTAACTCTTTTTAAGTTTTGGGCTAGCATGCACACCTAAACGATTTTGCTTGATGAAACATTTAAACTATTTTAAATAGGCTTGCTCGTATATGGTAGGCCTTGGGATGTTATAGTATGTATGTATATATTATTGTACGGCCAATATTTGGCGATGTTAATAGTCGTTATCGACTACGGATGTTACGTATGCCTACTTTATGTTTGCATATGTTGATGAGATGTTACGTGTTTGGGTTGTACGTTTGCTCGACCCTGATGTTATTACTTGGATGTTATATATATATATATATTTATATATATAGGGATGCACTTATAAAGATGTTTATATGTAGGTTTGTATATGTATATATACATAAGGATGATTATTTATCGAAGATGATGGCCTAACTAATGTATCCCTTTTATAGTTTAAAACCTTTGAGAATGACTAATATGATTATTAATATTGATGTTATTTATTAAAACTTGAACTCACTCAGCTCAAGCTGACTTTGTGTGCATGTTAGTGTGAGTTTCAGGTTAGGAGGTGGATGCATTGCCGCTTGGACGTGCATGAAGCTACTTGGATGGTGGAGACCATACATAGTCGGATGTTTCAACAATAATAATTTTTTTCTTTTTAACATTTATTTAAATACATTTAAATTGATTTTGGGAACTTATTTTATTATTTATGTTTTCCGCTGAATTATACTATGAAATGGTTATTTTAATTAAATGAATTATTTTCAAGTTTAAATATGTTTATAAGTATTTTGTATGAATACCAACTGTGGGGTTCCCGAGGTTCGGGGCCTTACACATCGGATCCCTTGCGATATTTCCAAATCACCTTGACTAAGAGGATAACCTTTTAACGAAGTTGCTTGTCCTTACGATCAACAATTTTGACTGGCTGCTCGACATAATTCAATCGCTCATCAACTTCTATGTCCATCAATAGCACGTGAGACGTGTCGTCAGCGAGATATTTCCTCAAGTGATAAACGTGAAAGGTAGAGTGAATCCTTTCCAGTTCTGCAGGTAGATCGAGCTTATACGCCACTTCTCCTACACGAGCGATGATCTTAAACGGTCCAATATACCTTGGACTCAACTTTTCTCTCTTTCTATAACGAATGATACCTTTCCACGGCGAGACCTTAAGCATCACGTTGTCGCCAACGTTAAACTCAATCGGTCGTCGTCTCTTATCGGCATAAGACTTTTGACGATCTTGAGCAGCTTTCATTCTTGCTTTGATTTGATCAAATCTCGAGGAGGTTTCTTGCACAACTTCCAAACTACCAATCTCTTTCTGACCAATCTCTCCCAAACATACGGGAGTTCTACAACGTCTACCATAGAACATCTTGAATGGAGGCATACTAATACTCGAATGGTAGCTGTTGTTGTAAGAGAATTCTGCAAAGGGAAGATGATCATCCCAACTTCCTCCAAAGTCTAACACATAAGCACGTAGCATATCCTTAAGGGTTTGGATAGTCCGCGCAGACTGCCCATCTGTTTGAGGATGATAGGTCGTTCTGATGTTCAATCTAGTTCCCATTGCTTCATGAAACCTCTTCCAGAATTAGGAAGTAAAGCGGGTGTCTCTGTCGGATACGATCGACAATGGCACTCCATGCTTTGTTACAACTTCTTTAATGAATACATTTGCTAACGTTTCTGACGAGATAGCCTCTCGTACAGACAGAAAGTGAGCACTCTTAGTTAAACGGGCCACAATCACCCAAATGGTATCATGATTCTTAGTTGTACGCGGAAGCTTAGTTATGAAATCCATAGTGATGTGTTCCCATTTCCAATCAGATATTTCTAGTGGCTGCAGCTTCCCACACGGTTTCTGGTGTTCGGATTTAACTTGCAAACAAGTCAAGCACTGACTGACATAATCAACCACTTCGTTTTTCATACCAGGCCACCAGTAGTCTTTCTTCAAATCTTGATACATCTTGTTAGATCCCAGATGAATCGAATCTCGAGATTTATGAGCCTCATCTAGGATTCGACTTCTGAGATTCCCATGTCGCGGAATCCACATTCGATCGAATCTAATCTTTACGCCTTGTGTATTATCAATTAACTCAATCTGTTGCCCATAAATCCTCTCTTTCTTCATTAACCCTTCGTCAACCAGAACTTCTGTCTGAACCTTGCTGAATTCTGCAAAAGAGATCTGTGTTGACAATCAGCTTTTATGACTTCACGGTTGCTATCACTTTTTCATTCTTTCAGCTTAAGGCGTCAGCAACTACATTAGCCATTCCCAGGTGATACTTAATTTCACAGTCATAATCCTTAATCAACTCTAACCAACTTCTTTGTCTCATATTCAACTCTTTCTGCTCGAAGAAGTACTTCAAAATCTAGTGATCCGTATAGATCATACACTTAGTACCGTACAAGTAGTGTCTCTAGATCTTAAGAGCATGTACTACAGCTGCTAACTCTAAGTCATGCGTCGGGTATATACATTCGTGAACTTTCAATTGTCTAGACGCATAAGCTATAACCTTTCCTCGTTGCATCAACACGCAACCTAACCCTTGATATGAAGCGTCAGCATAAACTACTCAATCCTCGTTACCATCGGGTAAATCAAGAATCAGAGCTTGCGTGAGCCTCTTCTTTAATTTTTTAAACGCCTCTTTCTGGAACTTTCCCCAATTGAACACCACAGTCTTTCGGGCCATACTGGTCAACGGTGCGGCTATCTTGGAGAAACCTTGAATGAATCTCCGATAATAGCCAACCAACCCTAACAAACTGCGTATCCCAGTCGGGTTTTGCGGCGTTTTCCAATTCTTTATCGCCTCGATCTTAGCTGGGTCCACAGTAATCCCTTCAGAAGTGATTATGTGACCTAGAAACTGCACTTCACGCAACCAGAACGCGCATTTCGAGAACTTGGCGTACAGTTTCTCTCCTTTCAAGACTTCCAATACTTCTCTCAGATGCTTAGCATGATCAGTCTCGCTTTTTGAATAAATCAGTATATCGTCGATGAAAACGATAACCGACTTGTCTAACATCGGCTGACATACCCTATTCATCACGTCCATGAATGCCGCGGGAGCATTCGTTAGACCGAACAACATTACGAGGAACTCGTAGTGTCCATACCGCGTTTGAAACGCTGTTTTGGGAATGTCTGCCTTTTTTACTTTCAATTGATGATAGCCCGATCGAAGGTCTATCCGCAAGAACCAGCTAGCACCTTGTAACTGGTCGAATAAGTCGTCAATCCGTGGCAACGGATATCTATTCTTCACTGTAAGCTTATTCAGCTCACGATAATCGATACACATTCTCATGCTTCCGTCTTTCTTTTTAACGAACAACACCGACGCGCCCCACGGGGAAATACTGGGTCATATGAGACCTTTGTCGAGGATTTCTTGCAGTTGAGACATCAATTCTTTCATCTCGGACGACGTCAGTTGGTAAGGTGCTTTCGCGACGGGCTGGGCTCCTGGTACTAACTCTATCTGAAATTCTACCTCTCGTTCCGGTGGCAATCCCAGAAGGTCCTCAGGGAACACTTCGGGATAGTCGCACACTATAGGAACATCTTTCACTTCCTTTGCCTCCTTCGAAGCGTCGACAACATACGCCAGGTAGGCACCGCACCCTCGCCTTAACATCTTATCGGCTTTTATCATCGAAATGACGTTAAGCCCCTTACTTTCCTTATCACCATAAACCGTCACTGTATCACCATCCAAGGACTTTAACCTTATCAACCTACTCTTACACACTATCTGAGCCTCAAACTCAGACAACCAATCCATTCCTAAAACCACATCAAACCCTCCTAAGGTCATTACATAAAGAGTAACAGGGAACTCACGCCCCTCTAGTTCTATCTTACCGTCCTTAACCATTCTCATTATCCTAACAGAGGTATCACTAGCCGTCTCTACCATAACGTTTCGGGCACACGACTACATGTCATTTAGCTAACTTACAAAATGTTACATCTACGAAACTTCTATTAGCACCTGAATCGAATAGAACAGAAGCAGAAATACCGTTTACGAGAAATGTACCTGTCACAACATCGGGAATCTGTTTAGCTTGCTCCTGTGTCATCACGTAAGCCCTGGTTCTCCGCCTATTCTTCTCAGCATCTCTCTTTCCACTTCCACTAGCTTCACCCTCAGTGCATTCTCGAGCCATATGACCTGTCTTCCCATATTTGTAGCAGGTGGGTTTTGCGTTACATTCATGAGCATAATGCCCCACCTTCCCACACTTATAACAGGTGTTCAACCCAAATTTGCACTCTCCTCCATGAGGCTTCCCTCACTTATTACACACATCAGTACCAGCACTGCACTTACATTCACCACCATGGATTTTCCCATAAGTCTTGCACAGTTTTCTTTCCCATCCCTTTTGTTTCTTGTCCCTCAGGTTCCACAACTGAGTACCGTGCCTTTTTCCATGATTACCCCACTTCTTATCTTTCTTCACTTCCACCACAACGTCGTCCACTGCCAAGTCATCATAAACCATCTCCACCAGTTCGACTGCGGAATCAAAGGTAGTAGGTCTATTTGCCTTGACCAGTGTGCGGACATTCTGTGGAAGTCCCCAGATATAACACTTGATTCTCTTAGCCTCAGTATTCACCAATTCGGGCACAAGCCTGGACATACGGTCAAACTCAGTAGTTTACTCGCGGTGTGTCATCTTCCCCGCCTTCAAGTTCAGAAACTTCATCTCCGCTCTCTCGACCTCAGCATCAGCACAGAACTTCCTCATTACCATCTCTCTCAGATAATCCCACCTCATGGCCTTGATGTCAGCAGCAGACTTTCTTTGTTCAACAGTTTCCTACCAAAACATAGCTTCATCAGCAAATGATTGGGTAGCGAAGCCCACAGCTTGGTTGGGACGGCACTCGCCAATGCGGATAACCTCATCCATTGCGGTTATCCACAGGAGAGTAGCAATTGCGTCACCAGTACCAGTTAGCTTGGTTGGGTCACAACCTTTGAAGGTTCTGTAGTTGCAACCACCTCGGCCTCTCTTTCCCTCATTCATCTTCACATAATGATCCTCGCTTGATGCCTCATTCTCAGTCTCCGTGTCCTTCTTACTACCCTCCCTAGTCTCCTCAACAGTCTTAGTACGACTTTCAGTAGATTTGTCCGACTGAAGATTCTTCACTGCAGCTGCAACTGCTTGAGTAATCACACATTGAATAGCGGGGTCTAGTTGATACTCTTCTTCCCTCACAGTTATGCTTCTTTCTACACTGGGCTTAGTAGTCGGTTCTTCAGAGGGTACTCGGTTAACACGTGGCCTACCACGGCGTCCCTTGCGTCCTCCTTGTCCAGTAGTCTTAGTACCAGTCATTTGAATTCTAAAGGAAAAACACAAACATCGTCACGTGAGGAACTATTTAGTACAAGGATAGTAACGCTGCAGGTAATAACAGTGGCCAGCTGGGATTAGCTGTTCACGTTACTCTCCGTGTCCTATACACTCCCTTTTGTAAGTCTACTTGTGCATGGTTCTACTTAAAGCAGTTAAACAGTTAAACATTTCAAATATAGGCAAACAATTCTATCTCTAACAATTCATATAAACCTCTTACTTATCCCTACATTATACGTAAGGAAATTCTAGTATTAAGCTTGCTTGAGTGACACATGGCATTCTCTGACTAGCATCTTCTTTCTTTCTTCTTTTCATCCCATTCCATGTTCGAGTCTAAGCATGAAGGATGCTTATTCTCTCGAACTTATGCTCTGATACCAACTTGTAAGGCCCCAGACCCGGGTGCCCTACTTTCACGCTGGTTGGATTTACTTATTCACATAATTCATAAAATCAGAGTTAATTAAAACATTTCGCGGAATAAAAGTCATTCATTCATACATATCATAAACATCTTGTCTTAAAATAACATAACATAAGTCTTCAAAGTAAAACATAAATGACACGGGTGTCTTCTCTTCATACCGATGTCAGTCTTCCTCTTATTTCCACGTGTCCTCATCAAGTAACTTGTCTCATTCTACTTGCTTGCGTGCATACTAAAAATCAACTACGCTGAGTGACTTCTAGTTAATTAACATACATTACATTCACTTACTTACTAATACGCGTCCGAAGATACGTATTAATACTTACATGTTCATCTATCATTCAAACATACATACATACATACGTTCATGCATTCGTTCATACTTCATATTGTCTACATACCTCGAATACTAAAAAGATCTGGTGCCCACATACCTTAGATATTATAAGGGTCTAGACCCTACATACCTCGGATACTATAAAGATCTGGTGTCCTACATACCTTAGATACTAGAGGGGTCCATACCCTACATACCTCAGATACTATAAACTTCCACTGTCCTACATACCTTGGATATTATAAGGGTCCAGACCCTACATACCTCGGTTATTATTAGGGCCCGGTGCCCTCTAACATACCATACAATACTACTTCGTTACATATTTCCTTTCTACTTCCTTCAATCATAACTAATATAACAACTACGTGTATACTAGTTAATCAATTCATATCGTTCACATTCATACGTAAACATATATCTAATATACACTTACCATTTAAGTTAAGTGTATAAATCTAAACATATTTTAGTATGCACACAGCCCCGAAAACATAACACATAAAAGGGGCTAGAACTCACCTATATCCTGTTACGTTCACCGTTAATAGTGATTCCCTTCCTGAGTTGTGCGCAGCTAACTATTTAACATATATATATATATATATATATATATATATATATATATATATATATATTCAATAATTAACCATATACTAACATAATTAATTAAATTTGTATTTACTAATCTAGCGTAATTGATAAGCTAGGTTCGTTTGTTTGGGCTAACAAATCTAACAAAATAACTTCATTTAACGACGGTCTTTATTTTGCGTTCATGTTCTCCAATTATTATCTATATATATATATATATATATATATATATATATGTGTGTGTTTCTCTCTCTTATTAATAATATATTTCTTTGCTTTAACGGATTATTTATCTTAAAAACTTATCGGATCATATGGAGGTGACGAGGTTGGTTGGTTTGGTTTATTTTGTTGGATTATCTTGGATTAACTAGGAATTGCCCAGTTCACATCGCATGCCCCTAGTTCGCATCGCTTGACCCTAGTTCGCTTCGCTTGACCTTAGTTCCAAATATTACACTGACATCCCAAAGGCAAAAAGAGATGTGGGAGCCGGGACTCGAACCCGGGACCTCGAAGTCTTCATCCCACATTCCCACCACTCTGCTGCCATCTCAAGGTGATATAAGGTCCATTCACTTTATTTATATAGTCATGCAGCTGTAGCTCTTGTCTTTCCTTCCCTTGGTTGCGGTTGCCGTTTATTAGTTTCTTTTTATTATTATTATTATTATTATTATTATTATTATTATTATTATTATTATTATTATTATTATTATTATTATTATTATTATTATTATTATTATTATTATTATTATTATTATTACTTCCTTTACCATTATTAATCAAATATCCCAACTTGGTTTGTTTCAAGTTCCAATCTTTTACTCTAGGTTTACAAAGAGCCCAAATTTCGTTAGATCTATGAACACATCAAACTTAACTAACGAGTCAAACGAATCTGACTCTCAAAGTTCACATTTTTAAGTCAAGTTTATATTTTTATTAACCCTTAGGCCCTGATCTAAGGTTCAACCAATTTTCATGGAGAACCGACATCATAAGCACCACCTTTATACTACAAGCGTACCTCTAAGCGAAATCCGGTTTAGAGTTTTAGTCTTGACACGAGCTAGATCTTGATTCTCCTTATCGTTTGGAGGCGAGAATCACTAAAACAACTTGGATCTCGTTCTTTGGTTTCAAGGTAGGGAGAGTGTGTGTTGGTAAAAATGGAAAGGTATGGAATTATGAAATCTAGGGTTTAAGGGGTATTTATACCCTTAGCTCATGGACCTTAGGCCCATTAGTCCACTAAGTCCATGGTTATTGTTAGGTCCACACACATTTAAGCCTACCATCTCTCATATTAATTTATGATTTATTCAACGGAAATTAAATAACAAAGTTTATTTAAATATTACTTTATTTATTATTTTAAAAAGTCGGACGTTACATGATTGTGTCTTTTTTGCATGACATTGTGTCTTTTTTTTTATTATTTTGTGTTATATTAATCAACATTGTTTTATACATTGAGATCTATTGTGTTTTTATTAGTTATAATTGTGTCTTTTTTTCGCATTGTGTCTTTTCGGCGTTTGTTTTAATGGGAATGACAGGAGAAACATTTTGGTTTTTTTAATTTTTTCAGTTTGTATTTATATTTTGAGCCATTATTTATTTATTATTATCTTTTGAATATTTTTAAGGAGTTTTTTGCGTGGTCATAAATCTTTCTCACCCTTCTCATTTTTGTATCCCTTTATATTTTAACTTTTCCGTAACTATTTATGCAAAAATTAGTGAAAAATATATTGTTTTCACCAACTTTTCAAATAAATACTGAAATCCTTAAGAGTAAATAGCAAAAGATGATTGTTCGATCATATTATTGATGTATTTGGTAATACGAGGAGGACAAAGGGCATGTTTGGTTGAAAGCTTTTAGGAGCTTCTAGTTTCAAGCTTTTAAAAAAAACAAGCTACTACTCAATTAAAAGTTTTGCTTGGTTGAAGGAGCTTGAAGCTTTTAGATCATAAAAAAAAGCTTAAAGCTTAAAGCTCTTACTAGTAGCGTTTAGAAAAGCTACAAACTTTTACTACTTTAAATTACTTAAATAGCCTTCCAAAATAGATACATTTACTATTATTTTTTTTAGTTATGCCCATTTTAGTTATTTTATACATTTTATTAAAAATTCCAGCTATTCTGCCAAACATCTAAGGGTATGTTTGGCAGAGAGCTTTTAAGAGCTTTTATGAGCTTCTAGCTTCAATCTTTTAAGTAAAAACTCTTACTCAATTAAAAGTCGTTGTTTAGTTGAAGGAGCTTGAAACTTTTAGGTCATGAGAAAAAGCTTAAAGTTTGAAGCTCCTACTAGTAACGTTTAGAAAAAACTACAAGCTTTTACCATTTTAAATTACTTAAATAACCTTCCAAAATAGATATATTTACTATTATATTTTTTAGTTATGCATATTTTGGTCATTTTATATGTCAGGATCGTGAGTCGGGTGAAACCTTTGGAAAGGTTGACAAGAATCCATCGACTCAGTAACCAAAAGGCCTATTGAATATCCCAGAGAAATCAGGATATCCAACAAGTGGGAGCAAAGGTGTGATATAGCGAACACGAAATGATAATGAATAATCAATAAGAACATAATCAAAGACAAAGATTCACTACATTTAATATATCATTTAATACAACAGTGAAAGGAATGTCTAGGGTTTCGTGTATGACGGCGGCGGCTGTACGAGGAAACAAATAGAATATTCTTTTGGAATGTTTCTCGTATTGTGTGTGTCGTTATCCGTGCACTAAAAAGGAAACCTATGACCCTATTTATAGACCTTGACATTCCTTCTAGAAGTTCCTAATTTTACATAATGAAAGACAAAATAAATACAAGTGTTGAGTCCTCGAGCAAGGTAACAATCTTGCTTGATCATACTCACTATGCTAGGTATGCTCGATGAATATCCTCGAGCATACTTTACTTAGAATATCTTCAGTGAAGATATTCTCCTCCAGCAAGCTTCATTCCTCTTAACCAATCCTTGCGTTGCTCGAACTAATCCATCAAGCAAGCTCATTCTTCTTGATGTCTTCAGTCTTGTCCTTAGACTTATTGAGCAATCTTTAGCATGCTCAGATGTAAACCTTTCTCGGGGAACTGAACTATGCTCGAAGTCCTTTCTTTGATCACATGACATCTTCTTAGTACATCCATGTTTGTCCCCATGTGCTCAACCATCCTGTGCTCATAACACTTGGTTAAAACTTGTATGATCAAGCTGTTTGCTCGATTGGCAATCCATGCTCGATAGAAGAATACTCTTGCTCGTTGAAGTGTAGCTTGCTCGAACCCTTAGAAGAATCAACCACTAAAGGTTCTGAAGACCTTGATCGAATAAGTAAAACCATGCTTGATCGTCTAGGCTTGCTCGAAGTCCATCCTTAGCTGTTTTCTGAGGCGGTTGAGAAGATTCCAATCTCCCATATCAAAAATCCGACCCAACAATCTCCCTCTAGATTGGAACAAGCTCAGATACACCAAAACACACCTGCATAGAGTTACACATGTATCAGACATCAAAGATATGTAATTCAAGAACATGTCAATTCATTACATAAATAGGAATTCTGCCTCTTGGGCATTACACAATAACATTTTTACATCAAAATACAACTTAAACTGTAACGCCCGTAAATTTCGTTAATTGGCTCGATCGTTTATGAATGTTCGTTTAAAAGCTGGGGTTTCCTCTTTCTAACTTAGAGCCTTGGAATACGTTTTAAAAGCCCACACATCCATCTTTTTACTCAAGACAGAAATCACCTCTCTTAATTTGAAGGGCTATATTTGTATGTAACAACCGCTAATCTTTATTTGACGGCATGCACGGTATTAGAGTTTGTGAAGTATTTAGGATTTGAACTTATAACTTGAGGAACCTCCTAGTCATTCTCGAAAGTCATTTTAATCAATCTTTGGAATCAAGACATCATAATTTATAAGTTTGAGGGCCTAGATGTAAGATTATTATAACTTAAACCCTAATACCCTTCCTCCCTCCCTCACTTCCGATCAGCAGCAGGTAGGCAGCCCCATCTCGAATTTTGTGCAAGTTCCAGCCACTCTCCAGCCATCCCGAGTCTAACCCAAGGTTGGTTACATCATAATATAACTTTTTTCCACCATTAAACCCTTTGTTGATGATGTTAGGGTTGAGTTTTGATTAAAACAGTTGCTGACATATTCGTACTCGTTTATTGTTTGCACTGTAACTCGATGAAAATTTATTGTTTTTGATCGATTCTTGTCTCTATAATGTTCTACTTTGAGTCTAGTTTCCAGAAAGGTATAATATGTAATTTTTGGACCAAATTTTCATGGTTTTTATGATTTTATAAGATCGAGTGTCAAAGCCGATGCGGGATGACGGATTTTGGTGTGTCTTCCCGACATCATAACTCTTTTTTGACACGTCCAAATTGGTTGGTTCAACTTCTGGAACTTAATATTTTGAGTTAGGAATCAAACCCGATTGGAATTGTTTAATTTGGTTAGGTAATGAGTTTTATAAAAATAAAAACCATTTTGTTGCGCACTGAAATAGCTGCACATACCTTTCTGTGTTGGAGGAATTTTTATGATTTTTGTATCCGCTAGAAAAATATAATAAAAATATTTTTATAAACCTAAGACATTTATTAAATTCTGGTAAAAATTTAATAATTTATTTCAAAGGTTATCATATATAATTAAATGCATCTTCGCATGCTAAAATCTGCATGTTTTACTTGTTATTGATCGATAAGTTCGTTTTAGGCTTAACCGGTGGATGTTCAATTGTGTTCTTATTGGGGATGTTTGAAGTGAGGTTTTGATCCGTCATCTTCCTAGGTATGTCATATGTGTTTTACCTTAGTATCGTGGGCTATGAAGCTCGTTTGATTGATCAATCGTCAATAGATTGAAAAACTAGGATTTTGTTTGTCTAATTTGTTGATTGTTGCGTTTAATGCGTTGTTTGAGGGAATTAACAACCAATTCAGATTGTGTAGCCTCGATACGTTATACGGACTGTGAAAAACTAAATTTTTATGTCAATGGGCTTGAATTAGTTGTCGGTTACTCAAACGGGTCGGTACAACGCGAATTCGCGTTTATTGGTAGTTTGTGCATCATGCTTCCGAATTACCGACCCATCCAACTCGTGTAGCGTCGTGTGGACTTTTTGGCTGTGATTTTACTAAATTTGGTCCACATGGGGCTGAGTTGATTTCTAGGTGCATAAACAACCCGTTAACGCTTGTATTCGATAAAATTAACAACTTTCGGGTGTAGTTTGGAAAGCCTTTGTCCCCGGAAGGTTGGTTTTGGTAAATACATGACCTCGGGGGCTGATGTAAACGGTATTAGTATGGTTGGGGCTTTAGGTCCATCAAACCATATTAGAAAGCCTCGTAGGATAAACGAGTCGATTCGGTACCGTTAGTAATTATTGTTCGTAATCCGACAGGCTTTTGACTTGTGGGAGTACTTAAGGGTCCTCTAGCCTGTTGTGATTGTGTGTCTCGTGTCAGGTGAGTTCATGATGCCCCTTTTTACTCTTTTCAAGTTTTGGGCTAGCATACACACCGTATTACAATCTTACCCGATTTTACTCATTTAAACTCTTTGGAGGGTATTACATAGCCTTATTTGTATTTGTGGACTTATGAAACTATGTGTCAATTATATTCTATGCCTTAGGTTATTTGAGACTTGTTTATGGTTATATATTCCTTAAGGTTATATATATTATTTATAGCCTAGGCTCAAGGATATAGATTTACTCGTATCATAGTATGTCTTGAGATGATATTTATGTATGTATACACATGTGTTACTTTCTGACCATAGGCTTACTTTTAGTTTGGTATATTTTGGAATGATGTGTGTGTGTGTGTGTGTACACACACGTATGTTTATTCATGCATTATTTTATGGCCAATTATTGGCAATGTTAATTAGTCGTTATCGACTAAGGATGTTTGCGTATGCCTACTTTTTTTAGAGTAAAAAGTATTTATATTCTAGAAAATAAATCTACTATGGATTACATCGAAACAGAAGGCCTACTTTGTTTTTGCATACGTTGGATGGAATGTTACGTGTTTGGGTTTTAAGCGTGCTCGACCCTGATGTTATTACTCGGATGTTACGTGTTTGGGTTGTACGTGTGCTCGACCCTGATGTTATTACTCGGATGTTACGTGTTTGGGTTATACGTGTGCTCGACCCTGATGTTATTACTCAGATGTTACGTGTTTGGGTTGTACGTGTGCTCGACCCTGATGTTATTACTCGGATGTTACGTGTTTTGGTTTTACGTGTGCTCGACCCTGATGTTATTACTCGGATGTTACGTGTTTGGGTTGTACGTGTGCTCGACCCTGATGTTATTACTCGGATGTTACGTGTTTGGGTTGTACGTGTTCTCGACCCTGATGTTATTACTTGAATGATAAGCATAGGGATATAATTATATAGATATATAAGTATGACTACTTATTGTTCATTATGGCCTAACTGTTCATATCCCGTATTATATTTTAAACACTTGGCATGATTTATATAGATCTCAATATTTTAAACACTTGGAATGGTTTATATAGATGGCAGTATTTTAAACACTTGGAATGATTTATATAGATGGCAGTATTTTAAACACTTGGAATGATTTATATAGGTGTCAATATTTTAAACACTTGGAATAATTTATATAGATGTCAATATTAAACACTTGGAATGATTTATATAGATGTCAATATTTAAAACTTGAACTCACTCAGCTCAAGCTGACTTTTGTGTGTATGTTAGTGTGAGTTTCAGGTTTAGAGGAGGATGCTTACCGCTTGGATGTGCTCAAGACTACTCGGTCGGTTGAAGGCATAGCTAGTCGGGAAATTTAATTATGAAGACTGATTATTTTTAAGTTATTACTTAACGCATTTAAATTTGGTTTTGGGCATATTTCCCGGTTTTTGGGAACTTGTTTTAGTGCTTGTGAATTTCCGCTGATTTTATACTCTGAACTAGTTTTTAAAATGAAATGGGTTGCCTTGAGTTTAAAAGAAAATTTTGTTAAGTTTTGGGAATGTTGGCACTTATTATTCCGCTGTTATTTACTCTGAATCGGTTTTAAGTAAAACGAAATTTTTCTTGGTTTTAAATTTTTATAAGTTTCTTGTATGATTTCCAACTGTAGGATTCCCGGATTCGGGGTCTTACAAGTTGGTATCAGAGCCATGGTTCGAGGGATCCGAGTATTCCCAAATGCTTGGACTCGAACTGTAAAAGAAGGGACTAGAAATGCCAATCGCGAGTAGCTGCACGCCAAGAGATAATTTTATATTTGTTTATTCAGTTTTATAAGCATTAGGGTTTTATTATGTGCATAAATTGCTTAAGTGTAAGATGGGATGCTGATATGGTTAGGGGCAGGGGGTGCTTAGGATGGGCAGGTAAAATAAACAATTAATAACACTTGATCAACGTTATTAGCAGTTTACCATTACCTTCCATGTTCTAAATACTACTTGTGCTTGACTGTGTTAGGGTTCTGTCTTTGTAGAGATAGGATATGGTTATTGCTCGTGTCTTAGCGTTAAAGTTCCTCTCGTTTCTTAAATTCTCCCGCTCATTTCTCATCCTTTTGAACATTTTACGCGTGATTGTTTAGCTGAGGCGTAGCATGCTATCAATCTAGGTTCTTTTCCTTTTACTTCTTGAGGTTTAAGCCTCGTTCCGGTTTGACTCGGGCGCTAGTGGGGGTTTTGTCCCTATCGTCCTCTTGTGTAATTAGATGATTAGATTTCGTCTCTATCCGCGTCCGTTCCTGTTGCGATGGGATTCGGGGACGAATCCCATTTTAAGGGGGGTAGACTTGTAACGCCCGTAAATTTCGTTAATCGGCTCGATCGTTTATGAATGTTCGTTTAAAATCTAGGGTTTCATCTTTCTAACATAGAGCCTTGGAATACGTTTTAAAAGCCCACACATCCATCTTTTTACTCAAGACAGAAATCACCTCTCATAATTTGAAGGGCTATATTTGTATGTAACAACCGGTAATCATCGTTTGACTGCATGCACGGTTGTAGAGTTTGTGAAGTATTCGGTATTTGATCTTATAACTTGAGGGACCTCCTAGTCATTCTCGAAGGTCATTTTAATCAACCTTTAGAATCAAGACATCATAATTTATAACTTGGAGGGCCTAGATGTAAGACGATATAACTTAAACCCTAATACCCTTCCTCCCACCCTCACTTATGATCAGCAGCAGGTAGGAAGCCCCATCTCGAATTTTGTGCAAGTTCCAGCCACTCTCCAGCCATCCTGAGTCTAACCCAAGGTTGGTTACATCATAATATAACTTTTTTCCACCATTAAACCCTTTGTTGATGATGTTAGGGTTGAGTTTTGATTAAAATAGTTGCTGACATATTCATACTCGTTTATTGTTTTCACTGTAACTCGATGAACATTTATTGTTTTTGATCGATTCTTGTTTCTATAATGTTCTACTTTGAGTCTAGTTTCCAGAAAGGTATAATATGTAATTTTTGGACCAAATTTTCATGGTTTTTATGATTTTATTAAATCGAGTGTCAAAGCCGATGCGGGATGACGGATTCTGGTGTGTCTTCCCGACATCATAACTCTTTTTTGACAAGTCCAAATTGGTTGGTTCAACTTCTGGAACTTAACATTTTGAGTTAGGAATCAAACCCAATTGGAATTGTTTAATTTAGTTGGGTAATGAGTTTTATAAAAATAAAAACCATTTTGTTGCGCACTGAAATAGCTGCACATACCTTTCTGTGTTGGAGGAATTTTTATGATTTTTGTGTCCACTAGAAAAATATAATAAAAATATTTTTATAAACCTAAGACATTTATTAAATTCTGGTAAAAATTTAATAATTTATTTCAAAGGTTATCATATATAATTAAATGCATCTTCGCATGCTAAAATCTGCATGTTTTACTTGTTATTGATCGATAAGTTCGTTTTTGGCTTAACCGGTGGATGTTCAATTGTGTTCTTGTTGGGGTTGTTTGAAGTGAGGTTTTGATCCGTCATCTTCCTAGGTATGTCATATGTGTTTTACCTTAGTATCGTGGGCTATGAAGCTCGTTTGATTGATCAATCGTCAATATATTGAAAAACTAGGATTTTGTTTGTCTAATTTGTTGATTGTTGCGTTTAATGCGTTGTTTGAGGGAATTAACAACCAATTCAGATTGTGTAGCCTCTATATGTTTTACGGATTGTGAAAAACTAAATTTTTATGTTAATGGGCTTGAATTGGTTGTCGGTTACTCAAACGGGTCGGTACAACGCGAATTCGCGTTTATTGGTAGTTTGTACATCGTGCTTGCGAATTACCAACCCATCCAACTCGTGTAGCGTCGTGTGGACTTTTTGGCTGTGATTTTACTAAATTTGGTCCACACGGGACTGAGTGGTTTGCTAAGTGCATAAGCAACCCGTTAACGCGGGATTTAGATAAAATTAACAACTTTCGGGTGTAGTTTGGAAATCCTTTGTCCCCGGAATTAACTAAGGGTTGTTTTGGTAAATACATGGCCTCGGGGGCTGATGTGAACGGTATTAGTATGGTTGGGGCTTTAGGTCCATCAAACCATTTTAGAAAGCCTCGTAGGATAAACGAGTCGATTCGGTGCCGTTAGTAATTATTGTTCGTAATCCGACAGGCTTTTAAGTTGTGGGAGTACTTAAGGGTCCTCTAGCCCGTTGTGATTGTGTGCCTCGTGTCAGGTGAGTTCATGATGCCCCTTTTTACTCTTTTCAAGTTTTGAGCTAGCATACACACCGTATTACAATCTTACCCGATTTTACTCGTTTAAACTCTTTGGATGGTATTACATAGCCTTATTTGTATTTGTGGACTTATGAAACTATGTGTGAATTATATTCTATGCCTTAGGTTATTTGAGACTCGTTTATGGTCATATATTCCTTAAGGTTATATATATTACTTATGGCCTAGGCTCAAGGATATAGGCTTACTCGTATCATAGTATGTCTTGAGATGATATTTGTGTATGTATATGCATGTGTTACTTTATGACCATAGGCTTACTTTTAGTTTGGTATATTTTGGAATGATGTGTGTGTGTGTATATATATATATATATATATTTATATATATATATATACGTATATTTATACATGCGTTATTTTATGGCCAATTATTAGCGATGTTAATTAGTCTTTATCGACTAAGGATGTTTGCGTATGCCTTCTTTGTTTTTTCATACGTTGGATGGAATGTTACGTTTTTGGGTTGTACGTGTGCTCGACCCTGATGTTATTACTCGGATGTTACGTGTTTGGGTTATACGTATGCTCGACCCTGATGTGATTACTCGGATGTTACGTGTTTGGGTTGTACGTTTGCTCGACCCTGATGTTATTACTCGGATGTTACGTGTTTGGGTTGTACGTGTTCTTAACCCTGATGTTATTACTTGAATGATAAGCATATGGATATAATTATATAGATATATAAGTATGACTACTTATGGTTCATTATGGCCTAACTATTCAATTGTTCATATCCCGTATTATATTTTAAACACTTGGAATGATTTATATAGATGTCAATATTTTAAACACTTGGAATGATTTATATAGATCTCAATATTTTAAACACTTGGAATGATTTATATAGGTGTCAGTATTTTAAACACTTGGAATGACTTATACAGATGTCAATATTTTAAACACTTGGAATGATTTATATAGATGTCAATATTTAAAACTTGAACTCACTCAGCTCAAACTGACTTTGTTTGTATGTTAGTGTGAGTTTCAGGTTAAGAGGAGGATGCTTACCGCTTGGACGTGCTCGAGACTACTCGATCGGTTGAAGGCATAGCTAGTCGGGAAAATTTAATAATGATGAATGTTTATTTTTAAGTTATTACTTAACGCATTTAAATTTGGTTTTGGGCATATTTCCCGGTTTTTGGGAACTTGTTTTAGTGCTTGTGAATATCCGCTGATTTTATACTCTGAACTAGTTTTTAAAATGAAATGGGTTGCCTTGAGTTTAAAAGAAAATTTTGTTAAGTTTTGAGAATTTTGGCACTTATTATTCTGCTGTTATTTACTCTGAATCGGTTTTAAATAAAAAGAATTGTTTCTTGGTTTTAAATTTTTATAAGTTTCTTGTATGATTACCAACTGTAGGATTCTCGGATTCGGGGTCTTACATAAACAAAATTACAAAGATAAACATAAATCAAATAATCATCATTAAGTGTCTTTTCTACTATCTCCTCCTCCTGCTCCTTGTGTCAGATTTTTCTTTCTTCAATTTGAAAAGGGCTGCTGTAAGTGCATAGATTTGGTGTCTGCAGATGTTCGAATAGGCTAGGGGAATGTATAAAGGCTCATTCGCTAAGCATGTTTAGCGAATGAGGCCTCATTCATTAGAGACTAGGCTATTCGTTAATGTATGAGCCCATTCGTTACTACTGTGTAATGAATGGTGGCTTATTCGTTAAGGTAGGCCCATTCTCTAAGGGTGTTTAGCGAATGGGCTATGGAAAGACCTTATTCGTTAGGAATGTTAACGAATGAAAGGTCTCATTCGTTAATACAGTATAACGAACGAAACCAGCCTATAAATAGGCGTTCCATAGTTAGTTGGCATAGAGATCTGTGCCATATTTTATGTATTGTATCGTTACCATACCGGATTCTCTCCAAGCTTAATGTATTGATCTCCATTAATGTATGAACATAATTCTAACGTATCGATTTGTGACTAGATCTTGGCTCGTGTAACGTTTTTAGAATTGGTATCAGAGCCAGAGGTTGCTCGTGATACGTGTTTGTTAATCTGATGATTTGATATGGAGATTTGATGATGATTTGAAGTTTCCGGCCGGAAAATATATCACCAAAATTTGCCATATCAAATCATCAGATTATACACGGAGCTCCGGATTTACATTACGATTACGATTCAAACATCAATTTCATCATCAACCATCTGAATCATCATCAATTAAGCTTTGCAACTTGAAAGCTTCAACCATGGCATCCATGGCAGATTCCAATCCAACTACCAATTAACCATCTCAATACATTAATTAGCTTCAGAATTACATTCCGAACACAAATTCATCATCAGACTCAACATTCAATCTCTGAATTGGTTCAAATCTGATCAAAACAGTATGTTAACTCCGATGAACACGAACAAACACGTATCACGAGCAACCTCCGGCTCTGATACCAGTTGTAAAAACATTATACGAGCCAAGATCTAGTTGCAAATAGATAAATTATAATCGTGTTCATACATTAATGGAGATCAATACATTAAGCTTGGAGAGAATCCGGCATGGTAACGTTACAATACATAAATATGACACAGATCTATATGCAAACTAACTATGGATGGCCTATTTATAGGCTGGTCTCATTCGTTATACTGTATTAACGAATGAGACCTCTCATTCGTTAACATTCCTAACGAATAAGGTCTTTCCATATCCCATTTGCTAAACACCCTTAGCGAATGGGTCTACCTTAACGAATAAGCCATCATTCGTTACACAGTAGTAACGAATGGGCTCTTACATTAACGAATAACCTAGTCTCTAATGAATGAAGCCTCATTCACTAAACATGCTTAGCGAATGAGCCTTTATACATTACTATAAAGACTAAACTACCCCTTGCCTATTCGAACAGCTGCGGACACCAAATCCGTGCACTTACAGACTCCCCCTTGTCTGTAGCTGTCGAATGCTTTCCAATACTTTAGCATCCAATACTTTATCCTCCAACACTTTAGTCTTCAATACTTTAGCGTCGAAAACTTTAGCGACGAACACATTAGCGTAGAATACGTTAACGACGTATACGTTAAAGTCGAACACTTTAACCGCTAATACTTTAACTGCATATCATCAGCCGTACAGCCAACCTCCCCCTTGACTGATGATTCTTGGGCTTGTGCGAACAGATAAAATATCTCTTTGTAAGCAAACCAACAACTTGTAGCTACTCGTATTAGATCTCCCCCTCAAATAAGCATCTCCAGGTGATCATTCAGATCATCCAACTGGCATATGATATGGTTCGATCTCACAAATCAATCAGTAACAAGTCATCAGCTATCTGTCGCACTGGTAACATAAAAATGTCTTTACATTTGACCCCGTCACACATCTTCATGAACAACCCGATCACTCAACATCTTTCACTTAGGTATTTACTCTCTCGATAACGTCTATCCCAAAATATAACTCTTTGAAGCTCTTCGGCAACCAATACGCTTGAATTCACTAATGCTTTGGGCATATGATTCACAATTCCAACCTTTGTTAATCAATCCCGAACAATCACATTCTTCAATCAGATGACAAGACTCGTATATTCCTCAATCAGATCAACCCACTCAAGAATTGTCCCCTTCAACAGAAGCAATCCACCGAATACTCGTAGCCAACATTGTCAGGATCAAAGTCCCTCAGAAAAAAGTAATCAAACAGACACTCGTATGAAAGAAGTAATTGGACAGACACTCATATCCCACATAGTCAGGTTTCAATTTTGAACAAATCAATCATCGATCGAAGAACGATAGTAGTCTTGAACTCGATCAAACATAGCTTTGCAATCATGAATTACCACCCGAATTGCAGTAATTTTTCAAGAAACACTTGCAAACGTAGGAAGATAACGATCAAATAAGCTCTTTGAAAGTTTTGTCTCCCCCTTTTCTTGACAAATTAGGCAAGGTCTTGACCAAATCTTTGAAAATCTTCAATAAACGTCTCGTTAACTTAGTCGGTTACTCCCCCTCGGCCCCTCGATATGCGTGAAAAGTCGGCCGGAAAATATATCACCAAAATTTTCCAGAAGAGTATCCCACATATTTAAAATATCCCCGAAAAATTTCGTTTAAGAAAATTTTCTGAAATACCTTTTTTTTTACTCCTCATACGTTATCTTGTTCTCTTTCGCTTCAACAGTATCACATTCGTCCAATCTCCAACCACATTCGTTACTCTTGAACGAATGGTTCTCATTCGTTAACCCCATTAACGAATGTCCACATACGTTAAACCAAAGACGAATGAGCTTATACGTTAAATCACATTCGTTAAGGAATTTAACGAAAAACCTCATACGTTAAGCACCCTCACATTCGTATGAACAGTGCACGAATGAAGTCCACATTCCTTAAATTACAACGAATGTACCCATTCGTTAAACCTTCATAACGAATGAGAATTTAACTTAACGAATCATCCTTCAAACGGTTACTGTAGCCGAAAAACCGTGAATCGCCGGAAAATTTAGTTACAGTGGCCGGAAATTTCAAATCATCCTCAAATCTCCATATCAAATCATCAGATTATACACGAAGCTCCAGATTTACATTACGATTACGATTCAAACATCAATTTCATCATCAACCATCTGAATCATCATAAATTAAGCTTTGCAACTTGAAAGGTTCAACCATGGCATCCATGGCAGATTCCAATCCAACTACCAATTAACCATCTCAATACATGAATTTGCTTCGGAATTACATTCCGAACACAAATTCATCATCAGACTCAACATTCAATCTCTGAATTGGTTCAAATCTGATCAAAACAGTATGTTAACTCCAATGAACACGAACAAACACGTATCACGAGCAACCTCCGGCTCTGATACCAATTGTAAAAACGTTATACGATCCAAGATCTAGTCGCAAATCGATACGTTAGAATCGTGTTCATACATTAATCGAGATCAATACATTAAGCGTGGAGAGAATCCGGCATGGTAACGTTACAATACATAAATATGGCACATATCTCTAAGCAAACTAACTATGGAAGGCCTATTTATAGGTTGGTCTCATTCGTTATATTGTATTAACGAATGAGACCTCTCATTCGTTAACATTCCTAACGAATAAGGTCTTTCCATAGCCCATTCGCTAAACATCCTTAGCGAATGGGTTTACCTTAACGAATAATCCACCATTCGTTACACAGTAGTAAAGAATGGGCTTTTACATTAACAAATAGCCTAGTCTCTAATCAATGAGGCCTCATTCGCTAAACATGCTTAGAGAATGAGCCTTTATACATTACTATAAAGACTAAACTACCCCTAGCCTATTCGAACAGCTGCGGACACCAAATCCGTGCACTTACATCTTTCTTTTGTTGCCTCTTCAACAAACATTGCAATATCATTAACAAGAGCTCTTTTATATAATTTGTCATTACTATCAAAGGATTGTAAGGTTAGGAATGCAGGCTTGTGACCCGCCTTTATGATTTCCTCTCTCTCTAACCATTTGCCTCTCTAGCCATTTCTTCTTTTGATAGCCTCTGAAGATATCTCAAGTCATACTCCAGGCTTATTAGATAGTCTCTATCTTCATTTTCATCCTTCAAGTCTCCTTCATTTTCATCGTTTAGATCAATTGTTTCATCAAGGTTATGAAGTGCTCCAATCATTGGCTCTTCAACATTCATGGGTTGAGCCCTTTTTCTTTCTTCTAGTTTAGCAAGTCTTCTCTTGTCACCATCACTTTCACCGATTTTTGTCTCTTGGATTTTGGTGTTTCAAGTTCAGCTTTATCTTTTCGTTTTAGTGATTCTCTCACTTCAGGTTCTGGTTCAGATGGTTCAGAAGGTTCAGATGGTTCGGATGGGATAGGTGAGGTAGGTTGTGTCACTTGAATTTCTGGTTCTTTATCAACCATCTCTTCAATAATAGGTTCATTTGTCTTGGGTTCTTTATCAATGATTTCTTCTGTTACTAGCTTCTTTTCATGAGTATCTTCAGCTTCTTCAGTAACTTCCTGTACAATTGGCTCATTTATTTCAACATCCACCTCAACTGTTGGATCAGATTGTGCTATGCTGCTAAGATTGATGACGTCCTTTTGGGCCTTTTTGGCAGCAGACACAATCTCAGGGTGGTGTTTTTCTGGATCATTTAGAACATCTGTCAATGTTCTCATAATCACTAACTTCACCATTGTACTTGCAGACACTTCAACTGTCTCATCCTGTTCTTGATTTATTGGCCCTAGACCAAGTTCTTGTTCTTTATCAGTCTCAACCTCTTGATTTGTAAGTTCAGTTTCAATTTCAGTTTGTACAGGCTCTGTCAACTCTGGCTCATGTTCAGTTTCAGTTTGTACAGGCTCTGTCAACTTTGGCTCATTTTGGATTAGCTCTTCATGTTCAAATAATATTGGTTTAACTTGTGTAGGCTCTTGTTCAATTTGCATCGGCTCTTGTGTTTCATCATTTTGTTTTGCATTTAGAGCCTCTAGAGTAGCCTTGATTGCATCATCTGCCTCTTTTCTCATTCTCTCATCCTCCTCTTCCTTCTCCTTCATTTTGATCAGTGCTTCAAGCACATCTTGTGGAATTTCCTCCTCATCTTCTTGGTTTAATGAGTCTAGTTCTTCACTCATCAGCCTAATAGCTGTTTAGACGGATTCCACCTCTGCAATATCAGGATCAATCACATTATCGTTTTCTAGGATCTCATCACCAGATTTATCTTTATGGGTTGGAATAGGTTGAAGGTCTTCTTCAGATAGAGCCACCCCTTTGCCTTTGATTTTTCATTAGGCTATTTGCTCAGGGGTCTCTTCTTCAACTTCTTTCTCCTTCTCTCCTACCTCCCCCTCATCATCAGAATCTCCATCCTCATATTCTTGATTTATCATGTTTAGTGCATTTAATGTTCCAAGTTCTGCAGCCTCTTCATCAGTACTGGCATACAAATCTTCGATTATTTTCAGGCCCTCTGCATGTTCACCCTCTGCATCCTTATATTTCTCCCCTTGTTTTGGTGCATCTGAGGTCTTCTCAACCTCAGAGTGCCCCTCTAGGGTTCGAATTTTCACTAAAGCCTCATTTAGTGCAATCTCCAATGCCCTATTTCTTGTTTCCAAGACTGCATTTTTCTCTTTTAACAAGATATTTTCAAATTCCAGGTTCATGTTTTCATTAATAAGATCATAGATGTTTGGAATGGATGGTGGTGTTTCTTGGGTAGGCTTTGGGGCAGGTTCAGAGAAGGGTTCAGATTCAGCTGTTTCTGGAGATGGTGCTTTATATGGCTCAGGGTCTGTGGGAATGGATTGAGATTGAGTAGGTTAAGCAATGGTGGTAGCAGGTTGGTCTTGTACTGGGGAGGATGGTGGTGTTGGAGTGTGTGTATCTTGTACATGTTGGGTTGGTTGGGAAACAGGTGTTGAGGTAGTGATAGGTACAGTTAATGGAGATGTTGGTGGTGAAAGGATATGGGTGTCATGAAGAGATTCATTGTCAGATAAGGCTGGTTCAGTGGTAGAAGGTGAGGAAAGGATGTTGTCATTATCATCATCAACTTCAACAGAATCAGTGTCATCATTGTACACCTCAGGATGTGGTGAATCTGGTGGAGTGATCTTATGTATGGTATCGGCAACATTTGATATTACATTTGCTACAAAGACATCATCATCTATAGGCTCAATAGCAACTGGCTCATCAGTTTCATCATTAATTTCCAACTCTGCATTATCTCCTTCATGAGTAGACTGGTTAATCACAGGCACATCATCAACAGCAACATCTTGAGTATAATCATTAATACCCACAACCATGGCATTATCACCATCTGGACCATTGTCCCCTTCATCATTCTGATCACTATCAGCATATGCACCATCATCATCCACATCATCATCCTCTTCATCATCATCACTATTTCCAAGGGTTCTAGGCACATCAATAGCACCTAGAGTAGGCACAAGCAACCATGGAAGAACATCCCAATCATTATTTTCCTCAAACATACTCTTTGCATCTTTCATTCTCTTGCAGATATTGGGATCTTGTATCTTCAAAACCTCTCCTGTTCTTTGAAGATCCGGTAATGATCTGTTTATCAAAATCTGCAGAAATTGAGGATACATTAGATACCTCTGATGTACTTCCTTCTCAGCATTTGACACCAATCCTTGGAAAATTAATCTTGAAATATTGAAAGGCTGCTGGTATAAAATCGCCACAGTGAGAGTGCCAAGCTCTCTGCTCAAAAGTGTCCAAGTCCCTCTCCTTGGAGATAAAGACTAGATGACATGATGGATTAGGAAGCGGTATATCAGTGGAAATCTTCCCTTTTGAAACTGTCCCTCCTTCACACCGCCTTGGTAACCCATAGTCTCTTGAAAGACTCTCAATAATCTTGGGGTTGAATAAGAAGGTTGAGCATCAATATTGTCGTTCAGGTCCAATGCAGCTCTTATTGAAGCTTCCGTGATCTCAATGTCATGATTTAGGACAGATGCCTCAATCCTTTTCCCGTTAACATCATTCATATGAGTAGTTCAGCCCCAAAAGTCTGAAATATGGTTCCAGAAATTGTAGGGCTTTCGATAAGAGCTACTCTCAGGTTGGAGTTCCTTAAAAAAGTGATCATTAGCTCCAACTCTTGGTTATCATCGTTTAGCTCCAACTGAGCGCACATATTGTGCCTCTTCTCGAATTTTAAGGCCATTAGTTCTGCAAAATAAGAAAATATGTCAGTACACAAAGTTGCAGAACTAATATTCGAGGATAGTTAGATGATAATAGCTTCTTCAATAACCTGTTTCATAGTAATATGTGTACCTGCAAAAACAAGTAAACAATTAGTCCGTAAGTCAATTAGAAACCCGAATTTCGAAATCGGTGTGACGATTATCGAATAACGATGTCTTACCGAAGTCGAAACAGAGCTAATGGCTGTATTCGAAGTATAATCGAGCAAGTAAAGGAGTATTCGAGTAAGCAGGAAAAGCACGAGCAGGAGGGGTTTGCGTCTAGGTTTAAGAGAAAGAAAAAGAAATATGTGAAAAAGTTTCTAAGTCCCCCTTTTATACCTAACGTTTGGGTAGTACAGTACCTCCTTTTTTCGTCTAGTTCATGACAGTTGTCATTTAATTCAAATTTAATGTACCTCCCTTGCTCGAGCATACAACTAAATGAACAGTTGTCTCCCATTGTACTCGAGTACATAGTACAATCTTTGCTCAACGTACTTGGAATATAATGCTCTTGAGCACTAGTATACTCGAGACAGTGTGCTCGAATAGACTTGTGCTCGATGCCTTAGCCAAAAGTTTAATGATCATAAGGTTACTTGCTCGAGCATAGGATCATGCTCGACAAGAAGTGTACTCGACAATACTTGGTAAAATTCTCTTAGTCATGTATACATGAGACACACTCATTTCTGAACCTTACTCGAAAAAGCATCATGCTCGACATTACTTAGATCTATCATGACCAACCATATGCTCGATATGCAACTCCTAGCAGTGTTAAAAACCTTTGCTCGACTAACTTAGTTTACTATAACCCAATGTGCTCGAGGTACCTTCATGCTCGAAAGCCTTGGTAGATTTAATCCTTCTTATGCCTGTACTCGAACACTAACTAAGAGTCTAGCATACAGGTTTGCTCAAACTACTTAACAACTTTATCCATCAAGTTCCTAAGCTCGACTTCTCATACCTAAGTTTCTAGCACACAGCTATGCTCAAATCACTTAGCAATTTATCCTTCAATCCCTTGTGCTCGAATACTTAGGTCTAACAATCAAATATGCACTCATGCCCAAAACACATAACAATAATAATCATGTCGTAGCAGGTGTTCGAAGGTAAGATACATATGTAAGATGCATATTCGAAACACTTAGATGCAACTAACAGATCATCATTATGCTCGAAAGTGACATACATGCTCGACACACATAGAGGAATCATACAAGTCATACAGCATACTCGAAGCAATGTAATCACTCAAACAAGTAAAGTTTTCTTACTCGAAACACTTAAATGAATTTTGCATAAAAGATAACTTCAGAATAGTGAGCTGAACTAAGCAATTTGTTTAAGGTGAAATAAGAGATCAAATTTCAGTTGAATGTTCTTTTGAAAACATTTTATAGAAAGATCTCAACATGGGATCAGACTATTGAAGGCAAGGTCACACCACTTCATGGTCAGTGTTATTATGACTTAAGTCAGGTTGACAACAGGTAAACTTAGCATAATTGTCATCGCTTTCTGTGATACTTTTAAGGTTCAATTAAAGCAAAAGTTAGGAATGGTTATCACTATATTTTCAGGTTGCTTCTAATCTCTTCTCAAAGCTTATTTAGCTTTCTCCAAATCACCCCGAATTGACTTCAACCTCCTGATGCCTTGGTCAAAATTGTTTTTGGTATAATGAGCAGTTTACGTATTTATATATATATATATATATATATATATGGTTAGATAACAGACTATAAGGTTGAACGTTGGACTTACATGCCATCCCGACTTACAAGCCTTACATTCAGGGTGTTTAGGACTTATTTGAGTGCCCCACCCCCGTAGTTCCCTTAGTGCCCCTTAAGTCATGATATCAGACAACTTATTTCTTTATACTATTTTTTGAGCTTTTTATATTTTTCAATAACTTTGTTTTTCTTTTCTTTTGATAAATTTGCTATATAGAAATAATTTATATCTGCTCAAATACTTAGTAAATATTTTGTTAGACCAAAAACACCAACAGGCTCATGTATGATTGGATAATAACCTTTATGCCTATCATTCGGAAAGATATGCTAGAGAGCATACCTTATCTTCTAATGGTTCACCACATCAGACTTAGCAGATTTAGATTTATATCACATATGACAACTAAAGATTATGGAAAGCTACCATACAGTGCCAATGACTGTACTCAAAGCCTTTTAAACTTATAATCCATGGGTTAGTTACCTTAAACAGTTTTCTATCACTTCCCAAAGGTTGGATACTATTTCTATCCAAAAACCTTTAAGCTTCTTTAAAGCTTATAACTGAATAATCTTATCATATCTCTTATGAGATCACCAAAAACAGTGCTGCTTAGTTAAAAATATTTCACAGTTTCAAAAACCATTTCTTTTGAAAAATTCATTTTAAGGATTGATTCTGAAAACAGTGATGTCAGTTAAGCATATTTAACCAGCACACATTTAAACAATGTCAAACACATTCATTCAGACAACATAAATCATTCAGGTAAGCAAATAAGTCTGTCGAGCATGCTCAGAGATTCATCGAGCATACTCGAAAGTCTCGAGCTACTTTAAAATCAATCATTTTAGTGCATGTGCTAGGAAGACTTAACTGTGAGCTCGAGCAGTAGACTTATGCTTGGAATACTTAGAAAGTTTTCCAGGGCACTTACCCATGCTAGAACAGGAATAACCTATCATTTGTGCTCGAATCGCAGCAGATCCTTGTTCCATCTTTTGTAGAACAGGGTCTTGTTAATAGCTCCTCTACAGAAGCCATTGTCCAACAGATGGTTCCACAACTCATCATACCAGGTCCTTGGTGCTTGATGCAGTCCATACAATGCTTTGCTGAGTTTGTAAACCTTATTGGGATGAACTGGATCTTCCAATCCTGGAGGTTGAGTGACATAAACTTCCTCATCTATCTTTCCATTTAAGAATGCAGACTTCACATCAAGTTGATAGACTTTAATGTTCATTGATGCTGCATACGCCAGAAAGATCCTGATAGCCTCTAGTCTTGCAACTGGAGCAAAAACTTCTTCGAAGTCCACTCCCTCTTCTTGCAAGCATCCTAGAGCCACCAATCTTGCTTTGTTTTTTATCACTATCCCCCTTTCATCTTTCTTGTTCCTAAACACCCATTTTGTTCCGATAGCATACTTGCCTCTAGGCTTGTCAACCAAGTCCCATACATGTAAATCTCTTAATTGAGCTAACTCTTCCTGCATAGCTTCTACCCAGATATTATCCTTTAAAGCTTGATTGATATTCTTTGGTTCAACTTGGGATAGAAAGCAATCATACAGGCAGATGTTTGCTTTTTCAGAAGAGCTTCTAGTCACTCTCTCATGCAAGTCTCCTATGATATTCTCTGCAGGGTGATTTCTTTCAACAGAGGTAGTTTGCACAAATTGTTGTGCAGACATTTCTGTCTCAAGATTGGTCATATTGAACTCAGCAGATTCATTTTCAATTCTTTCTTGATTTTCACCAGCTTCTTGAATTTGATTTATCTCAGATGATGATGCTTCATTTGACCCAATTTGTAGAGAGTTAAACAAAGACTGAAACCTGTCTTCAAATTGATTTGTCCCTTCAGGCTGAACAGGTTGCTGACTTTGAATGGGTTCACTCTCCACATCACTTAGACCTTCATTAGAGACTTCAACAGCAGCATCTTGTCAATTCATCTCAACTTCAGCTGCTCCTTGGTTTCTTCTCTCAAAGTTAAATCCATTTGGTTCAGGAGCAACAGATGACCATAGCTTGTCCAAATCAACTTGTTTTTGTTTTCCTTTATCTTCAAAGCTAGTTCTGTACATGCTGTCATCCATATCTTCATTATAGATTTTGAAAGACTTGATCATCTTTTCCAAGTCAAATAGCCATTTGGGACCTTTAACATTAGTAAAGTGGTTTTCATTTAATATTATGTCTGAGGACTCAATGACCACCATGTGCTCCTTTACATAGACTCTGTAAGCCTTTGAATTAGATGAGTATCCCACAAAGAAACATACCAGAGATTTTGACTGGAATTTGTTCAGATAGTCCTTTGTATTCAACAGTGAGCATCTGCATCCAAAAGGCTTTAAGAACTTCACATAAGGTTTTCTTTTGAAGATAACCTCATATGGAGTCTTATTTTGAGCCTTGTTCAGTAGAACCCTGTTCTACACATAACATGCAATGTTGATTGCTTCTGCCCAGAAAGTGACAGGCAGATTTGCATCAGCAATCATGGTCCTTGCAGCTTTAATTAGTGTTTTGTTTCTTCTTTCTGAAACACCATTTTGCTCAGGAGTTCTAGGTGCACTATATTGTTGAAATATCCCCTTAGAAGTGCAGAATTTTTCCATTATTCCATTCTTGAACTCTGTCCCATTGTCACTTCTAATGACTTTCACTTTCCTTTCAAGCTGATTTTCCATTTTCAGTACATAGGTTCTGATTAACTCTGGAGTCTCATCTTTGCTGCCCATAAAGTATACCCAGGTAAATCTTGAGTAATCATCTGTGATCACTAGGCAGTATCTCTTCTTTCCAATACTTGGAACACTCACTGGACCAAACAGATCCATATGAAGTAGTTCCAATACCTCATCAATGGTATTTATCACTTTGCTCTTATGTGAGGATTTATGTTATTTCCCTTTGAGGCAAGATGTGCATTTTTCTTCAAGCTTGAATTCTCTTGTGGGAAGGCCAACAACATGTTCACCTTCCGCTAGCTTGTTCATGTTCTTCAAGTTGACATGACACATCTTCCTATGCAACAATTTAGTTTCATTTTTAGTGGCTTTGGAAACAAAGCATGAACCACCTCTAGATGTAGCAGTATTCATTCTCAGTTCATAGAGGTTGCCATTTCTTGGAGCCATCATCATGATCATCTCAGTTGGAATCACAAAATCAGGCTTTAGTATTAGGCAGTGTTCATCATTGAAGGCCACCTTGTACCCTTTGTCACAAACTTGAGAAATGCTGAGAAGATTGTATTGTAATCCTTCAACATGCAGCACATTCTCAAAGGATACCTTGCCATTGGTAAGTGTTCCTCTTCCAACAATATTCCCTCCATTTTCATCACTCCCAAAAGCAACTGGCCCTTCATAATTGATAAGAGCACTCTTATCACAGGTCATGTGCCTGGAACATCCACTGTCCATGTACCATAAGTCATTATTGTTCAAGGACTATTCCTTCACATACACACAAAAGAGAATCAGTTGGATTCGGAGTCACAAACTGCATCAGTTTGTAATTCAGTGTCAGGCGAAGATTCATCAGGAGTTGGAACTGGAAGTGGAAGTGGGTCTTCATAGACAACTTCACATTCTTCTTCTGGGTCTGATTCTGACCCAACTTTCACAACTAGTGACATGGTTATGTTTTCAGTTTGCTCAATCACATAGTCTTTCTTTTCATTCAACTCCTTCTTAGTCTTCCATTGAAACCCTCTTGGTTCATAACCCTGCTTCATTAAGAACTTTTCATCCCCATTGAGAACACCAGGTCTCATCTTTGTCTTTCCTTTGTCAGTTGACCTATTGTTCTTTGCAGGTTTGCTTGATACCTTTGCATCATCCTTGATTTTCAAAACTTGTTTCAGTCTCTTTTCCAAAACGGATCTCTTCTCTTCATCACTTGAACTTTTCTTTTCTTCATTCAGGTATCTTTGATACACCTCCTAATATCCTTTCATGTCAAATCCACAAACCACATCAGGAACCACAAACTCTTCTTCTTCAAACCAGTAAGAGTCTATGTGATGACCATAGGTATCACACTTCTTGCACCAAACCTTGGCATAGCTCCCCATGTTTTCAAGCAATTGCTTGTCTTTAATTCTGTCACTTGGTTTGAGAAAATCAAAGCCTAGGGATGTTTTTAGACATAGAGAGTTGCTGAAGTCCATTTTGATTGGTTTGTTTAGATCAGGCTCCAGAATCCAGATGATATTTCTCTTTAACAAACACTATTGGCTTCAACTTGGATGGAGTTCTTGAATAGCTTCCTCCTTCTTCTGCAACAAATCTTCTCATTGGTACATACTCCACATCTCCAATGTCAAATAATTCATGATTTGAGAAGACTGGATAGATTGGAGGATGAGACTAATCATAAGAAGATTTCATTGCCATTTCATTTCTTCTCTTGATTTCTGGTTGTGATCTTGCACAAATGTCAAAAACCACATGTTCCTTTCTTATTTTTACAAAATGCTTCTTCAACTTTGGAGTCATCTTTGGCAGTACAAGAATCTTTTCATTTTTCTTCTTGCTTGATCCCTTCTTTTTCTTCTTGCCCTCAAATGATTTGGTACTGCCACAACTGCAAGTACTCTCCTCACTGGAGTATTCACTCCATTTCTTTTTCTCACCATCCTTTTTTACAGCTTTCTTTACTTCTGATTTCTCATTCTGCTTCATTGAAAACTCTCCATTCTCATCCACAATCACATCATCATACTGTTTTACAAAATCAGCTTTGTCATCAAACACATTCTTGAATTGTTTCAGATATTCATTCCTGCTTTCCTTGTCTACTTTTAGTGGATAGCTGTCACGGAAAGGTGGTGGCACCTTTTTGTATTTCTCTTCCTCTGTCATTTTATCCACAAATCCCACTATATTTCCTATAGACACAAGGCTTTTCAAGAATTCCATTTGAATTAACAGATCAGCATTCTTCAACTCAGCATACAACTTTTTCAACCCTCAATTTTAACTGTCATTCTTGATTGGGTTCTGTATGCTTGCATACAATCTTCTTCAAGCCCCTTGATTTGATTCTCATATGTTGCTTCACTGGCTTCATACATATTTAAGAATGCTTCCTTTCTTCCACATTCAGTTTTCCATTTTCCAACTTCCTGATTGAGTTCATCAATTTTAATAAGAAGATCAGAAATTGAGATATCAGAATGTACCTGCGTATTAGAAGATTCTGGCTTGTCCTGCACTTTGGCCATAAAGGCAACATTCGCATTCTCAATCTCAGTTTCGTGGTTACTTCAATCAAACTTCCCATCCTGAGGCACCCTTGTCACTGCAACGTTCCCTTGATCCTAACCTGATTCATATTGCTCTGATTGACTCTGTTCTGATTAGTGTGAATCTGCAGTTTGTTGTTCCTCTAAGGCTGAAAGGGTTGTTGCTGGGGTCTGTTTTGGTTTTGATAGGGGTTTTGGTTGGTGATCTGATTTCTTTGATGCTGGAAGTTCTGGTTCTGATTTTGGTAAAATTGATTTTGATTCACTTGGTTACTAGCTTGCTTGGGCATGTTGCACTCTCTTGCAAAGTGTCCAGGTTGTTGACAGTTGTAGCAGATTGCTTTTGATTTGTCAAAAACTATTCTCTCGTTCGGTCCATTGAAGCTTGATCTTCCAGTTCTGTTGTATAACCTCTTGCTTCTCACAGCCAACATGGCATCCTGGCATTTTATGTCCATATCCTCCAAATCATCAGCATCTATTTGTTCGAGATCTTCCTGCACAATGCTTGTGTTTATCAGGTTCTTGGCCACAAATGCATGATATGACTCAGTAAACATGGAGAACAAATCTTGGTAGTCTATTCCTTGAGCCATATTGTTCTGCATAAATGTTGACTGACCACTTGCTGTTGAGGCTACATCATCTTCTATTAGCTGAACATTAAATCTTGGCTGTCCACCACATGTTGAATTTGTCTCAGATGGCTCTTCTATGATAGGCTGCTGATTCTTGATTGAAATATTTCCCATAGGAGCTACTAGAGCATTGTTCATTTGAAAAATAGTCTTATCTTCTTTAATCATGTGGTTTTCAATCATCTCAAGTTCTGCAGCCTTGAGAAATGCAATTACATCATCCAGCTTAAAGTTGGGGAAACTCACTTTTTCCTTGATGAATTTGCTGGCTGTATACCACTCACCAGACAAAGATGACAAAAGTTTCTTATTTAGCTCAAAATCAGAGATCTGCAGGTCAGTTGTTCTTATATCATTAACAATCACCATGAACCTTTGCAGGACTGATTTTAGTCTTTCTCCATCTTTAAACTTGAAGCTATCAAGCTGTTGTTTCAGTCTATCTTTCTTGATATCTCTCAATTCAGTATTTCCCTCAAACATATCAATAACTGCATCATACATTTCTTTAGCAGTTTTGTGATGGTTGACGGTGGTCAGTATCTCCCAAGACAGACCTAACTTCAGCATAGACAGAGCCTTATCGTCCCTTTTCTTCATTTTTAGCTCAACGGTGGCATTGTTGTTCGGAGCAGTTGAAGGAACATAGTTTCCGTCAGTGATAGAAGTCCAAAGCTCTAGGTCGTTGTAGTTTACAGCTGCTTCGAAGAGCACATTCCATTTGATAAAATTTTCTTGTCCAAGCAATCTGGGAATTTTGTTGGTAGAGACTTCTTGGTCTTCCATTTCAGTAGATCTGGGTTTTGCAGCAGAAAAACAGAGTAAAGCTTCAAGCTTTTTCACAAACCTTCAGTCCCGTGGCCTTCTATGAGCTTCCAGAGCTCTGATACCACTTGTCAAGACCATGAGTCGGGTGAAACCTTAGGAAAGATTGACAAGAACCCATCGACTCAGTAACCCAAAGGCCTATTGAATATTCCGGCGGAATCAGGATATCCAACAAGTGGGAACGAAGGTGTGATATAGCGAGCACGAAACGATAATGAATAATCAATAAGAACGCAATCAAAGACAAAGATTTACTGCATTTAATATATCATTTAATACAACAGTGAAAGGAATATCTAGGATTTCGTGTATGACGGCGGCGGCTGTACGAGGAAACAAATAGAATATTCTTTTGGAATGTTTCTTGTATTGTGTGTGTCGTTATCCGTGCCCTAAAATGGAAACCTAGGACCCTATTTATAGACCCTGACATTCCTTCTAGAAGTTCCTAATTGTTACATAATGAAAGACAAAATAAATACAAGTGTTGAGTCCTCGAGCAAGGTAACAATCTTGCTTGAGCATACTCACTATGCTAGGTATGCTCGATGAATATCCTCGAGCATACTTTACTTAGAATATCTTCAATGAAGATATTCTCCTCCAGCAAGCTTCATTCCTCTTGACCAATACTTGCTTTGCTCGAACTAGTCCATCGAGCAAGCTCATTCTTCTTGATGTCTTCAGTCTTGTCCTTAGACTTATTGAGCAATCTTTAGCATGCTCGAATGTAAACCTTGCTCGGGGAACTGAACTGTGCTCAAAGTCCTTGCTTTGATCACATGACATCTTCTTATTGCATCCATGTTTGTCCCCATGTGCTCGACCATCCTGTGCTCGTAACACTTGGTTAAAACTTGTATGATCAAGTTGTTTGCTCGATTGGCAATCCATGCTCGATAGAAGAATACTCTTGCTCGTTGAAGTGTAGCTTGCTCGAAGCCTTAACACTTAGAAGAATCAACCACTAAAGGTTTTGAAGACCTTGCTCGAAGTATTAAAACCATGCTCGATCGTCTAGGCTTGCTCGAAGTCCATACTTAGCCGTTTTTTGAGGAGGTTGAGAAGATTCCAATCTTCCTTATCAAAAATCCGACCCAACATTATACATTTTATTAAAAGCTTCAGCTACTCTGCCAAACATCTAAATATATCTAAAAAGCTACAGCTACCAACTACAGCTACTAGCTTCAAGCCACCAGCCACCAGCTTCCAGCTACAGCTACCCGCTAGTTTTACCAAACATACCTAAATATATCTAAAAAGTTACAGCTACTAGCTACAGCTTCCAGCTACCAGCTTCCAGCCACCAGTCACCAGCTTCCAGCTATAGCTACCGGCCAGTTTTGCCAAACATACCCAAAATAAGAGTTTTGTATTTTATTTATTAATTTGTAATAAATGGATTGATCAAAGTATATAGTATGGTAAAAAAAAGAAAAAAAAAGAAAAGGGTGTTTTGGTAGTAACCAAAATTTGTTTTTCAAATTCCCTTGCTTTTCTTAAAACATCCTTTTGACTTTTTCATATAATATTATATAATTTTTTTTAAATGCAAGCATCCCTAATCTTTAGTTTGAGTATAATATACATAATATTCTTCTACAAAAAAATAAAAACTAAAAAAATTCAAAAAAAAGTGGCGTTTTTTTCAATTCTTGTAAAACATTTTCATTCTGGATTTTTTGTACTAAAATTTTGTGCCGAATTTTTTGTGCGGGTCTTCTTTTTTACTAAAATTTTTTGTACTACATTTTTTATGCTGAACTTTATGCACTGGATTTTTTTGTGTTGTGTTTTAAGCAATATTGTAAAAGTAGGTTTTCAAGGTCGAGCAATGTATGGCATCGATGAGAGTTTCTTTAACTCCATCTAGTTACTAGGAATCGATCAAATGTGGTCAAACTCAACCAGAATCGCATCTAGTCAAACCTGGCCGATTTTGACTTAAAAATAAAACATAATTTATATTTCTATAACATTAGAAAAGAATATCACTTTTTTTATTTAGTGATTAGCAGAGTTTAAAATAATTTAATATTTAAAAATGTATTTATCTTATTTATATTGATAGTCAATTATTTTGTTATCAATATTAGTATACTTATGATTTTTGACATATATAAAATATTCAAAAATTAATTTTCTTTATATTTATCATTTTCGAGTACTCCGAGTATACCCAACTCCCAAGTCAACCGACTAGCAACTTTTGCAACCTTGATTTTAAGAAAGCAAGTTGGTGAAAATTTTGGTTTTATGACCAAAATACCCATTAATTTCTATTTATAAGGAGTGTTACATGTCATCCCATAATTTTCCTTAGGCTACTTAGGCAACAAACACCATAAACACCATGTTTAGAAGATCCTCCCCCTTAGTGTACAGAAGTGTTTAACAAAGTATATGAATATTTATTATGTATGTTAGGGATGAGCTCGGATGGTAAATGTACTGATCCCAAAAATTAAAAATATTTGGTACTCGTATCGAAATGTTCAATTCGATACCGGTATTTCATGTAAAATTTGGAAAATACAGCACCGGTACTAGTCGATACCGATACCGAAAACAAGCATCGTTAGTGTACTTGTATTTGTGCTCTCAAAAGCTCGAAATCTTTTTTGGGCAAAGGACTAGGAGAACCCCACCCAGACCACTTCGGTGACCTTACAAAACTAGACACATCGATAGAGTCAGCCCCTAATCCTCTATGATTCTGGATGACCAAGAATTTTATTGAAGAATTATAAGCCGATCACTACAACTCAATTATATTTTAATAATGCTACTTTAAATTATATTCTTTAAAGATATTTTCTTTTAAAAATAAATAAAACATTTTATCATGCAAGCAAATTAATTTTTTTTAATGAAAGCATATTTCTAAAAGCCAAATGATTAAGCAAGAAAACGTACTAAAAAAATTGCGTGTCAACATAACCTACGAGTTGTAAGTTTGAAATTGGTTATGAACGGTATCATTGCTTTGATTTTGTCCGATAAAATTTTCATGAAAGAAATCATACGAAAAGAGAGATTAGATTTTTTAAGTAATTGCCTCCACTTGTAATCATAAGTATTCATAGTAGTTGCTTTAAAGGAACTTCCGTGCACATTTGTTTATGATTAGTGTTCATAGTATCTGTCTTATGAAAACTAAATAATTTATTTTAGAATCGAAGTTAACATCAACTTAGTATCAATAGCTAGTTAACTACTGTGTCGACAATTGACATTTGAAAACCTACTTGAACTACTATGTATACGATAGATATATTTGTTTGTTAATGTGTTTAGTTTAGTTCTTTTAGGTCATTTACCATTTAAAACTAGTTTATGCGTGTTATTAATCATTTGTTACAATTTGTACACGTCAGAAATCGCTATGTACATGTGTATATATTATAGGAATAAGATCATATAAGAACACCTTAAGTTGTAGGATAAAAAACTGACGCAAGATTATCAGACCCTAGTATCCTCACCCATCCAAAGATGAGTCGCAAGATAGGAGATGAAGATGGCGCCACAGATGGAATGGTCATTCTCTTTATTTGAAGAATAAATTATCTATCAAATTAGTTAGTTTTTTATTTAATAAGGTTTCATAAACTGGGGTTTTGGTGGTCCTTAAAAATTCGATCAAGACACCATTTTCATCGTTTTAGTTTAAACATTGAAGAACTGTAATCGAGATCTTGTTAGGCTCTTAAGACATCCGACTTTTAACTAAAACCAACAAATGGTTCTAAGCCTTTGAATAAACTCAATGTTTTTGAGTCTGCAATATCACATGGTGCAATCATCTAGTCCCCGGAGCATGTGATAACTACCTACGTTTTTTAAGAGAAATCAAAATCATCTAGTTTGTAGAGAATTCACATTGAATCATCTATGTCCATATATTCTAGGGGTGTTCAATATGAAATCGAACCCGAATTATCCGATATTCCAAGTCCGAAATATCTGAAAATTTGAAAAAACTAATTTTTCATATTCGGATGACTATTTTAGAAAATCTCGGATACTGAATTATAAAAATATTTTTTAAAACTATTAAATAATAATTAGAAACTTAAGATATTTCCTATAATTTCGAATATTTTAGATATACGAAATAATTTTTCTGAAATTAATTAATTATTTTTAAAAATATTAAAAAATAAATATTTTATAAAAATTATGAAATAACAATTTTTTTTTCAAAATAAGAAATTTGTTTGGATATCTGAATCTGTATCAAAGATCCGGATATCAGAAATTTTGGATATTGAAATTAACTATCCGAAATTTTTTGAATGTTTGAATTTTAACACCCCTAATACTTTCTATATAATATCGAGAAATAATAGGAGAAATTATTAAAACACCACTATATTGAATTCTTTATAATAGAGTTAAAATAATAATAAATTAATGTTTGTGAGTAAAAATGGATGTGAAAGATTTTTGAAAAATAAACAAAATTTAAATAAAAATGTGTTTTTGTTAAATTATACATAGAGATAATGTCGATGCTCTAATATGCTTTTACTTTTTAGAACCATCTTTATTTGGTAAATATTATTTTCAATCATATTTATTTGGTAAAAGCTCTATATATTTTATTGTCGCTAGCACCTAGACCTGACGCTAGAGAGGCACCTTATCCTTTTCTTTTGTTGAACAGTCGGTCAGAAATTACAAATGTATACGGTCAAACTGACTTTTTTAGCTAAATACTATGTTGTGTTCGTCATCATATTGTATTTATGGCGTGTCAAACCCAGAAACCATATTTCTAACTGAAAATCTTTATTTCTTTATTGATTGATGATTATCCGATATATATATATATTGAAAAGATATACTTCAACAGATACTTACAATTACGAATTGGTATGTCATGCACAAAAGATTAAGGGGGTGTTTGAGTGTGCTTCTAAAACTTGCTCATTGGCTAATTTATTTGTTGAAAAGTAAAAGTGTTCTGCAAAGCTTTTTCAAAAGCTTCAAATTGAAGCTTTTCAAAAGTGGCTTTTGCTTTTCAAAAAACAAATAAGCAAATTTAAAAGCTCCCTCAAACACTTCTAAATTTAACAAGTGGGTCATAGTCTATAAAATATGCTAGGACCGTTTTCTTTATAAAATTGTACATTAAAATGTGTTTGGCAACACTTTGTTTCCATATTCTATGTAAAATCGAGTGATTAAATTGCACAAAAGTATTCCTAGCATGAAATTGTGTTTGGTGACACTTGTGTATTTTCATATCATTTGATATAAAGTTGATCTATTTTCGAGTTTCATATATTGTTTTAAAGTTTTTACCTAAGCAAACTTTGAACACATCATGAGTTGAAATTATATTCATACGATTGTAATTAATCATCGAATAATTTACCTAACAAAACTTCTAAATGTTTATATGAACCTATTAGTTTGCCATTCAAATTCTAAAATATTTTTAAGGTGCTTGACATCTTGAATTTATATAATGTAAATAAAACCATATCCACATCAATTACTTCACTCCAATATATAAATTAGAGCTTTGATTCCGCAAGTGCAGTAAGTTTATCATCAATATGTCACATCCCTCGGCTGAAGACGGAAACACCGGGGCATGCATAGATTGAAGTCATGCACATGGTATTAAATGTAAAAACTCATTAAAATAAACCAACATATTATTCAAACCAAACATAATCCAAATAGAAAACATAACATAATAATTTATTCATTAAACTTCTAAGTCTGACTCATCCCCCACATGAAACTTCAAGAATCTTCATAACTTAATTTCCATCACCTGAAAAACATGCGAGAGTATCAACTAAAAATAGTTGGTGAGAACATAGGTTTTAAAAATAAGTTTTATGTTGAAAACATTCCATATGTGTTAAGTTACCTGTATACTTTTGTGATTACATACAAACCTCTGACACGTTTAGAGTGTCGTCTAATCCACGATTAGACTATTATGTTTAATGCTTAATGATCGTCGGATTCTGAACACACAGGTCACTACCCGAGGCCTGCGTGGGCAAGTCGGGCCAATAGATCTATCATCATACTACCACGGGCTTAACAAGTTAATGGTTGTACATGCGATTAAGTATACACTTGTAATAATCACACAATGAATATCATGAATATAAGTTTGAATCAAATAGCATGTATAGACATAGAACAAATAAGTTTCATGTTTTCCATCTCAAAGTATAAAACGTTTAAAAGCATGAAAAGGGGCTACGAACTCCCTTGCTTGATGGATGAACACGAACACGAGCAAGAGTCTGTTAAACCGGTCACAAGATGCCCTAGATTAAGTTTTGACTTTTAAATTAGTTAGAATGTCACATACTAGAATGTTTTAAACCAAGAGCATGACCTTCAGCAAGTTAACTCCCAGGTAAGAGTCACGGGTCCAATGGGATTATTTATGCCACTCTTGCCTTCGACAGAACCGTTTGCTTGTCAGATACATACATACCCAGTTTATACTCTATTTGTATACTAACTCAAAATGTTTTAGAATGGTTTTGATAAATAATAAAGTATAAGGTTAAAAGTGTAATATCATATAGTTTGGGTGTTTATTGACATTTAAGGAAAGCATAAGGTTTAAAGTGTAAATATCATAATTTAGGATATCTATTGACATTAAGGAAAGTGTAGGGTTTAAAGTGTAAATATTATAGTTTTTAGTTATGATAGCATTATGAGTTTTTGAAGTTCAGAAGAATATCCATAGTTGTTCATGGAAAAATTATACTTTGATTCAAGATCTTGAGAAAATAATTATGATTTCTTGAAATAACATGATTATCATAGTTTTTTAAAGCAAAAAGTAATGGTTTTATTAACAATTAATGATGGTTATGGTGAGGATATATGAACAGCTATGAAGATTCAAAAGAAAACTCAAAATATAAGAACAAATGAGAAGAAATTCAAAAGAACAAGATCAAAATCAAAGAAATATGAAGACCAACAAAGAAAACATGTAAAACTTACTTGATTATGCTTAGAGAGAAAAGAAAGAATGAAATTTCGTGTGAAAAATAATAAGAATGAGAGACTCTATTTATAATAAAGAGTGGAACGTTTGAATACAATTGGGATAGAGATAAAACTTATTTAAAACTTGAGATTACCTTAAAGATAACAATAATAATAATAATAATGTACATAATAATAATAAAAAAAATATGTGTATGTGCGCATTTAAAAGTGCACGACACTTTAGTTATATTAATTTTTTTTTTCAAACTAAATAAATTAGATAATGTAAAACTTGAAAAACAAGGTTAAGATAGAAGGTTTATAATGTTTTCTTTTTTTAAATCACATGATTAATTTAAATACTTAGGATAAAATTAATAATAAAAAAATATTTTGTTACATGTTATAAAATATTAATTTAGGCGTTCAGGTTCAATGTGTCATATTAACGATTAAGCAAGATTATGATGAAATGAACATAGGATCATATAATTACGCATATAAAGATAATGTTATTCAATAAATAACACATAATTCAACACTAATAAATGTAGATGATAAAATAAATACGAGAACTTTATTAAATACGAGCACAAAAGACTAGCGTTTTTGCAAAAATAAACCATAGATGTTACAGTCTCCACCACTTAAGGGAATTTCGTTCCAAAAGTAAATAGTGAAAATTGTTTCAGATTGAAAAAGATGAGGGTATTTCTGTTACATCTGATCTTCAAGTTCCCAGGTAAACTCGGGTCCTTGTATAACATCCGGCCCCTCGCACCACCAATACTGTCCGCTTTGCCCACGTAGAGCTCATGGATTTATTTTTGGTTGCCCAGGTGGAGACTTCCCAAGAGGTCACCCATCCTGATACTACTCCCACCTGAGCACGCTTAACTGTGGAGCTCTCCTCTCGCCCACTATCATTAAGCCCAAAACACGTTGGTGATTTAAGAGGCGGGACATTTACTTATGAACCAAGGATCTCTCTGTCGACGGCCGATGTGGGATTTGCCTAGGGTGTTACAAACACCCCCCACCCCTTTGGACTCATCGTCCTCGATGAGGTTTGCCCCACCATCCAATCCAGGATGTGGGATTTGCCTAAGGTGTACCTCACGACACCCCCGGGGACTCACCATCTCTGATGAGGTTTGCCCCACCATCCCGAAAGGCACAAGAGTGGCTCTGATACCACTTGTAACATCCGGCCCCTCACACCACCAATACTGTCCGCTTTGCCTACAAAGAGCTCATGGATTTGTTTTTGGTTGCCCAGGTGGAGACTTCCCAGGAGGTCACCCATCCTGCTACTACTCCCACCTGAGCATGCTTAACTATGAAGCTCTCCTCTCGTCCACTATCATTAAGCCCAAAACGCGTTGGTGATTTAAGAGGCAGGACATTTACTTATGAACCAAGGATCTCTCTTGTCGACGGTCGATGTGGGATTTGCCTAGGGTGTTACACCTTGCTTATAGTTCCACTTTATTTTTACTAGACGGATTCGACTTTGCTTGAGTTTCTTGACATCACGATCCACGATTTCGATAGGTTCCTCGACAAAGTGAAGTTTACATCAATGCGAATATCATCAAAGGGAATAGGCTAAGTGTCATCGGCTAAGCATTTCTTGATGTTATAAACATGGAAAGTGTCATGCATACCACATAATTCTTGAGGTAGTTTGAATTTGTTCGTCACCCACTGGACCAATCCTTTCAAGAATCTCAAAAGGTCCAACATACCTAGGAGCGAGCTTTCCCTTTTTCCCGAATCGGACAATGCCGTTCCAGGGGGAAACTTTGAGTAAGACTCGGCCACCAACTTGAAACTCAAGTGGTTTCCTTCTATTGTCGGCATAACTCTTTTGTCGGTCACGAGCAGCCTTAAGTCTTTCTTAAATTATGGCAATCCTGTCGGAGGTTGCTTGGATGATTTCGGGACCAATAACTTGCGAGTCACCAATATCGGTCCAACATACGGGTGTTCAACATTTCCTACCATACAAAACCTCAAAATGAGCACATTTGATGCTAGTATGGTAGCTATTGTTATAGGAAAATTCAATGAAAGGTAGGTGATCATCCCAATTTCCTCCAAACTCGATTATGCAAGAACGGAGCATGTCTTCCAAGGTTCGGATGGTTCTCTCGGTTTGATCATCTGTTTGGGGATGATAAACTGTGCTAAGATCCACACGAGTTCCCAAAGATTTTTGAAGGGATTATCAAAAGTTGGAGGTAAAACAACTGTCATGGTCAGAGATTATGGATAAGGGAACACCATGACATGTCACGATTTCATTGATGTAAATTTGAGACAACCTCTCCATCTTGTAGGCTTCACTAACAGGGATGAAATGAGCTGATTTGGAGAGACGATCGATCAAACTTGTAAAAAGCTTGATTCAACATGATTTTGAAGGATTAGGTCGAAGAAGAAGAATATGTAGCTGTAGTATAGTTACACTATTTATAAAAAAACTACTTCTGTTATAAGAAAAATTACGCTATACAAAATTATTCTACTTACAAAAGTTATTTATATATAGAGTAATCATCTTGTGTAACTAGAGTAATTATCATGCATATATATAATAATTATTTTCGTTATCATGGTTGTTTTATTATTAGAGTAATTATCATGTCTAACTATAGTAATTATTAAAACAATTGACTTTTAATTAAACAACCATGATAACAAAGATATTTACTCTATTTATATACTATAATTACTCTAGTCACACGAGATGATTAGTCTACGAACAAAACAATTGTTATTATAAATTGTATAAGTAGTGTAATTATGTGCATGGCTAGAGTAATTGTTTTTTAGTGTGTAGCAGTTACTTGTGTTTTTGTATTGATTGAAATGGCATCATCATTCAGTAATTTCATTCAGTTTTTGTTTTTTATCAAAGTAATTATATATACTTGTAAAGTAATTACTTATGTAACTATATTTTGATCCAACTCAAACATACAATTACACTAGTGTAAACAACTATAATAAATTAATGGGAATATGTCATAGAATAGTAACCAACTTTTAAAAGTGTTCCAATTAGGTCACTAATGCATATTTTCCTCAAATCGGGTAATTAAATCTTCAAATCAAGTATCACGATTTTTTTGTGCGTCGAGAAAGAAATGGAGGAGGATATGTGGGGGCCGGAATTTGCAATATATGTAGTTAAATTTAAAAAGTTTTAAAAACCGTTAATTATATTAAAATTTAAAAATATAAAATAAAATTCAAAAGTGTAAACAACTATAATAAATTAATGGGAATATGTCATAGAATAGTAACCAACTTTCAAAAGTGTTCCAATTAGGTCACTAATGCATATTTTCCTCAAATCGGGTCATTAAATCTTCAAATTAAGTATCACGATTTTTTGTGCGTCGAGAAAGAAATGAAGGATAATATGTGGGGGTCGGAATTTGCAATATATGTAGTTAAATTTAAAAAATTTTAAAAAGTGTTAATTATATTAAAATTTAAAAATATAAAATAAAATTCACACCACCTCTCAACGTCAACATAAAAAAAAAGATCAAATTATTTCCAATGTGAAACAAAAACGAAAAAAGTAAAAAAAAAAAACATGTTAAAACTTTTAATTTAATAAAATATGAAAATAAGTGACTTAATTGGAACACATTTTAAAGTTGAGTGACCTAACTGGAACACTTTTGAAACTTAGTTACTATTATATGAAATGGCCCTTATTCATCTAACATAATTATGTAGCCATATACTAATCCAACCCAAGCATATAACCAGATTAATTAACGTAATGTATATTACTCTAGTTATACTTGATAATTACTCTACTAGAATATCAATCATGATTTAAATCAAAATTACTCTAGTTTTAGAAAATAATTGCCCTACTAAGGATACTACAAGAAACAAAACTCAAACGCAAAATCGTCAATATATTCTAGTTATTTCAATTAAACATTAAAACACTATACAACTGATTATGTTATGTTGCCCACTGTGATTTCTTGTATTTTGGTTGATTTCTGAAGAATTCGCTCGTGGATCTGATATTCGCATCACGTTGCGTTTGTTCATTTTTTTTCAGATTTGAGGATCAATCTTGTAACATCTCGAATTTTTTGAATTTGTATTCGTTTATGTTTAAACCGATTGAGGAATGTAATTCGGATCTTTCGAACTATTAAAAACTTGTATTTATTAGTATTTAACTTGGTTTAGCTATTTTTATAGTTTCATAACTTTCAATCATGCCAAATAGTTCTTAGAAACTCTTAAAATCGTTTAAAATGGCTAAAAATGCATTTTCGGGAACTAAAGGGACTAATTTTGCCAATTCTTTCCTATTTTTTGATTAAATTAACGAAACTTAAACTCCAAGAAATTTTATTGCAGATCCCAAGTCATTTTCTTATTTTCCAAGCCGAATTAATTTAGTTATTGTACTCGATTTTCTCATTAATAGCTTATTTTGTTTCCTAATCGAGTGTATTACTTTATAAACAAGTTATAATTCATTATACTTAATTAAAACACATCTCTAAACCCTAAAAAGTACTGATTTCCAGCCATCCTCCCCATATCCCATGAAGTTCCCTTCTCCTTTATCAATTCCATAAAGATTGTTCAAGCTCTTTCATCTACGGTTTGATTTTGATGTTCAAGACCACTTTGACCTCGGTTATCTCTTGTTCCATTCATCGTTTGGGGAAGTTATCTTATGAAAAATGTTTACTTTTATCTAAATAACAAAATCCCTCAATCAATTTTACTGATTGATGGGGTTTTGTCGGTCAATTGCTTTCCGACCCGTTTTAGGGCATAATAATCGAAATATTTGACTATCCGATTTCTCAATATTCTGGTCAAAATTAGTGTTCGGGCCAGAAGACTTTTAGTTTTATCTCGAGATTTTAAGACTACTGACCAAAATCTGACTTCTGAATCACTGTTTGGATTCTGGTCAGTACCAGTTCGCTTATTTACTGAAAATCTCATAACCGGAGTTCTAGACATCCGTTTGATTTGATTCAAGTGGATATGTTCTCGGTTTTAATCATAGTTTGTTATCTCTAAGTTTAAGGTCTGTTGGTTTATCTCAGTCTGCACGTTAAAGGAGAGTTCATTCGTTCGTTTAATTGTGTTTTATTCTTATCTCCCGCACACTCACCTAAGCAATAAGGTGAGATTTATCATTCCCCTCTATTTTAATTTTTTTCAAGCGTTTTGGGAACATATGCGTACTAGTACTAATACTAACACTTACATTTATATTACATACTAAACTAGCAAACGAATGATTGTATGTATTCAATCAAATGTTATTTGTTACTTGCTTATGTGCTTACATTCTATCATATTCGGAGAGGTCTATTAGAAGTCTAGCATGCCAGTATGATCATACGCAGTCATAGTAGCCATAACCCGTGTTCGTGAGGCATGGTCAACTGACACACTATTTGTTTACGATTTGATTGATTGTTACTCACATTATGTTGTTTGCGCGGTTATTATCTATCTTTTATTATATATTAGTTTTAGTGTCAAAACTGGTGATTATCTCACTTAACATGTGTTGTTGACAAATCTCTGTTATTTTGTACGCATATGCAAGTTGCTAGTTGATTTGAAGCTAAGGTGATAGACACATAGAGAGACCATTAGATATTAAAGCAATGGATATTTGCATTTTATTTTACTTTGGATTATTATTGCCATATCTTGAAACTTGTGCACTTCATTTGAATTTTGAAATAAATAAATTAATCAGATATTGTCATATTTTATATTGCATGATAGTACCTTGTGAGCTGTGAACCATGGTTCGCACCCCGGCATTTCCGTCTTAAGTTGGGGTGTGACAAATCTAATTACAAATTTGTCATTACTCTTTTTCTAATTTCTTTTATTGCGGACGTTTTGTACCAAAATTTTAGTTTGTATGTCATCCCACCCTATGTGTGTGTGTGTAAGGTTTGGATCAAATATAAATGAAATTAACGTGTTAATTATAAGAATCAAGTAGAATAATTATATATACAAGTAGAGTAATTATGTAATTACATCATAAAGTATAATTATTTGATGTAACTACATAATTACTCTACTTGATTATCACAATTTGCATGTTAATTTCATTTGTACGTTATATATATATATATATATATATATATATATATATATATATATATATATATATAGTATCAGGATCATGTGAGAACTTTTTAGGAATTGAGAACTATGAGAACCATTTTGGACCACAAAAAAACCCAAAAATAAAAAAAATCATAAAACAAAAAAAAAACACAAAAATAAAAAAGGTAAAAAAACCAAAGTTCTTATTTATCATCCCGGTTTCTAAAAAAAAATTCTCGGTTTAGCTAAATTATACATATATGTATAATATGTACATATATGTACACATATGTTTTTTTCCTATACACATATATATAATTTAAGGTAAATGATAATGTACATATGTGTACATTACATAACTAGAGATTAAATGAAAGTATACACATGTGTATATGTATAATACGAATTAAAAAGAAAAAAAAATCGGTTTTTTTTATTATAAATATATGTATAATATGTATACACATGTTTTTTCCTATACACATATGTATAATTTAAGGTAAATGATAATGTACATATGTGTATATTACGTAACTAGAGATTAAACGAAAGTATACATATGTGTATAGGCATAATACGAATTAAAAAGAAAAAAAAATTCTGTCCTTTTTTTAATGAAACCGGAATGAAATATAAAAATTTTGGTTTTTTTACTTTTTTAAAATTTTCGGTTTTGTTTGTTTTATAATTTTTTTAATATTTTTTTAGAGGGTTTTTTTAGTGGTCCAAAATGGTTCTCAAAGTTCTCAATTTGCCAATGATTCTCTTAGGATCCTTACCCTATATATATATATATATATCACAACACATAATAATAAAATAATAATATTTCCAAACAATATCACCGGCGACAAACCTATGTCGCTCCCCCCTTGTCGCCCCACATATCATCCGCACGGGGGGAAGGGGGGTGTTGCCGCTTAAAATCGCCCCAGACTCTTTCCTTTATCGTCCCACTACGCTAAGACTTATAGATTTAATGATGTTGCATGACATCATAAAATCATAAAATGTAATTCGTAACAAACAATATCAAAACCCTCATGAGTTTACAACAATAAAGTTTTCATTGTTAATGCCAGTTACATATTCCATATTTACATTAACAAAATACATATCCGTTTCTCTTAACAATCATTATTTCATTACTTAGTTTTCAATTCTAATCAAAATTTAACACAAACTATTCTTTTGGGAAAAAATTGAGGAAAGTCCAACTTGAAGTTCGTGTTTGGTAATTTGATTATAAATATATATATTATATCTCTTATAATATTATAGCATATTACTGAGTCCATTCGCAGTAAAATCTCCATCGTCAAAATATAAAAATTTTGTAACTTGGCTATCATTTCCATCGTAATCTTCAAAATTTAAAGTTTTATAAATAGTTATTTCGAAATCCATTATTCCTCATCTTTATAAGTGTATGTGAGTATCAAAAATGAGAAAAATAAAATAAGTGTTTTTGTGAGACAAAGAGTAAGATGCAGTAATTAAGTTAAATAAAATTTAAAGAAATAAATTATAAAAATGCAGATGAAGGCCATACTATAAGGGCTCTTAGTCTACCTTTGGGTAAATCATCAACAAAAGCGAGTTATGCCAAAATGCAATATCAAACCAAATATGGGATATTAGTCTAAGCTAGGTTAGATGCCTTAACCTATTTTAATTGTAAACTTATACCGTAAGACTATGCATAGTAGAGGGGCTATAAAATGGAATGATTTTTAACACATGGCTAGGGGCGATATGTAGCCCAGGGGGCGGTGTTGTAGCCAACAAATCGCCCCACCCTCCAATTATTGATCGCCACATCATCACCATAACACAAGTAGGCGACATGTTTGTGTCCCCCCCCCCCCCCCGGGTCGCCCCTCTTACCCTGAGGTGCCCAGGGGGGAGGGGTGTTCTCGCCCTCGTCGCTCACATTTGTAGCCCCCACTACACATGGCCTAAGAGCTGTATAACATATTGATTTATATGTGATAACTGATGAATTTCACGATTTCTAGTACTCATTTTCTCAGTTAAACTACATTTTATTATCTTCCGTTACCATTTCAATACACACCACCTGTACGTACAAACCCTTCATCTCATTTCCTCATACAATCAATTCAATTCAATTATTCTGGCGTTGGGGTTTTCAAACTCCATTGATTCTCTCGACCTCTTGCTTGCTCATTGGATGCTCTCCAATTAATTAATTAATTAATATCCTAGCTCTCAACCTCCTTCCTTCCGTTCACTTCTCGCCGGTGATTTCTGTTCTCAGCGATGAGGCTCTCAACCTCGAAGAGATTAAGAACGAAACTGTTGATCTGGTACGATTCTCATCGATTAATTTACCTTCAACTTGAATTTAGCTTCATTTTGCTTGATTTTGAATCCAATCAACGTCTTGTTTAACGCATCATCATCATAATTTTATTATTATTATTATTATTATTATTATTATTATTATTATTGTTTGAATTTATGTTTTTAGTGTGTTAAGAGCATGTGAATACTTTCCTTCAATGCATACCTTACCTCACTGATTACTTTTTACCTCAGAAACAATCGGTTACAAATACATTAAAATAATCATTTCTTTCTTTCTACGGTTTCCATGCTAATCGACTAATTTATTACTTCTTCTCTTTTCATCAATATATATTTTTTAATAACAATTTTTTTTTGCTAGCCTTTGGTTGATGATACAAACATCTTTACCACCACACCACTATAATTATAAATTTAAAATTAATTTTTCGTTCTTTTTAATCTGAAATAAAAGTTAGTTTAATTCTTCCTTAAGCATATCTTGTATTACATACGTACATACAAATGGCGTAAGTAAACTTTACAAAAAGTACATACATAATCTACACATTCATATGTATATGAATCAGTGTAAAGAAAAATAATAAGTTAACAAATTCTCTCGCAAAATACGGATTTTTGAATTTACATGCGACTTAATGGCCGTCAAATGTTATGTTTATTCAAATTGAGTCAAATATAATTCACGTATCTAATAAGTTGTTAAAACAATTTGAATAAACTAGGGAGGAAAAGTAGGAGAGATTAACATACTTTATATTTGATTTATTTTTACGCTAAGTTGTTGGAAATTGGAATATTAGAATCTTTATATTATATGAATAGTCGGATATTTGTTAGGCATCAAATTTGAAATTATTCTCTTTTAGATATACACTACTTGATTTCTATATGATTTTTACATTAAAGTATAAAGATAATTAAATGAATTTTGTTAACTAAATATTAACCTTTAAATTGCAAATCTTAATCCATTTTGCTGAATATAATTCATGCTTAAGCATTTATTGCACTTTTTTTTATGAATTTTCTTTTTTATATTTCATAATTTGTCAAAAGTTTATTTTTTGAAATTTCCTAAATTCTTAAAAGTAATTATTTAACATGTACCTTTAACAATTAATAATAAAGTTTAGATAAATATTATAAAAGATTGCATCTTTTGTAGTTAATCAGATTGATTTATAAGGTGACAATCTGTACATAACTTTGATTGTACGTGGTTGGACTATATTGTCCTTGCAATATATACTTTCATATAAACTCATAAATAATAAATATTTTTTTCAGATCTTATTTTTTTATGCTTTAAAAATTTTGAGTAATCAGATAAAGCTCATTAAATAGATAATTTATCATATAGTTATTAATTAATTAAGATTGTACTCTTTTAGTAAATTAAGTGCTGTGTAAAAAAAAATAAAAGTAAATTAAAGAGTTTAGAAGGAGAGAGAAAGAGCAAAACAGTAATTGTAAGAAACAACAGAGCGTATGCTGAACGCGGGGAACGGACTGTGCGTGCATGTCTGTCCGTGGTACCCGAGTCTTATTTTATGCTTTTCTTTTGTCAATTTATTTTTATATTTATTCCATGTCAACAAGTAATTATATACTTCTAAGGTTATTTTGAAATAAATAAACGTTGTGATTATAATATTTTGAACTATTATTAAGTTATAGTAAGAGTGTTATAACATGAAAATTTCTTCTCATTTTTTTTAAACAATCAACAAATAAATCCTGACTATCTAAATTAACCTGCGATCCTATATGTCCGTTATTGCAGACAACGCAGGATAACCGCTCCGCTCGAAAACCCAGTGCGATAAATTCTGATTATGATAGAATCCGAATTGAAACCTTGTAGCCTCCGACCCAAATACTAATAACATTATAAATAATATTTTTCTTGTGAGAATTAAACTGAGAATATGAATATTTACTTTTGTGTGCACGGAATTCCCGATGTACCCTTGCTTTTTTCTCGTGTGGTCTGGTACCCTTTTAGGGTCTTTTTTGGTAATTGGATACGTTAGCGACACCCACCCGTTTGTTCTGTAAGCCAGGTGCCGTCTTTCAACTGGATGTCGGTTATGTGGGCCCCCCCATTTTGAGTTAAGTGGAAGGTCAACTTGCGTTACTCAACCCTCCATTTCTATCTTTGTATTGTTTTTAATCATCTACCCCCCATGTGTACATGTTTCTGTTTTATTCACTTCCCTATTAAAACAATTTCTACCCTTTTTGAAATTTATAAAATTCTATAGAACAGTTGAATGCTTTAAATAATATCCTGCAATGGCCACAGTCAAAAGTATTAATTTCAACTACTTCCATTAAATAAATCATAAAGAGAGGTTAAACCAATAACAAACCAGTTCAAGCTGTTAAAAACTGAACAGTTGTTTTTCGTTTTTCTATGCCGTAGCGAACAAATAACAAACTTCTATATTGATATATGTATTTATAATTGTATATATGTGTGTGTCTATACATATATACCTATATTTATATGTTGGGATGTATGCCAAACCTCACCAACAAGTGATGTCCAGGCATGTTGCATGTCTCTCTGGTTTCCATATTCGTGTGTGTGTCCAAACCACCTTAGGAAAAAGTGTAAAGGAACAAAGCATTTGGTAGATGGTTTGGTTTTTCCCTATGCTTTTATTTTTATTTTATTATATTAATAGTTTCCGGATAAAAAAGAATTGTTCTCATTTTCAGTGGACCATGATTCTTGATTCTCTGTCATAATCATTAGAACCCCATAACAGACACATGGAATTGTGGAATATAAATAAAGTAAAGATAAACATTAAGATAATCTAAAGCAGGAATTAACAATATTTTATTTAATTACTCTATAATTAATTATTCTTTGTTTCATTGTGACTTTACATTCTAATGTACCTAACTATTAAAGGAAAGAAATTTAAGTTGGACCTTTTCTTTTATTGCTACAATGACCTAGCCCACAGCAAGATAACTAAACAAGCATGCATGCATGATGAAACAAACAGCTAAGACAGTTACAAAGTTGTCCATTGTTGTTACAGGAGAAAGTACCAATTGAGGAGGTGTTTCAACAGTTGAAATGTAACCGAGAAGGTTTAACCTCAGATGCAGGAGCCACCAGCCTGCAAATCTTTGGACCTAACAAATTGGAGGAGAAAAAGGTATGTTCAATCTGTCATGATCAAATTGGAGGACAGCAGTTTATGTTTTCTTTAAAATGTTTTAATAAATTTTAAATGTTGTAATGAGAACAGGAAAGCAAACTACTCAAGTTTCTTGGGTTCATGTGGAATCCTCTATCATGGGTGATGGAGGCTGCAGCCATTATGGCAATTGCATTAGCAAATGGAGGTGGAAAGCCACCAGATTGGCAGGACTTTGTTGGTATTGTTTGTCTTCTTGTTATCAACTCAACCATCAGTTTTATTGAAGAAAACAATGCTGGAAATGCTGCTGCTGCACTTATGGCTGGTCTTGCCCCTAAAACCAAGGTATTTCATAACTCAAATGACCAATATATAAAGAGGAAATCATGAAAATAGACGCGTTTGACCCAAATTTTTACCAAAATAAACATTGACTTTTAACCCGTTCAAAAGTATAATGGGGTCCACAAAACTAACCAATCAAGTTAATACAAGTGTAAGTGTCAGCTGAATTCGTTCAGCCGACACATAGATGTGTGATGCCATACCGGCTTATTTTGTAGACCCCATTGTACTTTTCAAAGATTTTTTGTACTGGCTATATTCAAGCCTTCTTAGTCGGCTTTGCTTATGTGGCGTTTTAATTTTCGATATGTTTATTTGAAAAGGGTTAAAAGTTGATGTCTATTTTGGTAAATGTGGTTAACATGTCTATTTTCGTGATCTTCCCATATATAAACACCACTCCGAGTGTAAAGATTGACATATCTAACCTTTTTGCAGGTTCTGAGGGACGGTCGCTGGAGTGAGCAAGAAGCTTCCATCTTAGTTCCAGGAGACATAATCAGCATCAAACTTGGAGACATAGTTCCAGCTGATGCTCGTCTTCTAGAAGGCGACCCGTTAAAAATTGACCAATCTGCCCTTACTGGTGAATCTCTTCCAGTTAACAAGAATCCATATGATGAAGTATTCTCTGGTTCAACTTGCAAGCAAGGTGAAATCGAAGCAGTTGTCATTGCAACCGGTGTGCACACCTTCTTTGGAAAAGCTGCTCATCTTGTTGACAGCACAAACCAAGTTGGTCACTTCCAACAAGTTCTAACTGCAATTGGAAACTTCTGCATATGTTCCATTGCAGTTGGAATGATAGTTGAGATTATTGTCATGTACCCAATTCAGCGCAGGGAGTACAGAAGTGGGATTGACAATCTTTTGGTGTTGCTTATTGGTGGGATTCCAATTGCTATGCCTACTGTACTATCAGTCACTATGGCTATTGGATCTCATAGGCTTTCGCAGCAGGGTGCTATTACTAAAAGAATGACTGCAATTGAGGAAATGGCCGGAATGGATGTGCTTTGCAGTGATAAGACGGGAACACTGACACTTAATAAGCTTTCGGTTGATAAAAATTTGATTGAGGTGTTTGCAAAAGGTGTGGATAAGGAGCAGGTGTTGCTTTTTGCTGCTAGAGCTTCTAGGACTGAGAACCAGGACGCCATTGATGCTGCCATTGTTGGAACCCTTGCTGATCCTAAAGAGGTATCTTTCTCTCCCTATGTTTCAGTTTCAGGTGGAAATTTTGTTCCGTTTACTTTTGAATGGGTCGATTCGGGTATATTTGATCTCTAATGAATCAAACGGCGAAACCTTAACAAAATGAGTCATACGGGTTCAACGAGATGAAAGTCTTCCATTAGATGAGTTTTAGAGAAATTTAATCTTTTAAGTCATATTTGACACACATATAGATTAATAATAATAATAATAATAATAATAATAATAATAACCGCCTTGCCCGTACAAAAAAGTTACCAGTTTTATTGAAACCGAAGTGTCTAAGTTCAGTGGTTACCTCAACTGATAAACTAATGCTTTTCTTTTTAAATCTGGTTTCATGCTCATGTGTGACATATATGACTTTGTAGGCACGAGCTGGAATTAGAGAGGTCCATTTCTTTCCATTTAACCCTGTTGACAAAAGGACAGCTTTGACTTACATTGATGAACGCGGAAACTGGCATAGAACAAGCAAAGGTGCTCCAGAACAGGTAATTTCTAACATTATTTCCTTATCCATGTTATGATCCTCTTGAATCAGTTGGTTACTGAATCTAAGTTTTTATTTGTTTGTAACAATTTTATCAGATTTTGACTCTCTGTGGCTGCAAAGAAGATATGAAAAAGAAAGTTCACGCAATGATTGATAAATTTGCTGAACGTGGGCTACGTTCTTTGGCTGTTGCAAAACAGGTCTTCATTTTACATAATTTTTATGCACATACATCTATGTTTGATCATGATTACTTACTCTCTTCATTGTCATAATATTATAGGAAGTGCCTGAAAAGACAAAAGAAAGCCCAGGTGATCCATGGCAATTTGTTGGCTTGTTGTCTCTGTTTGACCCGCCAAGGCATGACAGTGCTGAGACTATTCGCCGAGCTCTCAATCTTGGTGTAAATGTCAAAATGATTACTGGTAATTAATCATATTAACTAATTAGTTTGAAATACTACTTACATCTTTAATTCTGGTTAATCTAAATATGCCTTATTCTGAAGGTGATCAACTTGCTATTGCTAAGGAGACTGGCAGACGGCTCGGTATGGGAACAAACATGTACCCGTCTTCTTCTTTGCTTGGTGGCCACAGGGACTCATCCATTGCAGCACTCCCAGTTGAAGAGTTGATCGAGAAAGCCGATGGATTTGCAGGAGTTTTCCCAGGTGGGTATTCCTTTTATGTGTAAGGGTGTGAATCGTGTCGGGTTGGTGGGTTGAGTCGTTGAACCCGAACACGACCCATATTGTCATTTGTGTCAGAAACATCAACCCTAACCTGCACACACTTAAATTCGTGTAACCCAAACACGACTGATTTAACCCGTTTATCTAAACATGTCAAATGGGTTGGCAGGTGTTAACCAAGTTGTAAATGTGCTAATCTAGTTGATGGGTTGTAAAAAATGGGTTAATGGATCATATTCGGGATTGTGGGCTGACCTGTTTAACTAAGCAAGTTAAACATGTCAACCCAAATTTAAACGGATTAGATATGCCAACCCAAAACCTGATTATATATATTTGATTTATTTTTTAATAACTAGTCTTTTTATTTAAATATACAGAACACAAGTATGAGATTGTGAAGAAGTTACAAGAAAGAAAGCACATATGTGGGATGACTGGGGATGGTGTGAACGACGCACCTGCTTTGAAGAAGGCTGATATTGGGATTGCTGTTGCTGATGCCACAGATGCTGCAAGGAGTGCTTCTGATATTGTGCTTACCGAGCCCGGGCTTAGTGTTATTATCAGTGCAGTGCTTACCAGTCGTGCTATTTTCCAAAGAATGAAGAATTATACTGTTAGTTCCTCTTTCCATTTTTATTATTGTTATAGCTATTCCAGCAAAGCAGTTTAATGGTGTTAACATCTTTCAATTTTGCAGATCTATGCGGTCTCTATCACCATCCGTATTGTGGTAAGTTCTATGTGACATTTGAATCATTTGGATCGGCCCATTAGATGTTCTGAGTTCCAAGTTTATTCCCTAACTTATTTACACCTTTGTAGTTTGGATTCATGCTCATTGCTTTGATATGGAAGTTTGACTTCTCTCCCTTCATGGTTTTGATTATTGCAATCCTTAATGATGGTAAGTTTTCACTTATGTCACACCCGATATGACCATTTTTCGTGACTGCAACGTTACTAATTTTTACATTTTGTGTACTTAAAAGGCATCATCATGACTATTTCAAAGGATAGAGTGAAACCGTCTCCATTACCTAACAGCTGGAAGCTCAAAGAGATCTTTGCCACTGGAATTGTGCTTGGTGGATATCTAGCATTGATGACTGTCATATTCTTCTGGATCATGAAAGACACCGACTTCTTCTCAGTAAGTGAAGAATTAATAGATCAATAACCGAAATGTCAAAATGTCACAAGTTTACTTCAAAGTCACTTGTTTTTATGTATGTGTCACACAGGACAAATTTGGTGTTAGATCGTTGAGAAACAGTGAAGTTGAGATGATGGCTGCTTTATATCTCCAAGTCAGCATAGTCAGCCAGGCTTTGATTTACGTGACCTGTTCACGCAGTTGGTCGTTTATAGAACGCCCGGGTCTCTTATTATTGGGTGCTTTCTTAGCAGCACAACTGGTAAACAAACCGACCCATTTTTCTACACTAACCGAGTTCTGTTTTCTAACACATTTACACACTAACAACTGTTGCTGACATGTCAAACCACAGATTGCAACTCTAATAGCAGTATACGCAGAGTGGGGTTTTGCAAGAATCAAAGGTGTCGGGTGGGTATGGGCTGGTGTCATCTGACTCTACAGCATCGTATTTTACTTCCCTCTCGATATTATGAAATTCACGATCCGATATATCCTTAGTGGGAAAGCCTGGCGCAACCTGCTTGAAAACAAGGTATTTTTCTAAATAATTTTTATTATTTGAGAAATTGTTTTCGGGTAGACTAATGTATGAACTTAACCGTGTGTTATGAAACAGACTGCTTTTACTACCAAGAAGGATTATGGAAGAGAAGAGAGAGAGGCCCAATGGGCTCTTGCTCAGAGGACATTGCATGGGCTGCAACAACCCAAAACCTCAAATATTTTTAATGAAAAGAGTAGTTACAGAGAACTGTCTGAAATAGCAGAACAGGCTAAAAGGCGTGCTGAAGTTGCAAGGTATGTTATGTTTTATCTATAATGGGTTAAACAGATGTTTTGGGTCAACCTGGCCCGTTAAGTTTAATTCACATGTTTATGATAAATTTGGTGGTGTATACAGGCTTCGGGAGGTGCTTACATTGAAGGGGCATGTGGAGTCAGTGGTGAAGCTGAAGGGGTTGGATATTGATACGATCCAACAGCATTATACGGTGTGAGAGACAATGCGGGAAACGGGTCTCTTTTTTTTAGCAGTTATTATGAAACTAGTATAAATTGATAATTTGAGTGGGGAAAGGTTATGCTGGGATTTAGCCCCATGAAACTGTTTACTTGTCCTATTTTGTTATTGTCTTGTTTTCGAGTAATACTGCGCATGGTTGCCGCTTCTTATGATGCTTTGTGTGTGTTTAAGAAAGAATGAAAGGCATCGAAAACATTTCCCATAACGTAGTTTCCTTCTCCTTGACTTTGGTTGTTGGTTGTGTTGAGAACTTGAGATTCGCATGATCGATGACATATTGACAATGCGTGCATAATTAGGTTGAGTGTTTCATCTTCTATTTATCAAATTTATACTCGAAAGTCGAAACATGTAACATGGGGCACTTGTAGTAACGTTAATTTTAAGGGTCTATTTTGTATGGGGTAATGGAATAGATGAGGGAATGAAATAAACAAAGGATGGAATGGATCATTACCATTTCATTATCTTGTTTGGTTACCATCTAGAAACCTAAAAATGAAATGAATAATTAATTAATGCTGTTTGTCAGGCAAAAAAAAAGAGGGACTAAAATAAAATTGGAGGTAGGAGGTGGTGATGGTGGTGGCGGTACTGGTGGTGAGCGGTGGTGGGCGGCGGTGGCGAGAGTGGGAGGCAATTGGTGATGGTGGTTGGCGGTGGTTAGTGATGGTGGTTGACAATGGTGGTGGTTGGCAGTAACGGTATTAGCGGTGGTGGGTATTAGCGGTGGTGTTAGTGGGAGGTGGTGGTTGTGGATGGGTAATGTTGCGGCAGTAGTAGGCGGCGAAGGCAGTGGTCGGAGGCGACGACGGTGGTCGGCGGGGGGGGGGGGGAGGCGGTGGTGGAGATGGCGTTAGTGGTGGGTGGCGGTGGTGATTGATGGTAATGTGGGACGGTGGTAGAGATGAGTAGGGTGAAAGAGGGGATGTAATGAAAAAAAAAACCAACGGGGTTGGATGGAATGAATTTGGGGTGTTTTAGAATGAATGGAATGGACAAGGTAATGGGTGATTCCATTCCTTTAGGCAACCAAACACACTTTTATTCATTCCTTCGTAAAGGTCCATTCCATATCACCTCATACCAAACGCTATCTAAGAGACCATATGCAGAGAGATTTCAATGAATATTTCTTGTAATTATGTGCTTGTGGTTTTGTTGGTTCCATAATAGCTCCAAGCCATGGAGTTTGAAATTAATTAATCTTCTTCTTCTTCTTCTTAATAAGTTTTTGTATTGAAAACATAAATAAACTTTTCCTTTGAGATAGATACGTTTTCTTATGGTATCGGAGCAGGAGTTTTCAAGATCTAACAAAACCCTAAAAGCCTTATAACAACTACACTATGGTCGGAGATGATGACCTAGCTAGCGGCAACAAGAATGACCACAAAACAACAAGTATGAACTCCACAAACTATATTCAAGCTTCTGATTATCCTAGGCAAAATACAATTGTTGGGGGTTTGAGTGAAGAACAATATCGAATCCATCTCAACCACTTTACAGCAACAAAAGAGAACTCAAAAAGTGATTAAAGGGTTCACATGGCCATTGAAGGTAAGATAAAACAACATAATGAGTGGATTATAGACTCTGGATAGACGGAACATATAGTCCACACACTTTATTTACTTAAAAATTACACTGAATGTGTCAATGAAACACCCGTTATGATCCCTAACGGTGACAACATCTCCGTTAAAGCCATGGGTGAAAGCATAACAAACCAAACAAAAATTACAAGGGTTCTATATATACCTGATTTTAATTCCAACTTACTTTTGGTTTTAATTGCAACTTACTTTCGGTTGGTAGACTAGCAAACAATCTTCAATGCGTTGTGAGCTTCTTTCCTGATTTTTGTTGTGTGCAAGACTTACATTCGAAGAAGTTGATTGGAGTGGGTAAACGCATGAATGGTCTTTATCGTATGGGCATGGTGGTTAGAGAAAAGAAAGCCATGATGTCGAAGACGGACACGGAAATTTGGCACAAGAGATTGGATCATGTCTCATATGATAAGTTATGTCGAATTGGTTTCTTTAAAAGTACTTGTTTCAATTTTAAAGACGATTCTTGTGATGCTTGTAATAAAACTAAATTTACCCATTTGCCTTTTCCAAAGAGTTATGTTAAAAGTAATGCTTGTTTCGATCTCATTCATTGTGACACTTGGGGAAAATACTGTAAACCTTCTACCTCACATGCTTGTTATTTTTTGACCATCGTTGACGACTTTAGTAGAGCTGTGTGGATGTATCTTATCAAACACAAGAGAGATGCAAGTGAGTGTTTGATGAGTTTTCAAAGGATGGTGAAAACACAATTTGGGAAACCAATTAAACATATACGGTGTGATAATGGTGGAGAATTCATCTCGAACCGAATGATGGATTTTTATTCTCAAGAGGGAATTTTGTTGGAAACCTCGTGTTCACACACTCCCCTACAAAACGGAGTGGTGGAACGTAAACGTCAACACTTACTTGAAACAGCCCGTTCACTCATGTTTCAAGGAAGTTTACCAAGAAAATTTTGGGGAGAATGCGTACAAGCTGCGACGTATATCATAAATCGGTTACCATCTAAAGCAGTCAAGAATAAGACACCATATGAAATTATTTTTGGGAGATTAACCGATTACAACAACATGAAGGTTTTAGGTTGTCTTACTTATCGAAGCACAGAGACAGGTGGAGACAAGTTCCAATTCAGGGGAGGCCCAGGGTACTCTTAGGGTATCCTTGTAACACCCCGGCTTTAAGCGGAATACGACCGGGGTGTAACGTACAGATCATTCATAAGCTCTTAATGCTATTAAAGCGACATTAATTAAATTTAATTCATTTCATATCATCAAAAATACACACATTGTTCATAAATAAAAGAAAACAATAACACTTCATCGAAAAAGTAAACAAGTTCTTTATTTCAAATATCCTAAGGTAAACTAATTATCTTCGTCCTTAGCACACCATCGGTTCAACCTGTAACACATTAAAAATAATATATTTTGTCAACAATTAAGTTGGTGAGTTTTCATAAGTTTTTGCGTATATATATATATATATAACTCGCGATTCAACAATCGTAATGCAATAAGTATTCAAACGTAAAGTAAATGAAATCAAATAGTGTCGTCCTCCCGTTCATTTAGCCGAAGCCGTTGAAGTCGGGGAAATGAGAACCACCTTACGTAAACAACCGAAGTCGTAACTTTAGACGGCGCGGGTACGTTCCATCAGACCCTCCCACTATGTGTATGCGTTTGCGTTTACGTAACTTCCACCATAAAAATAATAAACACATTGCAAGCAAGTTCACATATAATCATAAACAATATGCAGGAATAATATTAACATGTACGATATAAGTGAATCGGTTTGTAAACAATCACATAACTAACGAAAGAAAAACTTGTAACGTGCTACCCCCAAAATATTATAAAACGTTAAAATGGGGTTACGAAAAACTCACTTGGAATGAGGAATACGGTAACGAGAAGACGGTTAAGATTAGAGCAAACTGGTTGGTCCCGCGAGAATTTCCGACAATTTGTCCTAATTATTAAAGCGTGAATAAAATAAATACTTGAACGAAATAAACGGACAAGACACAAAGAGGTGGGTTTATAACGGGTTTAGGGTCTTTAACGTATTAGATATATTTTATAGATTATCGATAAAGGTGTCATCAAATTCTATTAATTTTAACGAAAGGTTATATTTGTTTATTAAGGAAAAACATTTAAAATATAAATACCGTCTTATCTATGAAAACGTTTTAGGTGATAGTTTAACGAGGTTCCATTTAAAAGGTAAGAAACACATAATTATTGTTATTATTATCGTCGTTATTATTATTATTATTATTATTATTATTATTATTATTATTATTATTATCATTATTATTATTATTATTATTATTATTGTTTAGGTAATATATATTTATATATATATAAGATTATATATGTTTATATATTTAAATATATGAATTTGAAATTTTATTTTAGAGATTTATCGGGGTTCGGTTTGCTTAAACGAGTGTAAACAATATAGGGATTTTATATAATTTAGTAATTAATAATTTTAATTATAACAAGAAACAATTTAATTAAAAAACACTATAAAACCGGACCAGGGGGTTCGAACCTGCGCCCCTGGCCGGGTTTAGTATTACCTCCAAGTGCACTAGCCAACTGGGCTAGTGGCTAACTCATTCAGATTACAGAAATCAAATTACTTAACAAGTTATCCCAATGAACCCCTAAACCATATGAACCCTAATTTGATATAATCCCAATTGAAGGTTTTGTAACCTCTATCAATTAAAATTGACAGAGGGGTTTTAACAATCATCAAAAACTGACCACAATCCATATACTAATTACCTGTTACAAGCCAGAATTGAAGGAAAACACGAGCTAGGGTTTCGGACAACGACTCGATCTTAAACGGGTTCAGAAACTATTTCTTGGCTGTAATTAGCTTAGGGCTTAGGTTCACAGTGTGCTAGGGAGTGTGAGGTACAAGCTAATTGTGTTTTGGTTGAGTATTTATAGGCTAACAAGGTCATGGTTAGTCCGCGGCTGAAGTTAATGAATTTGATAGGAGTTAGCTATCAATTAACAAACTTTCTATAGTGTTTGATTCCGCGTTGAACAAGAAACGGATACACGCGTTCAATTCGGTGATTCCTGGGTCAATTGAAGCAAAATTATGGAAGGGGGGGGGGTCGACGGTGGATACGGGGAAGAGAAGAAAAGGGGAAAAAAGTTTTATTATTTTGCACTATGGTCCCTTGGATTTGGTTGAGGATCAAGAGTGGATAAAACTATAGTTTAGGGATCAAAATGCATATGTTATATACCTTAAACGATCTACGAAACGTTAACGCGTGAAACACAATAAAGACAAAATCGTGTGACATAATTAATAACTTGACGTAATAAATAATATTCGGTTACAAGATGGAAAAATAAAACAAATACAATTATAAAAGAGAAAGAAAAAAAAAGACAAATGTCACAGCATTCCCAACTTTAGGAAATTTCGTCCCGAAATTAGGAATTAACATCCGTAGCAAAAAGATGCGGATACTTAGTCTTCATTTGGTCTTCACGCTCTCAAGTGAATTCCGCACCGTGCTTAGATTCCCAACGACATTAACCAAAGAGATTCGGCTAGGCTTGGTTTCCTTATCTATTCGATCTATTATCCACCGGTTTCTCAACGAAGTGCGTTGTCTTATCGATACGCACTCGTCGAGAGGGATATGAAGGTTCTCATCGGCTAGACACTTTTGAAGGTTTGAAACATGAAACACGGGATGAATGCCTTGAAGTTCTTGCGGAAGCTCCAGGTGATAGGCTACGTCTTCGATTCGTTCAAGAATCTTAAATGGACCAACAAAACGAGGTGCTAGTTTACCCTTCATACCGAAACGGACCACTCCTTTCCATGGCGAAACTTTGAGAAGGACAAGGTCACCAACTTTAAATTCCAAGGGTCGTCGACGCTTATCGGCGTAAGACTTTTGGCGACTTCTAGAAGCGAGCAGGTTATTACGGTTTTGAGCAATTTTGTCGGTGGTATCTTGTGCCATTTCGGGTTCGGTGAGCTGGGATTCACCGATCTCGTTCCAACAAATAGGAGAACGACATTTGCAGCCGTAGAGTGCTTCAAATGGAGCCATTTTGATGCTTGAGTGGTAACTATTGTTGTAAGAAAACTCAATCAACGGAAGATGAGTGTCCCAATTACCACCAAAGTCAAGTACACAAGTTCTTAGCATATCCTCAAGGGTTTGAATGGTTCGTTCCGATTGACCATCCGTTTGCGGATGATAAGCGGTGCTAAGATCTAGGCGGGTTCCCAAAGCGGTTTGAAGCGTTTTCCAAAAGTGGGACACAAAACGACCATCACGGTCGGAGATGATACTCAAAGGTATACCATGACGACAAACAATCTCGTTGACATAGGTTTGAGCGAGCTGATTGATTTGAAGTTTCTCTCGAATGAGAATGAAATGGGCTGATTTGGTTAATCGATCGATGATTACCCAAATGCTATCATGGTGCCTTTTTGTGGTTGGAAGTTTTGTGATGAAGTCCATCGTAATGTTCTCCCACTTCTAAACCGGAATAACAGGTTGCACGAGCAAACTAGAAGGCTTTTGATGCTCGGCTTTTACTTTGGCACATGTTAGACATTTCCCGACGTAGATAGCGATATTTTTCTTCATGTCGGGCCACCAGAAAGTAGTTCGAAGGTCAAAGTACATCTTATCTGCACCAGGGTGGACAGAATATCGTGACTTGTGAGCTTCGTCCATGATAACTGTGCGAAGATTGTCACGATCCTGGACCCAAAGATGATTAAGAAAGTAAAACAAACCATCACGCTTGGTTTCAAGTTGGAGTTCAGCACCACACGACATCTCTTTGTACATGTTGCCTTCGGTGACCGAGATGTGCCTGGGCTTCGAAGATACGTAGCTGAAGGTCGGTTGGAATAACAACGCTTTTGAGAAGAATGCTCTTAACATGGCGACTGAGGGCATCAGCCACTACGTTTGCTTTACCGGGATGGTAACGTATTTCGCAATCATAGTCGCTAAGGAGTTCGGCCCATCGTCGTTGCCTCATATTGAAATCCTGTAAGACTCTGAATCCCGGAAATCCTATAGTTGGTATTCATACAAAATACTTACAAAAATACTTAAACTCAAAAACAGTTCATTCCATTAAAATAACCAATTCAGAGTATAATTCAGTAGAAAATCATAATTATTAAAACAAGTTCCCAAAACCCGGGAATTGTGCCCAAAACCAAATTTCAATGTATTTAATAAAACTTTAAAAGAAAAATGTTCATTATTAAAACTTCCGACTAAGTTTGCCCTCCACCGTCCAAGTAGCTTCGTGCACGTCCAAGCGGTAATGCATCCTCCTCCTAACCTGAAACTCACACTAACATGCACACAAAGTCAGCTTGAGCTGAGTGAGTTCAAGTTTTATTAATTAACATCTATAATAATTGTCATAATAGTCATTCCAAGAGTTTCAAAATAATCGGGATATAACAGTTAGGCCATCATCAACAATAAGTAATCATCCTCATAGGTATATATAAACATCCTTATAATTATATATAAACATCCTTATAATTATATACCTACATATATATCATCCAAGTAATAACATCAGGGTCGAGCACACGTACAACCCAAACACGTAACATCTCATCCAACGTATGCAAACACAAAGTAGGCATACGTAAACATCCTTAGTTGATAACGACTAAATAACATCACCAAATATTGGCCATACAATAATATATGTATAAACATGCGTACAAACATACAATAATATCATCTCAAGGCCTACCCTATACAAGCAAGCCCATACAAAATAATTTGACGATTCATCAAGCAAAATCGTTTAGGTGTGCATGCTAGCCCAAAAACTTAAAAAGAGTAAAAAGGGGCATCATGAACTCACCTGACACAAGGCACGATTTCACCACAAGCTAGAGGACCCCTAAGTATCCCCAAAACTCAAACGCCTGCCAGTAAACATACAATCATCACAAATGACATCGAAAGGACTCGTTTATCCTACAAGACGTCCTAACATGGTTCGAGTTAGCTAAAGCCTCAACCTCAACAAACTCATTCATAATAGCCCCCGGGCCTTACATCCACCAACGCGACCCTTAGATACTCCCGGGAATAAAGAATTCCCAAATTACCCCCGAAAGCACTAGGTGATACTAACACGCGCGTTTAAGAGTCGTTTAGGCAACTAACATCCAAATCAGCCCCGTGTGGACCCGATATGATAAATGCACAGAAAACAAGTCCACACGACGCTACACGAGTCAAATGGGTCGGTAACTCGCAAGTACAACGCGCCAACTATTCAATAAACGCAAATGCGCGTTGTACCGACCTGTTTGAGTAACCGACAACCAATTCAGCCCCAATACTTATAAAAATCATTTTTCAACAGCCCGTACACTAAACCGAAACTATCCGAACCGAATTGGTTATCACTTACTTCATATCTCGCGTTAAACGCAACAATCTACCATTCTAGTCAACCGAAAACAATCTTTCAAACTACAACTAGTTGACCAATCAAACTAACACCAATGTGCATAATCATAAAGTATATTATACTAGACATACCTAGGAAGATGTTGGTGCTAAAACCTCCACCAAAACAGTCCCGAAATTGCTCAATTGGACAGCCACTTGGTTAGCCTAGAACAAGTCGTTTATCGATCAATACGCGTAATATAATGATCAATTAAGGTGTAAAAGACTTGGAGAAACATAGAACTAACGTTCAATTGAAGTTTCACGCCCTAAACTTGGCTGAAGAAAGGAAAAACGAGGGTGCTTGGGGGCCGCCCTCCTGCCGATCGGATACAGGGGGGGTAGGGTTTAGGGTTTTTATGTTTTATGATATAATATAAAATGTTTCATCCTAGCCCCTCCAAATTGAAAGATATGGCAACTTAAAAGAAAAGTTAAACGATTTAATGTACGGGGATGACGAAAAGGTTTCCAAAAAATGTCGGTTAAATCCCGAGAAATATATATACTTTACAAGCTTCGAATCCTTGAACCGAAAATTAACAGGCGTTACAAATCCTTTTGGTCGAAAATGTGTTGGAGGCTCTTGTGGTCGGTGAATACCACACATTCGTTCCATACAAATAATGCCTCCATATTTTCAACGCGAATACAATAGCACCAAGCTCAAGGTCGTGTGTCGTATAATTCTTCTCGTGAACCTTAAGTTGTCGTGACGCATAGGCGATAACCTTGTATCGTTGCATGAGAACGCATCCGAGACCTTGATTCGAGGCATCACAACAGACAACAAAATCCTCGTTTCCTTCGGGAAGGGATAGGATAGGAGCGTCGCAAATCATACGCTTTAAGGTTTGAAAGGCTTCCTCTTGCTTAGCCCCCCACTCATAAGGTTTACCCTTATGAGTTAAGGCAGTGAGAGGCAAAGCAATATTGGAAAAGTTCAAAATAAAACGGCAGTAATAACCGGAAAGACCAAGAAAGGATCGAACTTCCGTGGGTGAAGTCAGAGTCTTCCAGTTTTTAACAGCTTCGATTTTAACGGGATCGACATGAATGCCTTTTTCATTAACGATGTGACCAAGGAATTGAACTTCGTTTAACCAGAACTCGCACTTGGAAAACTTGGCAAAAAATTTCTCTTTCTTCAATAATTCAAGGATATCATGCAGATGCTTTTCATGCTCAACTTTAGATTTCGAGTAAATGAGAATGTCGTCATGAACACGATCACGAACTTATCAAGATAAGGCTTTCACACACGGTTCATGAGGTCCATAAATACCGTAGGTGCATTGATCAAGCCAAACGGCATAACCATAAACTCGTAATGACCATAGCGAGTTCGAAAGGCGGTTTTCGGTATATCATCCTCATGAACGCGCAATTGGTGATAACCCGAACGAAGATCGATTTTTGAAAAGCAAGATGCGCCTTGAAGTTGATCGAAAAGGTCGTCAATTCTAGGCAAAAGGGTAACGGTTCTTAATTGTGAGTTTGTTGAGTTCATGATAGTCAATACACATTCGAAAGGAACTGTCCTTCTTTTTAACAAAAAGAACAGGTGCGCCCCAAGGTGACGAACTTGGGCGAATAAAACCCTTGCTGGAGAGTTCTTGAAGTTGACTCGCTAGTTCTTGCATTTCCATAGGTGCGAGACGATAGGGAGCTTTGGCGACAGGATTCTCACCAGGCACGAGATCAATACAAAATTCCATTTCACGAGTAGGAAGTAAACCAGAAGCGTCGTCGGGGGAAACTTCGGGAAAATTACGAACCACCGGAATGTCTTTTATTGTCTTTTTTTCAGGTTTCTTTTCCACGACGTTGGCAAGGAAAGCTACATACTTTTTACGTAAGTATTTGTGGGCTTGGGTACACGACATAAGTTTGAGCCCTTTGGAAGGCTTCTCACCGAAAATGCGCAAAATCAGATCGTCATCAAGAGGAATCCGAATATACTTTTCAAAACAAACGATTTCGGCATGGTGTTGAGCTAACCAGTCCATGCCTACTATGATATCGAAACTCCCAAGTTGCATAGGAATAAGGTCGATGGAGAAATCATAGTTGAAGGATTGAAGGAGAACACGAGCTAGGAATAAGGTCGAGGGGTTTTAACAATCGTCAAAAACCGACCACAATCCATATACTAATTACCTGTTACAAGTCAGAATTGAAGGAGAACACGAGCTAGGGTTTCAAACAACGACTCGATCTCAAATGGGTTCAGAAACTATTTCTTGGCTGCAATTAGCTTAGGGCTTAGGTTCGCAGTGTGCTAGGGAGTGTGAGGTACAAGCTAATTGTGTTTTGGTTGAGTATTTATAGGCTAACAAGGTCATGGTTAGTCCGCGGCTGAAGTTAATGAATTTGATACGAGTTAGCTGTCAATTAACAAACTTTCTATAGTGTTTGATTCCGCGTTGAACAAGAAACGGATATATGCATTCAATTATGTGATTCCTGGGTCAATTGAAGCAAAATTATGGAAGGGGGGTCGACGGTGGAAAAGGGGAAAAAAGTTTTATTATTTTGCACTATGGTCCCTTGGGTTTGGTTGAGGATCAAGAGTGGATAAAACTATAGTTTAGGGATCAAAATGCACATGTTATGTACTTTAAACGATCTACGAAACGTTAACGCGTGAAACACAATAAAGACAAAATCGTGTAACATAATTAATACCTTGACGTAATAAATAATATTCGGTTACAAGACGGAAAAATAAAACAAATACAATTATAAAAGAGAAAGAAAAAAAAAGACGAATGTCACAATCCTCAAGGTATAAAAGGGTACAAAATTTACGACATTGAACACGGAAAAATTATCACGTCTCGTGATGTTCGGTTTGTAGAAGATCAGTTTCCTTTTGAAGCAATCAAGTTGAGAGTAAATAGCCCACAAAATTTTGAGTCACCTCCTATTGATGAAGAATATTAATTCCTTATTTAATAAGCCCACCAAAGAAACCGAAAGTGAACCAGAAAGTACTCTGGAATCTCATCCCAATAACGAGACAGGTAGCACGGGTCTGGAAGAGCAATCCGATGTTCAAAACCTAGAACAAGAAACCGTGGCTCAAATTCCAGAACCAGAAACTATAGTTCACAACCCAGAACCAAAAACTGTGGTTCACGACTCAGAACAAAGAATTACGGTTCATGATCCAGAACTACAGCCCATTGCACCAACTAGTTCTCACGAGGAACAAATTTTAGAACTGACCAGCAGTGAGAGTGTTGGCAACATAAGAGAGAAAAGAAACACTTCTCATCCGAAGTGGTTCGAAGGCTTTGATATCAAGCTAGCTACCACCATCCATTGACCACTCACGCACCATAACCAATCGATCTTCATCCACGATACATCCCCTTTCTAGTTATTTATCTTATGAAAAATTCTCCAATTGTCATAAAGCGTTTTTAGCGGCCATCACTTGTAACGACGAGCCAAAATACTTTTACCTAGCCGTGAAAAATAAAAATTGGGTCGAGGCCATGAAAAGAGAAATTGAGGTTCTTGAGGAGAATAAAACGTGGACTTTGGAAAATCTTCCCGATAGGAAATGTGTCATTGATTCCAAGTGGGTCTATAAAATCAAATATAAACCAAATGGAGAAATTGAAAGATACAAAGCGCGGTGGGTGGAGAAGGGTTTCACGCAAATGGAAGGGGTTGATTTCCATGAAACATTTGCTCCCGTTGCAAAACTTGTGACGGTAAGAGCTCTTCTTGCGGTTGCAGTAAAAAGAGATTGGGCAATACATCAGCTCGACGTAAATAATGCCTTCTTACATGGAGACTTGGATGAAGAAGTGTATATGAAAATTCCTCAAGGTTTTCCTAAAAAAAGGTGATACGAGAGTGTGTCGACTACGTAAGTCTCTTTATGGACTAAAGCAGGCTTCTCGAAACTGGTACCACAAGTTTACTACAGCTTTGATTGAGTTCGGTTACACTCAGTCTAAGGCCTAAGGCTGATCATTCATTATTTAGATTTGTTTCCGAAAATTCATTTGTTTCTATATTAATTTATGTGGACGATGCTATTGTTGTCGGAAATGATGCTAAAAAAAATTAAACAAACCAAAATATATTTAAATGACCGATTCAGTATCAAAGACTTGGGGTCTTTAAAGTATTTTTTGGGAATCGAGGTGACTCGCACATCTGATGGGATGGTTCTAAGCCAACGAAAATATACGTTGGATATTCTTGAAGATAGTGGGCAACTCGGATGTCGTTCCAGTCATTTTCCAATGGAACAAAATTTGAAACTTGATCAGTGCACGGAAAGTGAAAAGACAGATGCCTCCCAATATTGTCAGTTAATAGGGAGATTGTTATATTTACAGGCAACGAGACCGGATATTGCATATTCGGTTAATATTCTGAGTCAATTTGTCTTCGACCCTTGACAAGAACATATGGAGGCAGCCGTTCGCATACTTGGGTATTTAAAATCTGCACCAGGACATGGTACTTTTTTTTTTCCAAAAGGAGACTTGAATCTTATTGCTTATCGTGATGCTGACTGGTTGGGTTGTCCTTTTACACGTCGGTCACGGACAGGTTATTTGTTGATGCTTGGAGGTGCTCCTGTGTCATGGAAAACCAAAAAGCAGTCTGTCGTCTCTCGTTCCTCTACTGAAGCCGAGTAGCTATGGGTAGCACAGTGAGTGAGGTATTGTGGGTAAGGTGGTTATTGAAAGATTTCCAGGTTCATTGTATGAAGGCCACCCCTTTGTATTGTGACAATCTTGCAGCCAAACATTGCTAATAATCCGATTTTTCATGAACGTACAAAACACGTAGGGATGGATTGTTGTTTCGTCAGAGAAAGAGTTGAGTCGAAGGAGATTTTTGCCGCTTTATAATGGTACTAAACAACAGATTGCTGACCTTTTCAAAAAACCTTTGGGTACACAACAATTACGTATATTGCTTGACAAGCTAGGTGCTCGTGATCTACATACTCCAGCTTCAGAGGGAATATTGGAGTTTGAAATTAATTAATTTCATCATCATCATCATCATCATCATCATCATCATATTTTAAAGATGGGCTTAAAAGCCTTTTGTTTTTCTATTAGGTTGCAGTGATATAGCCTCCATATGATGATTTGCTTTTTGAAGTTTTTTATTGAAAAACAGAAATAAACCTTTCCTTTGAGATAGAAACTTTTTCTCATCTTATACTTGCATAGGAATCACTCCCCTTTAATAGCAACTAACTAGTTACTACTGATGAGAGGCCTATTGCTGTTGATGCATGGCTGGTTCATGTTGATAGCATAAGTTACTTATGATTATAGAACTAACTACAAGCCAAGCTACTACAGATTACATTTACTACCGACAACATATTTGTGATGATCATAGTTTTTACTCATGGATTAGTTTATATTGTGATCACAAGTTACTAGCAAAGCTACTAGATCAGACGAAAAATTTTTACGGCTTTCAACATGGTAATTGAATTCCGGCTTGCCGAACCTACCATGGATAAGGCCCCTTGAATCCTGAGTTCTTTGGTACCAAAAAATCAGAAGTCATGAACAAACTAGCACCCCAGACCTCTTAAGTTTTACCATTGTTTACTTGGATTTCCATTTGATATTTAAGTAAACCCCAACTAGCTTAAATGGCACAATGACTCTAAAATCATCAACATTTAATATATAACAGGCAGGCATACTACACGCTAGCTATTAATAAATTGAGGTTTATTAAAACAGATGAAGATCAAGATAATAACATCATGAATAGGTACTAATTAATTCAAAAACAATTGTTAGTACTCAAAACACCTACTTAAGAACAAAATAATATCAAACAGATAATAACATCAAGACCACTAATTCAAAAACAATTGTTATAAGTAATCCACAAAATCCTAAAATCAAACTGAAAAAACCTCAGCAACCGCCACCGCAAGACATCATCAAATCACTGATCGATCAACAAGTGCTCCTCTAACCAAACCAGTTCCAAAGCCAAACCCCATACTAGAAGTTCCAAACCCAAACCCCATACTAGCGCATCTGCGAGGTGGAACAACCGGCCGCGGCCGTCGTGGATAATAAACATATCCAGCCTCCTGTTGCTCCCAAGGCGGATACCCGGAAGTCATCCCCATCCCCATCCCACGAGGAGCCATAAACTTCTCCCCAAACTCATATTTGAAACATAAAACCCCATTCGATTTACCGAACGGCCTTCTAACCTGATAACTAGCAGTCTGAACCTCCTTCCCGTTACCCTTAAAACCTTCAAGAAGCTCCTTAACCGGAACACGAACCTCTCCTAAATTCGTCCCACCGAACATCCCCTCTGCCTTTATCTTAACAACCAGCGAGGAGACTTCTTCATCGATAGCAAACTTCATGGGAGCGTTCCATGTGGGGTTGGAATCACCGTGCTTGTCCGTGCTGGTTCTTTGCTTTTGCTCTTTGCCTCCGGTGATGAAAACCACCGCGTAGACGAGCATGCTGCCTGTGAATCTTGATTTCTTGAGGTCGTTTGCCGAGACGAGAGTGAGGCTTAAGTTTCGGTACTCCATCATGCTAATCACACAACACAAGATTACAACAATAGTTTAACAAACAAAGGAAACTAAACCACCTACTTATAAGAAATAATAATGCTTTGCATGTAAGCAACCTATCCTATCCGAATACGAATTGTGAAATTTGAACTACGAACTCATTTTAATTAAATTAAAATAATTCAGATTTTAACTTTTAGACCTCCGTCTTTATAACTTTTATGATTCGTTCGTAAACCACCCCTTAAGACCAAAACCGTATCACCCTTCTTCGAGTTGATGACTTAGTCGGCTTTACGGTCGGTGTTGGATCCATGCTTGAAAGTTGAGATCTTGAGGAATTGTGGTAGAATTTTAAATTTATAGGGAAACTTGAACCGACTCTAGGGGTATTGATGTATTTTGCATTTATTATATTATAGTTTTGCTAATTCCTACAGTTTTGGGAGACGCCTAATAGTGTACTCATACCGATTTACCACACCTATACCCGAATTTTATGGCATAGGTATGGGTATCAGTACGGGTACGAGTACTTTACGTACAGTACTCGCTTTGGTATCACTTTTTTTTTTTAAATTCAATAATAATCTGGATATCACGGAACACAACCAAACAATCTTTTCTGTTTCAACTTAATAAGAGATTAACAAACAAAGACCCTATTTATAATAACCTATATGAGTAAAGTGTCAAAATCGTCCCTGAGGTTTGGTCACATTTACGAATTTCGTCTAAAAATATTTTTTTCCGCAATTAGACCTTCGATTTTTCCTTACCGTTGCCAATTTTGTCCAAATTTTTAACTCGGTCTAGATACAACGTTAACTCTGGGGTCCAATTTCGGTATTATTATTATTATTATTATTATTATTATTATTATTATTATTATTATTATTATTATGTGTTTGTTCAATGACATATATAACATCTCACGATTCCTATATTTGAATCCAATATAGTATTTGTTTATTTATTCTTCTTTATTTTTAGTCATATAAAGGGTTTAGCTCAGTGTAATAATAATAATAATAATAATAATAAACATATAAAAGAACAATAACACCCCTGAGTTAATGTTGAATTTAGACTGAGTTAACAATTTAGACCAAATTGGCAACGGTTGGGAAATATCGAGGGTCTAATTGCGAAAAAAAATATTTTTAGACGAAATTCGTAAATGTGACAAAACTTCATGGATGATTTTGGCACTATACTTATATAATAAAGAAAGAATGAAAAGACATGTCTACCCCTGACTTAAGGATTAAATTTAACAGGGTTAGTGATTTGGATATAATTAACAAAAATTGGGAAACATGGATGGTTTATATGCATAAAATAAACTTTTTAGACTAAACTTGCATTTTTTCCAAACCACAAAAACGAAAATGACACTTTACTCTATTTGAAATTAGATTTTTACCCAGGGCGTTGCGCTGGGGCAATTGATAAAACCTCAACGTTGAAACCTGGGTGTTGGTATACTAGAGCGTTACGTCGGTGAGTTGACGCAAATTCAGTTAGTATTATTTACGTTCTTTACGGTATAGACACCATTAGTAAAACCTTAGCGTCCAAAAAAATATATTCGTCAAATTAACATATAAAAAATAAATTAGTTAAAATGAAGTTTTTTTGGGCATTAAGGTGGTAACCGAACCAGAATTCAGTCGGTTTCGACTACGTTTGTTACGGTACCGGAGCTAAAAAATGGGGGGGAATATAAAAAAATTGGGTGGACCAATGGGGTGGTCTCAATCGGTAAACTCGGGCATTGGTAAAACCGAACGTTGAGACGTTGAGTCTAAGTGGATTCGATTGGTTTTCGTCACGCTCGTTATGATATGGGAATTAAAACAAACAAAAGAAAAAACAAAATTATCATTCGGTCAGATTCCGTTATGTTCATTATGGTACAAAACAGGAAAAAAAAAAACAAAACAAAATACTATGGACAAGTTAGGTGCCGCCAAGTGGCCCAATGGCGGCCTAGCGGCACCAAACTTGTCATTTATATCTAAATAGTTTTTTACCCGGTGCAACGCAAAACTCCAGTGTTGAAACCCGGGAGTTGGTAAAACCTAGCATTACGACGGTGAAACGACGTGAATTCAGTTGGTATCGGTTACGTTCTACGATATAGACACCACTGATAAAATTTGATCGTTAAAACCAAAAATTAATTTGTCAAATTATCATATAAAAAGATTAACATATTAAAAAAACAAAATATTTAGGATGATGTTTATTTGATCTGTAAACCCGGGTGGTGGTAAGATTCGAGCGATGTCGATCATGGCATTGAGGCGGTAACACGACACGAATTCGGTTGGTTTCAATTACGTTAGTTACGGTATTGGAGCTTTAAATGGAAAAAAAATATATAAAAAATTAAGGATTGGGGGTGGGAGTCGGGAGGGGGGCGTCGATCGGTAAAGTTGCGTATAGGTAAAACCGAGCGTTAAGGCAACGAGTCTACGTGAATTCGGTCGGTTTCCGTCAGCTTCGTTATGGTACCGAAACTCAAACAAAAAAAATAATGTTTAGTCGGTTTCCATTACATTAAATTTAAATAAAAAACAAAATACACGAACTAATACGGTGCCGCAAAATGACCCAATTGGGCACTTGCAGCACCAAAGTTCATATCTATAATATATATAAACGAAAACCCTAAAATCCTACGTGTCGCGATGTGGTCGCTCCACATATTATGGAAGCCACCAGATTGCTTGATTTTTAAATGGAGACCTCTCATTGATTTAACCCAATTTCATGGGTATAGGTCTTACCAAAACCAGATAGCTCTTAAATGGCTTATAACATCTCATTAAATTAAAAATTAATCTTACAAATTATTTGATATGAAAATCCTATAAAATAGGGTTATACTAAAATTTAATATCTAATTTAAAAAAAAGATATTATTTATAATTAATAAACAATTTTATAGTAAAAAACATAAGTGGGCCATGGGTCACCAAATCCAATTAACTTTTAAATGGGTTATAATATATCATTTATTTATGAAACTCTTTTATCATCAAACGCTAAGTATATTATTAATTTTCTTACAATAAAGAAAATTAAAATCCAAAATATAAATATTAAAAAACAAAAAATGTAAAACAACCATTCTCTCAAGCCATAAGATTGCTTTATTTGTAAATGAAGGTTTCTCACGCATTTGACCCGAATTCACAGGTAAAGGTCTCACCAAACCCAGATAGCTCTTAAATGGGTTATAACATCTCATTATATTAAAAATTAATCTCATAAAATATTTGATATGAAAATCCTATAAAATAGGGATATACTAAAAATTAATATTCTATTTTATTTAAAAAAAATATTATTTATAATTAAGAAACAATATTATAATAAAGAAAATAAACGGGTAATGGGTATCACCAAACCCAGATAGCTTTTAAATCGGATTATAACATATCATTTCTTTGTGTAACCATTTTATCATCAAACCTTAAGTATATTAATTATTAACTTTCTTACAATAAATAAAATTAAAATCCAAATATACATATATAAATATTAAAAACGAATAACGTAAAACAACTCCCATAATACAAGGGATAAAATCTAGTTTATATATATTATATTATATATTAGTAATAGTAATGTGCATCGGCGGAACTACAGGGGGGTCAAGAGGGTCCGTTGACCACCCGGCCGACCATCTTTTATTCACCGGAGATCTATGGTTTAGTGAACTTTTTTGGCATTCGACCCTCTAAATTGTCAGTAAAATAGCTAAAGTGAATGAAGAAAGTGAAGACAATATGGATTTTTTGGTGTTAGACTCACTAAATTGTCATAGTAATTTTCTTCTGACGGTGGCCGGAGTTAATGGCGATGTACAGTAGAAGCGAAGGAGAAGGATAAAGTATGAAAGATGCATCGGTCCTTGTATTAACTCTTCGGTGAAAACTTTTGGTTTTTTTTTATACTTTCCAATGTAATAGTCAAAGTAGGTAAATTAACGATAATTTGTGTCAATTCAAATTTCAGAATGGTTTTTCTCAATAATATATAATAATAAAAATGAGAAATTGTAAAGAAACTTAAGAAAGTATTTTATTTCTATAAGTTTTTGTAGAAATCTTTGTTGGTTTGTCTAATTTTGTTTTATAAAATTAGGTTCCTACTTAAGTTATTTTTAAGTTTAACTTCATTGGTGTTGGTAAAAAGAAAACTTTTACATTCTAGCAAAATAAAAAAAATTATATATGTCCGACCCTCTTGTAATAAAAGTCTGGTTTCGCCACCGGTAATGTGCATACGAATTCTGAACTATACTCAAATACAAACTCATTTTAATTTAAATAATTCATATTTTAACTTTTAGTCCTCCGTGTCTATAATTTAGTCGGATTTACGGCTGGTGTTGGATATATTTTCAAACATGCTTGAAATTGAAATCTTGATAAATTCAGGTGGGAATTTAAATTTATAGGAAAACTTTCTAGGGTTATTGATGTATTTTACATTTATTATATTATAGTTTTGCTAATTTCTACTTTTTGGGAGACACCCAATAGTAGGGATGTGATCGATATCATACTCGTATTTGTACCTGTATTTGTACTTGAAAGTAACCATACCGAAATCAATAAATCTGGCACCCGCACCTGTACCCGAATTTTATGGTATGGGTACGGGTACTTTACGTACGGTACTCGCTTTGCTACCATTTTTTTTCTTTTTTAAACAAATCTCCATTAAACTTAGTATCGATACCAGTACAGTACTGATAATCAATTATCTATAATACCAAAACCAAAATTGTAATACCACGGCCAAAACTAAAAATGAAGCAAATCAACCATAATATAAAATTCATTCATGGTGGCTATTACTAGTTATTAATTGAAAGAAGAGGAGAAGAGAACTAACGTTTGATTTGTTTGATTAAAACGGTTAGTGCTTAATATTTTGATTATCAATGGTTTTGAAAAGCCCGCTTGAAGCCTTAAGAATTCAAAAAAAAACCCCTACATATTTCTAGCGGGTACCGAGTACCCGTAATACCTGTACCTGTACCCAAAAGTACCCGTACCTAAAATCAGTAAATATGTGTACCCGCACTCGGATTGACTAGGATTCCACCAATAAGTAACCCACGATTCCAGACTTTTTTGAAATAAGAGAGAAATCCACCAGGGCAAAAATACTATAGATGCAAGATATAAAAGAGGAGTGAATGTTTTCTTTTTGCCATTTTTTCATCTGTGAATTGTTAATGAACCCATCTCATTCGTCGACTCTATGTAATCTTATATTTCTCTCACGCATCAGTTCTATTACAAGTTATCGAACCTATGAATCTATTCACTATTTTTGATTTGTGATTTCTTAGGCCTTGAATCTAGAAAAAAAGACAGAAATAGACGAAAAATTCGAATGAATAAATAATAAAGAATAAAAAAGTATTGTTTCCCTATAGTAAAATTCGAAAGTAAAATTCGAAGCACATATCTCCTTTCGATGAATGCCCCGAAAATTCAATCTAAAATTCAATATTCAATTTCAATAAAGAATATAAATATTTTTAATATTTTGATACGAAAGAACTCCTTTTCTATCATTATATAAAAATAGCTAAGATTTCTAAAAAATTTAACTGACTATGAGTAGTCAGGGATAGAAGAATTGAGGGAATTTTCTGAAGAATCTTGTGAAATGAAAAAAGGGTGGCAAAAAACGACAGAAAGAAATTGGCTAGTTATCATTATAAGAGATCCAATTTTTTGGTCATTAAGGAGCACAAAAAGAAGCGTCGAAAAAATGACAAGATATTATCTATCTGAATATAAAGTCTCAATTCCAACAAGTAAAAAGCAAGTCAAAAGGGGGGATATTTCCTTATTTCGAAATGGTTTATTATGAGATATTTTGATTTTTTATTCATTTTTTATTTAATTGAGTTGTGTATATATCGATACATATAAAAGATACCCCAAAGAGTTTTTTTTATACTTGTTCCATATAGTCTGCTTTAACTCGAATGAATGTTCTGAAGAACCATCAATTAAGTTATATTCTAGAAAAAGAGGATTCTTGCATTTTTGCCCTCCTGCTGAGAAAGCATTCATTTCTCGGTAAAATAACTTCAAATTAAAATACTTCAATTGGTACACGCAAGAAATAGGCCAATTCCGCAGCTTTTTGTTCCATTTCCCGTGGAGTAAAATTCTCATCAGTACGAGTCAATGGAATGGCTCCCTGGCCTCTTATATCCATATAAAGGACACGCCGAGCATAAATATCCTCTTTAACTTCTATTCTGACGGATTGAATATCTTTTATAAGAAATCGGAGGAAGACCCGACGATTTTTTCCAGGAAATCCCCAACGAAAGATACACACTATTCCGTCTTTTATATCAAATCGATCATAACCACTACCTACATTCCACGAAATTGTGCACTACAAATAGGAGCTAATAAAAAGACCCGCGATCCCATAGAAAGACATCACAATTCCTTGTGGAAAAAAATGATTTGCTGAGATGGAAAGAAAGATATCAAATTTCTACCAAGATAACTCGAGGTTCCAACCAACAAGAATCCTAATGAACCTAAAAAAAGGATAATAGCCCAGCATAAATTACTTATTTTTCGAGCCCCCTTTATAGGTTCTATCCATATATGTTCTGATCGACAACTCATACTTGATCCTGTTGCTTTTTTGGAATTGAGAGAATACCCCAGATGAATTTGACTTTAGTCTGTTTGTTTCCGAAGTAACTCGCATCAACTAGCACTAGTTTGAACTAGTTTGATGTGAACCTTTAGGAGTAATTCTTTAAATTGGTTAGATCTAAACTAATAACATACCCTTCGTATCACTCACTAAAGATAGCCACATACATATAGATAGACCGGCTTTACAGCTCAGCCATCCGCCGATTCGGGTTTATTTGAAAATAGCTAAAATATAGCATTTTCTGGAGACATAAGAATTTTTCGGCGGAAGCCGCTTATACCATATTTTGCTAAAGGATATCTGTGTTATGATACAAACGTAAAAAAAATAGATGAGATTTTGTGCCATCGGCTCTAAACAATCTTGTTTTTTTGAACATGAAGAAATAAAGAAGCCACTGCGATTGCCGGAAATACTAGGCCTACGAAAGGGACCAAAATAGAGGGAAAGTTAAGAGTTGTCATAGAATGGGTACCTCGATTGACTATTTGTACCTGTTATTATTATTTAGATTTTATATTTATTATTTATAATATCAATTTAGAATATAAAGATATCTTATTATATATAAGGATATCTTACTTATTATAATTTGAGAATTATTATTATTATATAGATATAAGTATCTATCTAAGTGAGTATATAATGTAGTTTTTTATCTTTCTACATGAAGGATTTGAAATGATATTGATGAGATATTTTTTTCTTCATTTTTTGCTCTTGTCTTCGAATTTCATTTATTAAGCAAAAAGCTTATTAAAAATGAATTAGAAAGATAAAAAAATTCTATATTTAATAGATTTGAATTATATATGACGAGAAGATCTTTTTTTTTTTTACTTTACGAAAATAAGAATTTCATCTTTTATCTTGTTGATAAATAATAATGAATATAGAAAAGGGGACGGATTTTCAATTTGATGTGACTTTTGATTCTTTATACAATTAGATTTTATGTCAACAAAGAAAACCCCATTCGTCTAATTTTTACTTAGATTCCGATAAACTAATTAGATAAACTAATTACTTGTTTGCTCAAAATAATTGAACTGAATGTTTTAATTTTGATTCAAAGGAAAGAAAGTGTGGAGTTGAAATAACTCACTCAGAACGCTTTTTAAAGGATTACGTGGTACGATTAAATCGAATAAGCCCTTCTGGAATAAATACTCAGCCGCTTGTGAACCGTCGGGTACTGTTTTATTCAATGTTTGTTCAATTACTCTTTTACCCGCAAAGGCAATGTAGGCATTGGGTTCAGCAATAATGATATCCCCCAACATACCAAAACTAGCTGTCACCCCACCGGTAGTAGGAGATGTAAGAATTGGTACATAGAATAACTTTTTATTGGATTGATAATCATATAAAGCAGAAGAGATTTTAGCCATTTGCATCAAGCTCAAACTTCCTTCTTGCATGCGTGCCCCTCCAGAAGCACACACTATAATAAGAGGTAGAAATTCTTTAGTAACGTATTCAATCAAGCGGGTAATTTTCTCCCCAACTACGGATCACATACTACCCCCCATAAACTGAAAATCCATAACCGCAATTGCTACGTTAATACCGTCTAGTTGCCCTATGCCTGTTTGAACAGCCTCGGTTAATCCTGTCTTTTTTTGATAAGAGTCGATCCGATTTTTATAAGGCTCCTCCTCCGAATGAAATTCAATGGGATCCAGAGAGACCATGTCTTCATCCATAGGCTCCCAAGTACCCGGATCGATCGAAAGTTCGATTCTATCTGAACTACTCATTTTCAAATGATATCCACATTGTTCACAAAGATTCATTTTTGATTTAAAAAATTTCTTATAATTTAATCCATAACAATTTTCGCATTGAACCCACAAATGCTTGTATTTTTGAGTTACATCCAGATCAGTAGAACTTTCTAGATCAGTAGAACTTTCCAGATCAGTAGAACTTTCTCGTATAATTTGATCACTCGTTCTGGCATCCGCGTTTTGACTACTATTCGTAGCAAATAGACAGGTACAGATACGGATACAGGTACCAGTACAGTCGTACAGATACTGAATAGGGACATGTATTCATAAAAAAAAATCTCCTCTCTACCCAATCGTTATTTTCGGTTGTGATTTTTTAACTAAAAATTCAAAAATATAACAATCCTAATCCTAATAAATAAAAGATGATATCTAGGTCAATAACTATAACATAAATAATTGTATTTATCAGATTTAATCATGCACTTGACACTCATGCATTTTACTATATTAAATTCATTTTTTAAGTGATGTCCTATATTCCAATTACATTTTTTTTTTATATGAAATCAACCTTTAGAAACTGATGACGGGTGTTCACCCCGAACCAACTGTTGGACTGGACTGGTGTTTAGTCCGGATCTGCTATTCGACTGATGACCCATCCAAACCTACCATGTAACGAGCGTTCATCCCAGGCTTACCGTTTTGACGCATAACGGATCCCAACATATTGTTTAGGCTTACGCCCAGACACGGTCTGGCCCATTGGACCTATTAATACCCAACACCCTCCTTCACTAGTCCTACACAATATACATACTACCCTATTGCTATGATCTCTCTCTATATATATATTATATATATACATAGATGTATTCATTTTTCTCATGCACTCATGTATGTAGCAGCTCAGCTTGACCGTCAGAGGATGGTATGGTTGGGTAACAACCAAGAAGGGTAAGACCCGACTCACATGGAACCTGAGCTTGAACCCGACAACCTTCGCTTCAATATAAACATATGTCGCTTGAAGAATTCCTAACAATATGGTAAGACTTACAAGGAGATATACATAAGAAGAATACTTAAGTCCTTTTGTCAATTCAAGATTGGTATACTACTACCAGAAACCAATATTTGATTTATAATATTTTTGGAACAGATATCATATAATAAATTACTTCAATCCTTTTATTAAAAAGCAATTATCATAAAATAATAACCAAATTGTAACAGTAAAACCACTCATACTTTTCTATAACTATAAAACCACACAATTTTATTATTGCTCCATTTTGTGAAACTTTTTATAAATGTTATAAATTACAATTTTAAAATTAAGAAATTTGATCCGGTTTGTTTACATAATATTCCATTCCAACCACCAAGACAGGCAATCAAGGGTATCGAACGACCAACTTCTCATATAGAAAGCAGATCATCAAAGTACATTGTCATTATTGAAACCGTAAAACAGGTAATCTTTTTGACCAGTTTCACATTTGCATCACAATCAGTAAAAGGCAATATTTTTTTATAACTTTTCTGTTCAACCAATGTAACCAAAACTTTTACACAAGTCGCAGAAGAGTTGGCACGAGCACAGACCTACATTAGATACGAGTTGAATGAGAAAGTCAACGCTTGATTATAAAAAAGGTTCAAAGTATGCAGTGTAAAGTCAGCCACATGCGCAAAATACTGATATTTTTTTTAGTCAAAAAGCCACATACCTGTACATGATTTTGATCAGCAGCAAGTGAATTAGCTACTCTGGAGAACTTTACTCGGGTCAAGTTGCCCGCTGCAGTAGCTGGAAGGAACAGTCAAGAGTTCTTGCCTTACTTTCCATTCTTCACCAGGTTTCAGTGTAATCGCCTTTTCAATTGCTGCTGCCTCCACACAAAGCATGTGTTTGTACTCATCGTCTCCAAAATCAGCCATAGCTTTTGACTTCTTATCCCATGGATTCCACACCACTAATTAATACAACATTGTTTATTAAATGTTGTCAAGATAATAATGAGAAGCATAGAGCAGAAATGCAAAATCTTACCAGCGTCAGGAAGACCGTCTTTGCGGACAACAGATGTACGTTTCTTTTCATGATCCAGGATTGCAATCTTTGATGGTGTGCTGAGATAAATCTTGTCCACCTGGATAAACATTTGACACAACATAAACCTTAACTGTGACAGAGTACTTAACAAGGTACCAAAATTACCTCAGATTCAAAGGTTATAGCATCTCCTTGTTCTGTATATCTTTCCCGGCTCTTCAAGTTGTCAAGATAATCAAACGTCTCCAGTCCTTCCACTCGAACTTCACTGCAGACAAAAAAAAAGTTTAACATAATTAATATTAATAAAATAAAAGTAATAAGTTAGTATGTCTTAATATATTAACTGAAAGGTGTAAAACCATTTTACCTGATATCTGAAACAGAAAAATATGTGTGATATGCAAATGTGAATGTAAATGGCTTTCCATCAGTGTTGGTATTTCTGATCCGAGAAGTCAGCATTAGGTCTCCTCCGGGTCCCAGAGTAATCCTCAGTCGATACTCAAAGCTACAAATAAGAAATCAAAATAGAACAGATAAATTTATGAGTAATATAATAAGATTGTCTAGTATATAACACCTTATAACTTGTATAAAGAAATACCTGTGAGGCCATATCTTCATATCCTCTTCAGTAGGCTTAAGCAACAAATCAACAAAAACTCCATTGGTGACATTGGGTTGAAGCGGAGGTGGGTCCGTGTCAATGGTCCAAAATCTGTTTCTAGCAAATCCATGTGCTTCAAGAGAGCCTAGGTTTGAGAACTGTATCAAGGTAACATGTATCAATTGACAAGAATATGAAGTGAACAGCAGAAAGATAGAAAACATACTTGAGGAAAGCATATAGGAATACCACCACGTATTGGCTTAGGGGGCTTAAAGATTGCCTGCAAATACACATGCATTTATGGATGACAGAAGAAGACAAGGTACAAAGAGTTGTTCAAAATATAAACTTAAAACCAACAAAAGAATAAACACTCCCCATCCCTAAATATATGATAAGTAAAATAAAGAAAACCCAACCATTCTACAAAGAAATAAAATCTACTAGAGGTAAGTAATGAACATTTACAACAGATAAACTCATTCTTTGAGGGGCAGTTTTGTAATAAGTTGGTAATAGATAACCGAAAATCGGAAATATATAGTTCTGATGATAAATATTATTCAAACAATGTAGGGACTCCAATACTCCGGCATAATGCAGCTCGAACAAAACAAAAGGAAGCTTGCACTATGACTTTTTCATGATAAGACCAAGTGTCAACAAACAAACTAAGTTCAGAGTATGCATCCTCTTATCCTGTTAACTAGTATAAAAGAGGTATTAAATCATTCATCAAAAAACAATTTATGGACGGTTTGTACCTTACTACTGACAAAAAGCAACTCTTCTCTTTGCTCAGTTTTCCAAGATGTCACATGAGCTCCATACAGATATACCTGCAAGAATGAAAAGGTCTAAGACCACTATGGATGCAAGATCCTTAGATATAATGAACTTTAAAGTACATTTCTGGAAGGCAATAATCCACGTAATTTATAGATGACTCAGCATGCATAATATACACTCAACATATTCATATAGAACTACAGTTAGATGGAAGATGTACAGCATAGAGTTACTTGTCCTGCTTTTCTTTTATTAGTGTTTTAAATTTTTGTTAGGAGCTGACCAACCATTGGATGTATAGGACCTGCCGAACAGCAAGAGTATGCCGAACAGACACACAAACTGAAATAGATCTACACAACTAAAACAATACCAGAATAGTGTATACTCCATTTATTCAAAGCAAAGAGCTAGTGAGCTACATTGTGCATAGGGGGGAGCAAGTATGAAAATTTGAAAAGTGTATACTAGAAATTAGTAACAGCAAAATACTTTCAAAAGTAAGCATTTGATTTCATGTATCGATTGTAAGTTGCATATCACATATCGCCCAATACCGCCTCTATAAACATAATTCTATTTCTTCCAAGAAAGTCTTTTAATAAATTGAAAGTGTTATTGGAACAGCTATCAATACTCACAGTGACCATATATATTATAAAATTAAAAACAGGTCATACATAGTAATCAACAAATCAATAGCCCAATCATTAAGTGATTGTACTTTTATACAGCTAAAGCTTTTGCACTTGACGATCTACCATATAGGAAAGCATAATTTCAAACAAAGGTGCCATGATTGCCAAGATAATTCTGATAATAAACTTGTAAATTGTAATGTCAGGACATTCCATACACAGGATAAACAGGGTGCAATATAAGTATTGCAGTGGTTTTCCCATTTGGTTCTGTAAAACATAATTAAACCATTAGCATAGTTCACATATTCAATACTGACTATGAATATAATCCACTAATTGCACATATTTAAAAAACTTGTTATTCATCCTTGTAAGAAGTCCGTTTCATCTGCAATTCTATGATTTAAAGGCCACTCAACCACCTAGCTCTGCCTCTGCATATTGCTTTTTGATTCACTAACTCATGTTAAGTATGACTAATCGATTGTCCTGATTGTCAGTTATAACGGACCTAAACGAAAATTATATTATATTTTGACATCCTCTTCATGGAATCAAGTGATTGTAACTTCCAGCTAACAAACCATTGCAAGTACGGATGAAGAAAAAATAAAAATCAAACGAAGTCTACAAATGCATATACCAGATTATTACCAGTACGATAACAGTTTACGCAACTGTGCGTTCCTAAACAAGAGATCTATACAATCTGTATGTCATCTATTATTATAAATCAAACACGCAGAAAATGAGTAGTAATTACTAAGTAGGTCAAGGAGATGTTCAAAAATTGGATATAAAGTAATATGTTCACTTGGAAGGTCAATATCATCTAAAATTGCAGGTAAAAGATGTGGTTCCAGTCAGATGACACTTGTATACTGCAAATTCATTTTCCATATCAATCAACGATACTCACACAATAACCTAAAGCACTCCGTAGCCATATGCTATGATGAACATACTCATATACCGCTAGATTCCGATTGCAACAAACAAAGTCTAAGTGTGTAACGGACCTAACGCAAATTGTAATCTACGAGATCGAATCAATCCAGAAGCATTTGCAACATATGAGACTTAGGGAATACCTCAACGCTACTGCCGTGAAGCTGACGGAGAATGAGCTTTTCGAGGCCATTGGCGCCTTTAGTAACCGCAACAGATTTGTTGTTATCTGACATCTCACCAATCAATCGTTCATGTATCTGTGACTAGAGTCTGGAGGAGATGTGAAAGAAAGAAAGAAAGTTGTTCGCCGCAACAAATGAATTGTGTTTTGTGTATGTAACTTCCCAGTACCTTCTCCCCCAATTAATTACATATTTATTGGACAGTTCTTTTTAATTATATATATTATTATAATTATAATATTAATAACATTTTTTATATTTTTATCTATTTATTTTATATAGGGTCCGTCCTTATTTTGTATACAAAATTAGGAACCAAGAAAACAAAAGCCTTTTTGTTATAAACGTGTAAGTAAAGAAAGGAAGATGCACACAATCGAAAGTTACTTAATATATATCTCTCCTATTTTCTTGTTCTTTGCCATCTTCAAATTGTTTAAATAATACATTGATACTCTTGCTATAATTTAGTGGTAATATTATAACACGTTATCTGTAACACCCCGACCAAAGGCGGATTATACATCGGGGCGCCACATATTGTTTCATTACTCGTGACACTATTGGTGTCAATATTTATTAATACACATTTTATCGCGCACGCGCAGCGGGGAAAATAAAGAACATAAATCAATATATTATAAATTATAACATTCAAACAACATTAACTTGTCTTGATACATTTTAATTCTAGGTCCAAAAGTAAAAACGTCCTACGTGTCCACAAGCTCCAAAACAGCTACTGCAAACCTGAACATGTGTTAAAATAAACGTCAAACACTTTCGTGTTGGTGAGAAATCAAGTTTAATACAATACATAGATAACAATAAATCTGCGCGCAACATGTGTATGTCTGGTTTTCAACAAGGGTGTAATCTGATCGGGATCAACTCTAAGAGACAAGACTGCCAGTGCTCACAATTGAGCTCACAAACAAGACTAACTGTGCAAGTGTAACAAAAGAGAAAATCATAAACGATAGTTCTCCCGTGTTCATCTAATGGTACCATGAAAACTGCGGAATAGACCGTCAATACGGTTAATGATCCACACATACAAATAAACAGCCAAGTCTACGTCCTCAACACATGGGATACTGCGCGACTAAAGTTCATAAACAGTTTAAGACTCAAGTTTTGTATGAACACATGAACATCCCAAAGCATTTAAAATAAAAAGGGATTAGATACGAGATAACTCACTTGATAAACGATGCGGTGTAAGATAAAGCAAGAACCAACTTTAAACAAGCACAAGTTAACCTATAAATAAGATTATTGTTTTAATGATTTGTTTTAAGTCTTGATTATAAGTTAGCATAATTAATAAGTAACTTAAACATTATTATCATATACATATATTACCGGAAAGACAAGGCAGAACGGAGAGGAAGACGGAGGCAGAGAGGAGGCGGCAGAGAGAGCAAGGAAAACAGGAGAGATTAAGTGTTTTGTGTGTGAAGTGTTAGGAAAATATTATTATTATTTATAGGAAAACCCTAGGAGACATAAATCCAGAAAAGGTTCCAAGACAAACAGAACAAGACAAAACAAAAGATAGCAAAAGATATCAAAAGATATGGCAGCTGCAGGGGGCAAGATAAAGCTGTCAGCGATCAGTAAAAAGGCATGGGCAGGTCAGATAAAGGTACTGGTCAAGCATGGCAAAAGCAGATCTCAAAAGATAATGTCAGTCACTTTATCTACCAACCAATGGGGTTGGTACGCATGCAGCGCCGAAAGTAACTATTCAGACATTAGATAGGTTAGGTCAACAGCACAGAAGATAAGACAACACAAAGCATACAGGCTGGAATAAACAGAAGATACAAGGGTTAAGCGCGGGAAGGCTGAGTGCGCGAGCGCGAAGGCTGGCACAACAATCCTTAGCGCACTGCGGGAAGAATCACATCCTTCGCGTGCTGCGTGAAGAACAAGAATTCTAAGCGCATCGCGGGAAGAACATACATTCCTAGCGCGCTGCGAGAAGAGTTCTCTCCACGCATCGCAGGAACAAGATGTCTTCACGCAGGCTTCCATGTAAGGAGTCTGGCGCGTGGAGCTGCAGACATCCTTAAGCGGGAGGAACCAAAGGACAAGCAAAGAGTTAGAAGAAAAAGAGGGAAACAAGGCTTAAGGGCGGGACAGCGACAAGAGGGAACAGAAGGCGGAAAGAGAGAAGAAGGATGGGACGGCGGAAAGAAAGAGAGAGAGAGGCGGGAAGGAAAAATATACATATTATTATTAAAAGTAAAATATAAGTATAAATAAATATTAAATCATAAAAGAAAGAGATCGGGTCAGAGAAACGGGTACCTGGGTCGGGTCGGACCAGGGCAGATGTCACAGTCTCCCCTACTTTAAGAAATTTCGTCCCGAAATTTATCTCGAAGTAGGTTGCGCAGAGAACAGGTGCGGGTACTTGATCTTCATTTGATCTTCCCTTTCCCATGTAAACTCGGCTCCGCGCTTGGACTGCCAACGAACTTTAACAATAGGGATGCGACTGCGCTTGGTTTTCTTCACCTCGCGATCCATAATCTCCACGGGCTTCTCAACAAAATGCATAGATTCATCAACTTGAACTTCATCAAGAGGAATGTGAAGGTTCTCGTCTGCTAAACACTTCTTGAGATTGGATACATGGAAAGTTGGATGCACATTACTGAGCGCGAGCGGCAGGTCAAGTTTGTAGGCAACTTTTCCTATACGCGCGAGAATCTTGAATGGCCCAACATAACGAGGCGCAAGTTTACCTTTCTTCCCAAAGCGGACAACACCCTTCCAAGGCGACACTTTGAGGAGAACAAGATCACCAACTAGAAATTCGAGAGGCTTTCGCCTGCGATCAGCATAACTCTTCTGTCGGCTTCTGGCAGTCAGCAGATGATCACGGATCTTGGCGATTTTATCGGTTGTCTCTTGAACTAGTTCGGGTCCTGTGATTTGAGTTTCACCCACTTCGCTCCAACAGATCGGGGAGCGGCACTTACGACCGTAAAGTGCTTCAAATGGGGCCATACCGATACTGGAATGATAGCTGTTGTTATAAGAAAACTCGATCAAAGGCAGGTGTGAATCCCAATTACCTCCAAAATCAAGAACACAAGATCGGAGCATATCCTCAAGAGTTTGAATAGTTCGCTCAGACTGACCGTCAGTCTGAGGATGATATGCCGTACTCATGTCCAAGCGAGTTCCTAACGCAGATTGGAGAGATTTCCAAAAGCGAGATATAAAACGGCCATCGCGATCGGATATGATGCTCAAAGGAGTACCATGGCGGCAGACAATTTCCTTGACATAAAGCTGCGCGAGTTGCTCAACACGGTAGTTTTCACGAATGGGCAGGAAGTGAGCAGACTTAGTCAATCGATCCACTATTACCCAAATGCTATCATGCTTGCTTGCTGTCAAAGGTAACTTGGTAATAAAGTCCATCGCTACACATTCCCATTTCCACGTAGGAATTTCTGGTTGTTCGAGCAAACCAGACGGGCGTTGGTGTTCAGCTTTTACTTTAGAACAAGTCAGACATTTAGCTACGAACACAGCAATATCCTTTTTCATACCGGGCCACCAATAAGTAATGCGCAAATCCTTGTACATCTTATCAGCGCCAGGATGAATAGAATACCGAGATTTGTGCGCTTCACTCAGGATATCAGCGCGAAGATTCTCATCAAAGGGGATCCAGATGCGATTAAGATAACAGAGAATTCCACTCAGATTAGGGACAAAGTGCGCTTCCGCGCCACACGCTAACTCGGCGCGAAGGTTACCATTACTGATGGATGCGCGCTGCGCGTCACGAATACGCGATTCAAGGTTGCTTTGAATCGGCGCGAAGTGAAGCTGGGTGCGCGGCAAGATACAGTTAAGTTGGCAGGGTTTTCGGCTGAGCGCATCGGCTACCACATTAGCCTTACCAGGATGATACCGGATCTCACAATCGTAATCGCTGATGAGTTCGTTCCATCGGCGTTGCCTCATGTTAAGTTCCTTCTGATCAAAGATGTGCTGAAGGCTTTTATGGTCAGTGTAAAGGATACACTTAGTACCATAAAGGTAGTGTCTCCAGATCTTCAAGGCAAAAACAACTGCACCAAGTTCGAGATCGTGAGTTGTATAATTCCTTTCATGAACCTTGAGTTGCCTCGATGCGTAAGCGATAACCTTGCCTCGTTGCATAAGAACACAACCGAGACCTTGGTTGGAGGCATCGCAGTACACGACAAAATCATCATTTCCCTCAGGTAGCGCTAGAACAGGAGCCTCACACAACAAACGCTTGAGCGTCAGAAAGGCTTCTTCTTGCTTCGAGCCCCAAATATACGGCTTACCTTTGTGCGTCAGAGCTGTTAAAGGCAAAGCGATCTTCGAGAAGTTCGAAATGAAGCGCCGGTAATAACCAGCTAAGCCCAGAAAGGAACGGATCTCAGAAGGAGAGGATGGCGTGATCCAGTTCTTGATTACTTCAATCTTGGATGGGTCGACATGAATACCCATCTTGTTTACAACATGACCAAGAAACTGTACTTCATTAGACCAAAATTCACACTTGGAAAGCTTAGCATAGAGCTGCTCGGTTCGAAGCTTTTGCAACACCAACCGAAGATGTTGCTCATGCTCGGCCTTGGTCTTAGAATACACCAGAACATCATCGATAAACACAATCACGAATTTATCCAAGAAAGGCTTACACACCCGATTCATAAGATCCATGAAAACGGCGGGTGCGTTGGTTAGACCGAAGGACATGACCAAGAATTCAAAATGGCCATAACGAGTTCGAAAAGCAGTCTTCGGAACATCTTCATCGCGGATACGCAACTGATGATAACCAGAACGGAGATCGATCTTCGAAAAACAGGAGGCACCTTGGAGTTGATCAAAGAGGTCGTCAATACGCGGTAAGGGATACCGGTTCTTAATGGTGAGTTTGTTCAACTCGCGGTAATCAATACACATGCGAAACGATCCATCTTTCTTTTTAACGAACAACACCGGAGCACCCCAGGGCGAAGAGCTAGGGCGAATAAATCCTTTAGCAGTCAACTCTTGAAGTTGGCTTGCCAATTCTTGCATCTCAGCGGGTGCAAGACGGTAAGGAGATTTAGCCACGGGGGAAGCACCAGGGACAAGATCAATACGAAACTCGACTTCACGAGCGGGAGGGATACCAGGAAGATCATCAGGAAAAACTTCAGGGAAATCACGCACAACAGGGATATCGCGAAGCTTCTTTTCTTCAGCAGGCTTAACCACATGGGCTAGAAATGCAATACACTTCTTCCGCATGAGTCTTTGGGCTTCGGCGCAAGACATAAGTTTAAGACCACTGGAGGGTTTTTCGCCGTAAATATGAAGATCACCATTTTCTCGAGGTATGCGAATCAATTTCTTGGCGCAAATAACTTCGGCGCGATTATGCGAGAGCCAGTCCATACCAATAATAACGTCAAAGCTTCCAAGAGGCATAGGGATGAGGTCGATTAGAAAATCGTTTTCGTTAAGATTAAGCGTACAATCTTTAATCACTGAGTTAATTAAAATAATTTCACCATTAGCCAATTCAACTGAAAAATCTTCTTTTAAATCGTTGCGCGGTCGCGCAAGCTTCTGCTCGAAGGCGCGAGAGATAAAGCTTCGATCGGCGCCAGTATCAAAAAGTACAGAAGCATAAAATCCGTTAAGTAAAAATGTACCATTAACTACGTCATTATTCGCTTGCGCTTGGTGCGCGGTTATGTTAAAAGCTCGTCCACGCGTCACTTGGTTCGAAATCTGGTTCACCGGATTCGCTTGTGTGATCTGAACTTGTAGTCTCGGGCACGCGTTCCGGAAATGACTGGGATCACCGCAGTTATAGCACGACCTGGGTCGTGGGTTTTGGTAGGTTGGTTGTGGGTTCTGCGGGTAGACTGGTGGTGTTGGCGCAATTGGATTGGCGAGAGGGACTCTACAGTTTTCTACAAGGTGACCAGTGCGGCCACATCGGGTACAAAGTCGACACGGGGTCTGGGTTGGGTGGTGAAATCTACATGTTGGGCAAAAGGGATGGTTTCCTGTGTAGGGTTTCTTAGGAGGCGGGGCAGGGAGTGCGGGAGTGGTTATGGCATAGTTGTGGCCTATGGGAGGTGTTGGGTAGGCTGACAGAGGTTGAGGGGCGTATGCTAGAGGCTGGCAAGCGGGTTGCTGGACTATGGGCGGGTTGGTAAGCGCGTAAGCTTGTCTGCGCCTACGTTTCTGGTTATGGTTTGAGGGTTCTGGTTTGGTTTCTGCGGGTTCAGGGACAGTTTTGGTGGTTTTGGTCTTCTCAGTTCCCCGCAGGAACAGAGTTCCTGTTCTGACATGGTTGTCGCTGAGCACAGCGGCCAACTCGATGGCGTCAGAGAGGGTAACTGGGTTTCTGGCCCATACAGAATCTTGAATTTCCATGGGGAGACCCCCAAGGAATTTCTCGATGGCTCGGCGGGAAGGGGTAACAAGGTGAGGGACCAGTAAGCTTAGCTCGTGGAAGCGCGTCGCGTACTCGCGCGCTTCACCGCTGTATTGCTTCAAGTTCCAGAATTCTTCCTCCAGGCGCTTAACTTCGTTGGGAGGGCAGAATTCTCGCGTAAGAATTTCCTTGAATTCCTCCCATGTCATGCTAGAAGCAGCCTCTGCGCCACGCGCATGAGCTACTCCATTCCACCATGTAAGCGCTCTGGATTCCAGGACACTGGAAGCATATAGGGTTCGTCTTTCTGAGGGGCATTGGGTATGGAGGAAAGTGTTTTCAATCTTTTCGAGCCATTGGAGCATCACGGTGGCTCCTTCAAGACCTGTGAACTTCGGAGGGTTACCCGCATTAAAGGACTTAATGTTATAACTCGAGGTGTTGGTATTGTTTTGGCTCAAAGCTTGGGCTATTGCGGCGGCCATTTCCTGGGAACGTTGCTGTCTACGCATGCGCGAGGCTTCTCTTCTCTGAAATCGGCGAGATAGCGGAGGCATTCTATAAAAATTTTAATTTTAGTTAATATCTTGGTTTTTATCGCAAAGTTTTAATCTTATAAAGCTTGGTTTCACGGAGTTAGATGCTATCAAAAGTTAAAGTAGATTAAATGACCCTAAATGCAGACTTAATAAAGGTAACAAATTCGAATCAAGAATCGACAATTCATGTATCACCATGACTTTCCGAATTCCCAATTTAAAATATACGAGCAAACGGGTATTGGAGATTGACGATTCATGTATCACCATGACTTTTCAATCTTCAATATAAAATATACAAGAAAATGAGTATTGGAGGTTGACAATTCATGTATCACCATGACTTTTCAAGTCTCCAACCTCAGAACATAATCGTAAATGGAAATTGAAAATCAACTATTCATGTATCACCATGACTTTTCGAATTTTCAAATCCAACAAACGAATATGTAAGTAAAATCAATAAAAATCGAAATTCAACAAAAATCGAAATATCGCGGAATAAAGCATAAAATCACATACTGCGCAAGCGCGAGCATATTCATAAATAACGAGTAATTAACAATAAGCGCGCAAACATGAGATTTCTCTCATGCGCGAGAAGGGACTCTTAGGTATTCTAGGCCGTTACGTCTAACCACCTATCCTAAGTCAACGAGCTCTGATACCAATCTGTAACACCCCGACCAAAGGCGGATTATACATCGGGGCGCCACATATTGTTTCATTACTCGTGACACTATTGGTGTCAATATTTATTAATACACATTTTATCGCGCACGCGCAGCGGGGAAAATAAAGAACATAAATCAATATATTATAAATTATAACATTCAAACAACATTAACTTGTCTTGATACATTTTAATTCTAGGTCCAAAAGTAAAAACGTCCTACGTGTCCACAAGCTCCAAAACAGCTACTGCAAACCTGAACATGTGTTAAAATAAACGTCAAACACTTTCGTGTTGGTGAGAAATCAAGTTTAATACAATACATAGATAACAATAAATCTGCGCGCAACATGTGTATGTCTGGTTTTCAACAAGGGTGTAATCTGATCGGGATCAACTCTAAGAGACAAGACTGCCAGTGCTCACAATTGAGCTCACAAACAAGACTAACTGTGCAAGTGTAACAAAAGAGAAAATCATAAACGATAGTTCTCCCGTGTTCATCTAATGGTACCATGAAAACTGCGGAATAGACCGTCAATACGGTTAATGATCCACACATACAAATAAACAGCCAAGTCTACGTCCTCAACACATGGGATACTGCGCGACTAAAGTTCATAAACAGTTTAAGACTCAAGTTTTGTATGAACACATGAACATCCCAAAGCATTTAAAATAAAAAGGGATTAGATACGAGATAACTCACTTGATAAACGATGCGGTGTAAGATAAAGCAAGAACCAACTTTAAACAAGCACAAGTTAACCTATAAATAAGATTATTGTTTTAATGATTTGTTTTAAGTCTTGATTATAAGTTAGCATAATTAATAAGTAACTTAAACATTATTATCATATACATATATTACCGGAAAGACAAGGCAGAACGGAGAGGAAGACGGAGGCAGAGAGGAGGCGGCAGAGAGAGCAAGGAAAACAGGAGAGATTAAGTGTTTTGTGTGTGAAGTGTTAGGAAAATATTATTATTATTTATAGGAAAACCCTAGGAGACATAAATCCAGAAAAGGTTCCAAGACAAACAGAACAAGACAAAACAAAAGATAGCAAAAGATATCAAAAGATATGGCAGCTGCAGGGGGCAAGATAAAGCTGTCAGCGATCAGTAAAAAGGCATGGGCAGGTCAGATAAAGGTACTGGTCAAGCATGGCAAAAGCAGATCTCAAAAGATAATGTCAGTCACTTTATCTACCAACCAATGGGGTTGGTACGCATGCAGCGCCGAAAGTAACTATTCAGACATTAGATAGGTTAGGTCAACAGCACAGAAGATAAGACAACACAAAGCATACAGGCTGGAATAAACAGAAGATACAAGGGTTAAGCGCGGGAAGGCTGAGTGCGCGAGCTCGAAGGCTGGCACAACAATCCTTAGCGCACTGCGGGAAGAATCACATCCTTCGCGTGCTGCGTGAAGAACAAGAATTCTAAGCGCATCGCGGGAAGAACATACATTCCTAGCGCGCTGCGAGAAGAGTTCTCTCCACGCATCGCAGGAACAAGATGTCTTCACGCAGGCTTCCATGTAAGGAGTCTGGCGCGTGGAGCTGCAGACATCCTTAAGCGGGAGGAACCAAAGGACAAGCAAAGAGTTAGAAGAAAAAGAGGGAAACAAGGCTTAAGGGCGGGACAGCGACAAGAGGGAACAGAAGGCGGAAAGAGAGAAGAAGGATGGGACGGCGGAAAGAAAGAGAGAGAGAGGCGGGAAGGAAAAATATACATATTATTATTAAAAGTAAAATATAAGTATAAATAAATATTAAATCATAAAAGAAAGAGATCGGGTCAGAGAAACGGGTACCTGGGTCGGGTCGGACCAGGGCAGATGTCACATTATCAGCACGAATCGTTTGTGGCTTAATCAAGAAAATCAACCAAGTAAGAAGACGTCAATCATAAACAAGGTAAACATATAATCTATGCAGTCAATAGTGGTGGGATAGCGGTGGGATAACAGTGGGAAAGCGGTTAGCGGACCTTCGTAAAATATCGGTGCCAATAGCGGTCCAGAATAGCATAACCGCAAATAGCAGCGCTACTAGCTGCTATTTGACCGATTTTTTATTCCTAGATAGCAATCATAGCACTGATTTTCAAGGTTGGTATATTTGGGCTAAATTAAGAAAAGACCATAATTGCTCAAACTTCAAATTTGATCTTTTATTTGTTTGTAACCAGTTTTTATCAGAGCCTTAGAAAAGTCATGTTCTCGCTCTTTTGTCTACCGACAATTCCTTAGTTGATGTGAACTCGGAGGAAGATTTCATTGCTTATAATTGAATCATGTTTCAGTTATTGATACTTTTGTGTTTTTTTTCTTTTAATATTACTATTAATATATATATATGGTTAGGTTATAATAGGAAGTATACTTTTTGTAGAAAGGATAAGAAGTAATCTTGTATTTTGAACATTGAGGGTTGAGATTAGCTTAGGGGAAATCAAGTGTGAACACAAGGTAAAGGGCATAAAAGGAATAACACATTTTGTTGATTTTCTCTCTCCACATGCAAGGCACATGCCAAATTCCTCCATCATTTTAAAACGTCCATAACTTTTTTTTACGACGTTTTTATTGAAAAACAAATTCACCATAATAACGAGTGTCTTTTAATCTTTTATATGAGTACCATATTGTTATATAAAAATTAAAAAAAATTAGAGGGTTTTTTACGTATTGTGTTTTACCAAATTATGTTTTACAAAATTGTGTTATACACTAGTATTTTTCATTGTGTTTTTTTTTTCATTGTGCCTTTTTCCATTGTGTTATTTACATTGTGTCATACAATTGTGTTTTTTTTTGTGTTTTTATCATTGTGTTTTTTTTTTCATAGTGTATTTTTCCATTGTGTTTTTTTCATTGTGTTTTTTCGGACTTTTCCTGCGAGGTGGTGGCGGTGGGTGACGGTTGTGGTGGCGGTGGGCGGTGGAGTGGTGGTGGTTGTAAGAGATGAGTGAAGATGTAATTGAGTTTTATGTAAATGAGTTTTTGAAATTAATTTAAGTGGGTTTTGAGATTAAAGTAAGTGGGTTTTAATATTAAAGTATTAAACTAAAATACCCTCCTTCCTAGCCTTCTTAGGAAAATCAAACTTCTTATTTGAACCTAACCCTATATATATATATATATATATATATATATATGTATGTATGAAGCATGATAGGGGTGTGCAAAATTAGGGTCGGCCTGAAAAAACCCGAATAACCGAGCCGATTTTACCCGGGCCCGAACCGACCCTAAATTACATGCATGAAATCAGTTCTAAGTTTCTATGGATTATCAGTCTCGGGTCGGTCATCGGTTCCAAGAGATCACAACCTCACAAAACCCGAGTGACCGAGTTGTAAATTTAAGTCTTTGAAACCGGATTTGTAAATTGTAAGTTGAATTAAATGTGGCTTAATGTATTTTTGAAAGTGAACATTTAATAGGTGTTACAGTCTTCACTCCCAAATACCAATAAGCATATAATAATACTTTATTTTAGTAATTTCTGTTTTACCCAAAGACATGAACTCTCTTTCTAATGTCACTCCCAATAAACCTGAAAAAAGAATCGAAGAAAGAGCGAGAACACGAGTTTAACAATCATTTGTAGCTATCTGTTAACCAAAGTTCCTTTCATGTGTTTTTAGGAGAAAATAATGAAGAACATGGTGTCTTAACAAAAACCACCACCACCACTACCACGAAGCCGGTGCGTCGCCGTCACCGGAACTCAAAATTGAGCTGTCTGATATTGGTTACTCTTTTGTACTGATAGTTGGGTGTTGGGTCATGTAGCTCCTTCATCATCTTCATCGTGTTCTCAGGTCTCGGTCCTTTACCCGTTCGAAAACCTAACCGAAACCAACAAACAAATACCTGAACCGGTTATGTAGGTCTGGATTTCGGTTCTAGTTTTCATATACTTTCGGTTCTCGGGTCGGGTCGGGTTAAACCCGGGTCGGGTCGGGTCGGGTTAAACCTAGGTCGGTCCAATTCTTTGCATTTGCTCAGCCTTAATGCATGATATTAAAATTATCACTTTCTCACCGCCATCATGTCGCATTAACCTATATCTCAAATAACGGGCCTCGACCGCAATTCGATTTTTTAACGCATTAACTGCATAACATATTATTAATAATGATTAAAAAGATAGCTATAATGATAAAAACAAAACAACCATAAAAGACATCTTATTATAAACATTTACTAATTATGGAACTAATAACTCTGGAAGCTTTACTTACTATCTCTATAACTTTTATTTATGTACTAATAATTATTTATGTATCACAAACAAGTTCATTATTATTATTATTATTCTGCATACTAATTTTACATCTTATTTAATAGATTATCATTTATATCTCATTTATTTTATTACTTACAAAATAATATATATATATATCCGTTGATGAAACGGTCATATAGCCGTTATAAAACGGTTATGAATTTTTCACTACAAATAACCAATTATCAATCTCAATTTTTTCACTAATACAAAACTATTCTTCTCATGAATATCCAAGATAATATTTTTGAAAGATGCTTCACCCAGTTTTGATGTTAGCCACCATAATGATGATAATCTTATTATTCTTAATTTGTAATCTCCCACCTAAGGAGTTTGATTTTTTCTTTTTCCTTTATCTACTTATTGCTCTACCTTTGTATTTTCTTTCAATTTTAATAAGTATGTAATCCTAATATTTATCTCATTTGTGTTTAGTAATAAAATGATGAGTATTGCAAAGCTTGAATTTTTGGCTCTTAAAAGTTCTGGAGATAACTATATGCCATGGACAGCAAATGTCAAAAGACGCCTCAAATCAATGGGTGTGTTAGAAGCAATTAATGAAAACAACACATTAGATAACCACAATAGAGCAAAATCTAATGTCTTTATTCATAAACATATCGATGAAATACTTCAGTAGGAGTATTTTAATTATGATAATCCAAGTGTTTTATGGAAAGAATTAAAAAGTAGATTTGATCATCAAAGGGATTCATTACTTCCCACTGTTAGAGCCGAATGGAACAATCTAAGGTTCCAAGATTTTAAAAAAGTGAATGATTACACATCTGCTCTATTAAATATATGTTCAAGACTTGACTATTGTGGACAAATTATGTCCGAGGCAGATAAGTTAGAGAAAACTTACGTTACTTTTCATGCATCAAATATACTTTTGCAACAACAATTACGGTTGCAAAATTTTCAAACATACTCTGATCTGAATACAAATCTCATCATAGCAGAGAAAAATAATGAGCTATTAATGAAAAACCATCAAGCTCGTCCCACAGGATCATTAGCCATACCAGAAGCAAATATTGCTTATAATAATGATCATAAGAATTCTGGACGTAAATGGGAACAAGGCTGTGGGCGAGGCCGTGGGTGTGGCCGAAACTATTTCAATAAAACTCATTTTAGTGGTCGCAACCACTCATTTAAATGGAATAATAATCGTGGACGTGGACACGGTCGCGGTCGTGGTCATAGCCAAAAAGCTATAATTATCATGCTAACCAACAAAACAAGTTCAAAAATGATGCTGGTACGTCCTAGAATGATGGAGGCTCATGTTTCAGATGTGGAAGTACTAATCATTGGGCAAAGACTTGTCGAACACCTTCACATCTATGTGAATTATATCAAACATCTCTGAGAGAAAAGGAAAAGGAAGTGAATCATATCGACAAAATTGATGATACCAATATTGAATTGAATATCTCAGATTTTATCAATGAATTTGAACCCTGAAAGTGATATTGTAAAATCACAATGACAATTATGTATTTCCTTTCATGTTTATATCTTAACTATGTTTAATTACTTTTCCTTTCATGCAAAAATAAAAGTCTCTTGTAATAAATTTAGGAATGTATAATATATGCACTTATTGTTTTTTCTTTATATTTGAAGATTAAAATAAATTTCATTGGAGCAAAAGATCAATCAAATGATGCTGATTTATGCATAGCGGATAGTGGTGCTACACATACTATCTTAAAATCTCAAAAATATTTTCATGAATTAAAACCAACAAAGGGAAATATTAACACAATATCAAGTCTTTCTGACATAATAGAAGGAGTGGGAAAAGCTAATTTAGAATTACCGAATGGTACAAAGCTTTTAGTTGAAAATGCTCTATTTTCTCCAAAATCAATCAGAAATTTGTTGAGTTTCAAGAAAATATATCATAATGGTTATGATACCTAGTCAAGGACTGTTGATAATGAAAAATAGTTACATATTGTAAAGAGAAGTCATATATTGGAAAGGCCACTATTGCTTCATTCTGATTTGCATTATACATATATAAATGTGCCTCAAGCACATATGGCAGTCAAAGAAAACTGTTGTGATTCTGGTATCATAAACTTATGGCATGACAGATTAGGCCATCCAGGATCCACAATGATAAAAATGATCATTGGAAATACACATGGGCATCCATTGAAAGATCAAAAGATTCACAAAATAGATAAAATGCCTCAATGCACATCTTGTTCTCTTGGGAAATTAATTACAAGGCCTTCACCATAAAAGTTGATAAAGAGTCACCGATGTTTCTTAAATGAATTCAAGGTGACATATGTTGACCAATTCATCCACCATGTGGACCATTTAGATACTTCATGGTCTTAATAGATGCATCCAGCAGATGGTCTTATGTCTCTTTATTATCGACTCGTAATGTCGCTTTTGCAAAATTTTTTGCTCAAATTATCAAATTACGTGCACATTTTCCCGATTATACCATTAAAAGAGTAAGGCTCGATAATGTGTGAGAATTTACATCGCATGCTTTCGATGATTATTACATGTGTGTGGGGATTGTTTTTGAACACCCTTTTGCTTACGTGCACACGCAAAATGGTTTAGCTGAGTCGTTGATCGAACGCCTACAACTGATAGCTAGACCATTAATAATGAGGACAAAACTCCCTATTTCTATTTGGGGTCACGCAATTCTGCATGCTTGATCATTAATTTGTGTGAGACCAAGTGCAAATCATAAATACTGTCCCATACAACTTGTTTCCGACAATGAGCCAAACATTTCCCACCATAGAATTTTTGGGTGTGCTGTGTATGTTCCTTTTGCACCACCACAACGCACAAAAATGGGTACTCAAAGAAGGTTGGGAATATATGTTGGGTATGAAACATCTTCCACCATAAGATATCTTGAGCTTTTAACAGGTGATGTATCTACAGCACGTTTTGCTGATTGCCATTTTAACGAGACAATATTCCCGGCATTAGGGGGAGAAATGAAAAGGCAAGAAAGTTATATATTGTGGTGTGTGCCATCATTGTTACACCTAGACCCAAGGTCAAAACAAAGTGAGACAGAGGTTCAAAAGATAATACATCTAGAAGAAATTGCAAATCAGTTACCTGATGCATTTACTGCTACAAACAGGGTCACTAAATCTCATATACCAGCTGCTAATGCTCCAGCTCGAGTTTAGATTCCAAGTAAGCAAAACCATGATAATGCACCTCACGAATCCCAAAAAAACGTTTAAAACGAGGGAGGCCAATCGGTTCAAAGGATAAAAATCCTCGAAAAAGAAAAGATTCTAGAAAGGATAATGATACGGACCATAAAGAAAGAGAAAATGGCAAAACCTTCCCTTAAGAAGAGGTAAATGATATAACCTTCCCTCAGGAAGAAATAAATGATTCCAACAAAGAGTTGTCAATCAACTATGGTCAAACACATGTAATGTGGGATCGAGATGAAATGGAAAATATTGATGATATATTTTCTTATTCCATGGCAAGTGATATCATGGAAGAAAATGATGACCCTGAACCAAAATCTGTAGATGATTGTCAAATTCGACAAGATTGGAACAAATGGAAAGATGCCATGCAAGCTAAATTAAATTCACTAAACAATCGAAAGGTTTTTGGACCTATTGTTATAACACCAAAGTCAATAAAGCCTATAGGATATAAATGGGTTTTTGTGAGAAATCGTAATGAGAAAAATGAAGTTACAAGAAATAAAGCTAGACTTTTAGCTCAAGGTTTTTCTCAAAGGCCAGGAATTGACTAGAAGAAACGTATTCTTCTGTTATAGATGCTATTACGTTTAGATATTTAATCGGCTTGGCAGTTTCTAAAAAACTAGAAATGCGTCTTATGGATGTTGTTACAGCTTACTTATATGGATCACTCGATAGTGGCATCTATATGAAAATTCTAGAAGGATTTGAAATGCCTAAAGTATTAAGCTCAAAGCCCAAAGAAATGTGTTCAATCAAATTGCAAAGATCTTTATATGGGTTGAAAAAATCTGGAAGAATGTGGTATAATCGTCTGAGTGATTATCTTATAAGCAAAGGCTATACAAATAATCTTATTTGTCCATGTGTTTTTATTAAGAAGACAACATCAGGATTTGTGATCATAGTCGTATATGTTGATGATCTAAATATAATTGGGACGCATAACGAAATCCATGAAACGATCATTCATTTAAAGAAAGAATTTGAAATGAAAGGCCTTGGAAAAACCAAATATTGTCTTGGTTTGTAGATTGAGCATATGAATAATGGAATACTTGTCCACCAGTTGAATTATACTGAAAAGCTCTTAAAACGTTTCAATATGGACAAGGCAAATCCTTTAAGTACCTCAATGCTTGTTAGATCCCTCAATGTCAACAATGATCCATTCCGTCCTTGTGAAGAAAATGAGGAGGTTCTTGGTCCAAAAGTACCATACCTCAGTGCAATTGAAGCGCTTATGTATCTTACTAACTGTACGAGACCTGATATTTCTTTTGAAGTATATTTGTTGGCGAGATTCAGTTCATCCCTACTAAAAGACACTGGAATGGCATTAAACATGTTTTTCGGTATCTAAAAGGAACTATCGATTTAGGTTTATTTTATTCTAATGACTCAAAAGAAAGGGTTAGTTGATTATGCAGATGCAGGTTATTTATCAGATCCCTATAAGGCAAAATCTCAAACTGGATACATGTTTAAGAATGGAGGAACTACAATTTCATGGCGCTCTCAGAAACAAACACTTGTTGCAACGTCCTCAAATCATACTGAAGTCATTGCACCACATGAAGCCTCTAGAGAGTGTGTTTGGTTAAGATCTATGACACGGCTCATAGTAACCTCTTGTGGACTAGAGAGAGAAGCAAGTCCAACTCCAATCTACGAAGACAATTCAGGCTGCGTCTCACAAATGAAGGAAACGTATATCAAAACTGACAGAACAAAACATATACCTCCAAGATTCTTCTCATATACTCAAGACCTTATCAAAGATAAGCAAGTTGAAATACGATATGTTCAATCTAGCAACAATTCAGCTGATCTTTTCACAAAGGCATTCCCTACAGTGACTTTCAGGAAACATGTTCATGATATTGGCATGCGACATGTACGAACAATGTAACAACCTACAACTTGAGGGGGAGCTATATACTGCACTCTTTTTCCCTTAGCTAAAGTTTTTTCCCACTGGCTTTTCTTTGGCAAGGTTTTTAATGAGGCAGCAATTCAAGATCCTGAAGTTTGAAAATGTTTCATCCAAGGGGGAGTGTTATAAACGTGTAAGTAAAGAAACATCTATGTGAATGGATGAACATTTTCAACACAAATTTATTATGTATGTCCCCTAAACAGTAATAGTACTTGTATATATATGTACCTTATGTAACAAAGGAAGATGCACACAATCGAAAGTTACTGAATATATCTCTCTCCTATCTTCTTGTTTTTTGTCATCTTCAAATTGTTTAAAGAATACATTGATAGTCATGCTATAATTTTAGTGGTAATATTATAACACTTTTCAAGTTTTCAATTTTTTATCCATTATTCACCTTTGATTATTTCACAATTTGATGGTTGAAGTTGATTGCAACAGGTAAGGTTTTAATTAGCTGAGTTTGCTTCAACTTGGTTGGTTATTACTACTACTATGTATCTAGTTGAGTAATTGGCTCTACCAAAGGGAGTCAAAATTCAAATGCTAAGCTTTTGTTTAGCTCGCTTCAATGGATATTGTTTCCTTCATCATAAGAAATGAGTGAGGACTCTAGAGGTGCAAAATACATTCACGCACAACATTGGGCGATGGATGGAATGTGTTAAGCTCGGTTTGAGCCGTTGACACTTGACTTACTTTTTTGTTTAATGTATAGAAATTAAGCTAAGGGGTTCCCTTAGTTGAAACAGAAAATGCAAAACAATTATCTCAAATCATACAATTTATTTTCATGAGTTCAACATTGTTTTTTTCTTTCATTTGCGATTTCGACTACTTGAGTCCTTCGAGAGCAGCATACACATTGTGTTAGTTGTACTAAAACGTGTTATCTAAGGTGGGAGGCACACAATTACACAATGGTTAGTTACCATCTCGTTCTCGTACATTTTTTTTTCAAATTATAATTTACACTTTAATTATTTCTTTTATGCAACGTAATTCAGTTTGTAGTGTTTTTTTATTAAGTTTACGAACGCTTTCTTTACATATTTAAGAGAAATACATTTAACTAAAGTTTATGCCTCACATAAGATATGTTATTATTACTTAAGTATAAATTTTATTTTAAATGGATGAAACAACTTTTGTAACATAACTAGACTTTTGGAGTTCAACGGTTTACGCCAAAGTCTCCAATTAAATGTTTAAAATTCCATTAAGTGAAGGTTCTTGAACTCCAATGAGTGATGAAATTTGGTGAAGTATTTTTTATTCCGTTTTGTTTCTTCTTTAAACAACAAAATACAATTTTTAAATGGAGTTTTTGTTTTCAAATTTAATTCAATTAAATTTCATGAGCCAAACGGGGTTTTAAAATATATTCAATAACATGCGCACAAAGCGCGTTCTCTATCATTCACCAATATATTACAGCTAAAAATGATATTTGATCTTATGAAGCTCCATGAAACAACATCTCATACTGGCTCTAACGATTCTCGTCGATCTGCATCTCTTTCACCAGTTTCTTTCAATGCTTACATCCCAATATCAAATCTTGAGTCGGTCTCATTCATCAATGACGCTCAACAGCGAATAGTGACTATTAGAAATCTAATCTCACTTATTTCTAAGAAGAATAAAAGAAGAATATTAAATGTGAAAGTTATGATTATAGTTTACAAATGATAAATAACCTATTTATACTAACAGGACCAACAATATAACTAACTATTTAACTTTTAACTATTTCTAACTTGCATTTTTTTAATATGCTATTGAAAGAAAATTGGATCGAAATAGGTTGTGACTTGTAGGATAATAGTTGAACCATATAATGGAGCACTCTTTTGGCGTATTCTCTTAAGGGCTTCTACTACAAGTCAATCAATGATAACTTTTATCCTTTTGTTGCATTTCTTAGGTAAAAGATAGAAATTAAAACTATTTATTTGAATGGAAAAAGACAAGGAAAAGAAAGGTGTATAGCAAATATTTGTGTTCAAAGAAAACCAAATTTAATTAAAAGTTAAATAAATGAGTAAAATAAACGTTTTTGAAACAATTGTATATGGTATTCTATTAACAATTGTAAAATTAAGATTAATATTATCATCATGTTATAACACGCTTATAGCATTTTGGTCACTAAAAATGTTTGAAAGTACGTCCAACAACAGTCATGTCATAAATTATTTATTAACATAAAATTTTTAATCATATTATTTAATGTGATATTATAATGGGTGGCTACAATTTCATGAACCGTTAGTTTTGTTTCTTAGCTCAAGACAAGGAATGAGGAATCTAGGTAGAGTGATTAAGGTAAATGTGTCTTCTCATTTTTGTATTACAAAAGCTAGAATTGCCATTAACGGTGGTGACAATGATTGATGTCACTAAGCATGTTTTTTTATTAGATTGGACTTTGGAGGTGAACTATCATGGCCGGTATTATTCATATGACGGTGGTGGTGGTAGCAGATGTACAGGGGTATGAACTTTAACATAGTAGAAAATTCATGAGTTTGGGTTTAGTCTATACGAGATTGGGTCAAACTCGTTAATACGTTTAGTTAAACAGTTCATGTTAGGTTAACCTTGCAGGCTCATGGGTTGGCCCGTTTAGCCCACTTATTTTTCTCTCTTCGAAAAATTGTATGTGTAAGACCATATATTAAACTAATTGATAATTCATGATAAAAGTAAAAGGAGACAGTTACATGTTTTATTGTTTAGATTTAATTAATGTAAATGCATTGGGTGGTTTTTTTGTTGTGGAAAGAAAATAAAATTTGGAGTTAGACAGACTATGTTTGTATCAACTGATGAAAACTCGTGTTATGTCCGGGTTCGTATATGTTGCACGACTTTTTATTCACGCCGTGTTCTTGTAAAATTCGCAGGCCTGTATACGGTTCAACTTGCCAACCCGGGGAGTAGGACACATTTAACATCTTGTTGCTGAATATGTAAAGTATTTGATCATTTTATATTTTTATCCCATCAAAACAAATAAATCCTGAAACTTAAAAACCATATGAATGAAACAATTTCTAAAAGTTGCTGAGGGGCCATTTTCCTCTTGATGTTGAAGTAAGAAAATACACATACAAAGACGATTGAGTTTGTAAGGGAATCACTCAACAGTCAACACTACCATCACCTCACCTTTATTTCACACCACCAACATTTAACAAGTTCGGGCAAAATATCCTATACTCACGGTCCGTGTTTGACGGATGGTTTACCATTGACACCGTTCCAACACACGGGTTGCGTGTTGATAAATTCTAGGTCAGCAAGTACCGCGATATCAGGTACTTGTGATTGTTGATGGTGACAAATACAACAGAAAAAAATACCATCATTCCAATTAAAAAGATAAAATAATACCAAAATTATGCATATAAAGTAAAAATCACAGCATTTACTGTTAACTTAGAAAGGTTTTTACATTTGTTTGTCCTGTACACGCCTCTATCATCGAAGTAAATACAATCTAAAATAGGCCAGCTTCCGCAAACTCTATAACTCAATTAAAATCAAAATAATCAAATAATTGAAAGAAGAAAACAACCAAAAATGCAAACTCACAACCAAAAACTGACCATGCAACTGACACTTAAAAAAAACATACCATAGAACACACAAATTTGTAATAAAAAACATACAAATTTGCAATTCAGGCAGCATAGAACTCAGAACAACTTAAGTGCCATTTTCAGTTTATTTTGCTTCCATTTTGGCAGCTTGTAGAAGGCTTCTTTGGTCATTCCAAACTTCTCTCTGAACTCAGCCGAAGACAAATATGTCTGCACAAAATTTTCAATCAAATTAATAATAAAAGTATATAGTTTATTTAATACAACGCTTCCAAACACATTACCTCTCGTTTGGTTACATCAATATCTGCAGCAGGGTCGGTGGATACTGTTGTAAGGCGTTCATACGGGTACAAAGTGAGCCCTTCTTCATCTTCAACTTCATTTTCTTTAACATCTTCTTGTATTGTCAAGGTTTCTATTTACTGGTCAACGTGTTTTCCTTGGGGTTTGAGTCGAACTTTGGTGGCGATTTGGGACGAGCTGTATACATGTAAATATAGTAACAAGTTTCAGTAGTAAAAACCAAACCGAAATAACCGAACCCAAACAATAACAGACATTTTGGCAATATTATTTTATAAAAATTGAAATTTCAGTTTAGTTTCCGTTTTGCATGTAATTTAAACCGAAAAAAGCGACCTGCACCCTATATATTTTAGGCCAAAATGTTTAATAATCAATTAAATTAATTAACAAAAACATTTAGGCCAAAATTCATTATTTTGGGCATTTTTCTTCGGCCCAAAAACTTCATGCCTAGATGGTAAAACCAAACCGAAAAAACCAAAACTAAACGGTTTTCAAAAACTCAAAAACCAAACTTTTGGTTTTTGGTTCAGTTTGAGGCTTTGAGCCCAAAACCAACCCATGCACCCCCCTAGTACTTTGGTGTTTGGACTTGAGTTTTGAAACCAACTAGTATTTTAACGGCGCCGGTGTAAGTCCGTAATACCCGGGCGGTGGTAAAACTCAAGCATTATCGGTCCCGGGCGTTGAGGCAGTAAGTCTACGTGAACTCGATCGGTTTCGGTTACGTGCATTACGGAACCGGAACTAAAACAAAAAACTATATAAAAACTGAGGTGGGCAAATGGGGTGGCATAAACTCGGGCATTGGTGAAGCCCAAGGGTTGTCGATCCCGGGTGTTGATGCTGTGAGCCTACACAAATTTTGTCGGTCTCCATCATGTTCGTTATGGTACCGTAACTAAAACAAAAACAAAATTGGCATTTGGTCGGTTTCTTTACATTCATTATAGTAGCATAACTAAAATAAAACGTGGTGAGTGTACGCGAATTTGGTTCATTTCCGTTACGTTTGTTACTTTACTAGAGCTAAAACAAATAAAAACATAAAAAAAAAGTTAGCATTTGGACGGCTTTCATTACGTTCGTTACGACACCTGGACTAAAACAAAACACAAAAAGAAATAACAAAATAGCATGGACCAATAAGGCGCCGCAAAGTGATGCAGTGAGAGTTTTGTGACACCAAAATTCAAACCTAAGAAATCAAAATAACTTTTATAATGCATTGGCTAGTTTTGTTTTAGTTTATAGCTTTAAAATACTAAGATACATCTATTAATTAATAAATGATGTGCATTGCATGTCAAAAAAATTAAAAAGAACCTGTATTTTCAGAAGGAAAAGAGAAAATGCAATAGAAAACATGTGTAAATAACATGTAAAAAAAACCACAAACTGGCAAAAGCAAGTGCTCGCCTTGTAATTTTCCAACTACGTACTGATATAGCTAACCGCTTTAGATACGCGTATAAAATTAAGTGGTTTAGTTTATAAACAGTAATATTGTGAGTTAACTACTAGTTAGTTGATTTTTAATATATATGTAATTACATATAATAGTTGGTTTTTAATTTTTAGATAAAGAACAACTGCTTTCGATTATTACAACTTCAAACAAAAGTACACCTAAAACTAAAAATAATAAACACAAAAAAATCTTACGTTTGATGGATCGCGGCATGAGGGGTTCTCGTGGAGGTTGTTCAAAAGTGGCGGTTAATGATGCAATAGCAGTGGACCGTGAAGCACCATTTGAGGAATCAGATTTTGGATAAGGCTTCCTGACTTGGGGCGGGGGTGTTGAAAGATTCCTTGCACTCGGATTCTCAAATGCGGAAGCAAGAGCATTAAAGGCTGGTGATCTGCCTCTAACACGAATCCTTTCGGGGCTAAACGACACACTTCTTGCACGCTGCGGTTTTTCGGTTGTAAGTGACCTTCCTACATGTGCTACTGGCGTTCACCTTTTTGGTTTCTAATAATATGACAAGTGTTTTATTAGACTGCATGCTAAAGAAAGAAAATGTTACATAAAATGTGACTTACGTTACTCAAAGTTGGACGACCTCCGTTTTTTAGTATAGATAGTTTCCTTTGAAACGAGTTTCCATGCATCTGCAACCATATAACATATTAACATATCAAAACACTACAATAAATTATTAAATTATATATTTAGCCTATAACTTTAAGTTGATTACTTACTGCAGATTTGGCTGAATCCCATGTGAAGAAATGTGTGAAGAACTCTGGCTCGTTTCCTTCTGATGTGATATATATTGGAGTTTGGAGAGATAATTTCTCAAGAAGATAATCGTGTTTCAGGAATTTCTGTTAAATTTGCAAGTATATTATTATATGGAGAAAAATGAAATAACGGATGTAAAGTAAAGGCACAAGCATATACCTCGCCAATAACTAACGCTTGTGTTTTCAGTTTCTGGTCAACCTGTTGACCTACCCAAACAAAGATGCTTGAGTGACAATCAAGAATAAATATATCTTCAGTCATCAAATCGTCTTGACTAAAGTTGTAAATCTCAGTGACCTACATAAAAAGTAAAAAAAATAATAATAATAACACATAAAATGTGATCAAAAAAGGAAAAGGAGAAATGAAGAGAAAAAGATTAGGATATACACACCTTCAGATCTCCTGAGCAATGCCAGCAATAAGCAATGAAAGAGAAAAAAAATCAGTATTTCCTTGCAAGTAACAAAAGGATTTGGCTTGAAATTGGCAAAAGTTAGTTGCTTTAACCTTTTAAAACTGTGCATGAGAACAATGGGGATCACTCTCAGCAACTCTTGCAATCTTTTGACTCGGGTATTCAGATTTTCCACCTAAAATTTCCCAAAATTGTTCAGATTCTGAACCCTCTTTTTGTAACTTGGACTGCTTATATGGCTGCAAGTATGGTGCATGGCAAGTAAATAATAGCAAATTTTGACCTGGTCAAACAAAAAGCATCAATAAGGAGAAAGGTTCAAACCTTTATCACATCCAGTTGCCTCTCAACAAGTTCCTCTATTTCAGGAGTTCTAAGATTCCCAATCCATGTAAAGACTGAAGAACCGTTGTGTAGTATGTAGCAGTTGACGGAGTTCAAAGATGATGCCACCTAAGCCAATTAAAACTTAGCTAAAAATCTGCAGGTGATTAAGGTAAACTTCATAATGAATACTCATAAATAAACTTACGGGCTCGACTTGGATTGCTTGCATGTTATCAGGTCCGGAGCCTTGAACTCGAAATAATGCAAACCCGTCTTCTTTGTAAGTTTCATCAGGAAGATCCTTCTCTGATATAAAAGTCTTGTATCCATCACTTTGACCACCCTGAAAATTTATATATATTTAATTTTTTTATGTTTTTTTGTTTATTATAGCATGTGAGTTGAAACACACCTTAAGAACCAGAAAGCTCTGAAAGATTGCAAAGAATAGGATGGGTTCACTTCCTTCATAAACTTGCAGCTAAAACCCATGAAACCAAATCATCAGTTCAAATACATGGTGAAGTTAAGAACAGACACGTAATACTACTAAATAACTAAATTCGTGATTAAAGTAAACAACCTGAGAAACCATAAATTTGAGCGACTCAACCATTTTGTTTGCATGAGACGTAGCTGAATGCCGCTTTACCTACAACTCAATGTAGATATAACTATAATATGAATCTAATTCTGTTATATATATAGAATCAGATAATGTGAGTAGTACCTCAACACTTTGCTTTCCAAACCATGTCCCAATAAGGCATTCTTCTTGATCTTCTCCGGAGTAATTATACTGGAAGATATAACATTCTCCACTGTAAAACTTTGACTGATCAGAGACTGGAAGAAGAGTCTTCTCTTGACCATTTACACGCCAAACCTACAATTAAAACTGATTCGTTATGCATATTATTGTTCTTTTCTGGGATAAAAACAATAGTTAGATCACATATTTAGGCTTGTAAAAGAATCCAAAGAACAAGCACAGAGCATGTTCGTGTCGTTCGTTTAACATTAACCGAACAAATGATCAAATGATCGAACGTGAACAATTAAAAGAACAGGAATTTCTTTTCTTGTTTGTGTTTGTTCATTAAAAAATAAACATGTTTGTGTTCATTTATGTCCGTTAATAGTATAAACGGTTCACAAACGTAAACGAAAAACATAACTGGACATAGATGAACGACATAACCGGGCAAAAACCAGTTAAAAGTAATGTGAAGAACAACATGTTGGGTCTGAAAAGTTATTACAAGTAAACAAACTTGTAATGGCCAAAAGCGTTTGAATGAATATATTAACTAACGATATTGAACATTCATTATGAATTCAAACAAACGAATTTTCAGGAGTATACATTAACGTAAACAAACGTTCATGAACATAAATGATAGACCGAGACATGTGTTCATGTTCGTTCGTGTAACTAAGCGAACAAAAAGGTTTGTTCATGTTCGTCCGTTTATTAAATGAACAAGCATCCTGCCAAATGGTTAATGAACAGTTCACTGAATTTTCAATTCTTTTACAGACCTACACATACTACAAGATTACCTGTAAGTTTCCAGTGCAATCAATATATGGTTGAGGTTCCTCCTTTACTGGAGCAGCTTTAAGTAGACCCTTCACATTGACACCTTGGAGCTTTAAAAGTGCTAAAACAACCGACCAATGAGGGAAGTGATAATTACATATTTAACTTTCCATTAAATACTATGCAAATAAAAATGGTAAAACATGTAATCACTAACCAGCCACCTTGCCTCTACCATCCTCAGAGACTGCCACCTCAGCAGATTGAGGCCAAGAGTCAAACTTTGACCGGAAAGTTACAGTTTCAAAATTTTCAATCAGTCGGATGATATGAGACTTTAGTCTGTCCTGGCTTCGCAGGTATTCCTACAAATTGAGGTAAACAATGATAGGTGAATATTATATTATTATGTATATCAATGTAAGAAGTGTTGCTATACTTCTGCAGCTCCACTTGCAGTTTTTCTTTCATCAAGAGACGTATTTCTCCCCATCCATACGTATATTTCAGCCCCGAATCCAAAAGATAGCACTTATTTGTATCCAGCAGGTTCTTTGTTAAGGAATCAGAAGAAACAGGTTCAGTCTGCCCCTTCTCGACACTTCAATATAACAAACATATGTGAAACCATTATGCATTCCATTTTAAAATCTATATTTTATTTACTTTTCATAGCTTTACTCAATGAATGTGGACATTAAATACCATATGATGCAAAACTACTAAAGCATATATGAGCAAATTACCAGAATAGTTGAGTTGGAAGAGCATCAGCATGTTTGACATCATCCGTTGCTGTTTTCCTTGGAAGTGGAGCAAAGCCACCAAAGAAACCCCAAAACTCACCGGTTTCAGCATCAGACATCAATTTTCCATCCTCTATCCAAATCAAAAACCATAAGTAAAACTTCAATTGTAAAGATCATTCAGATCTTAACTATTTAAGTACCAACATAATATCCACTTACCAACAGTAGCTATGTCACACTTCCCATCATGATAAGTATCTTTAATATGCTGCACAACCTCTAGTGCTTTAGCCCTTTCTTGAATGCAAGAATTGGAACCATTAAACTGGAATATCTTATTGGCGGTATCCAAGATAAAGATATCATCATGATTGAGTGAAGATCGAGCAAAAGGAACCTAAACCCAAATCCCAATAAACTAAAATTAAAATGCTGAAAATTCTAAACTGACAATTTGTAATGATGGATAGTTAAGCTTATAAACTTGCCTCTTTTACATGAACTACATGTTTCCCTTGACAAGTAAACATGCGGATCTTATACTCCTCAGATTCAACATGTTTGAACCCAGATGCGGTCCCACCTTCTTTAGGTATGATGCACGGTTTAAAGTAAGACAAAAATTTCTCGGTCTCATGTCCTTGTACTTCACGGTATTGAACTGCACGTCCTCCAAGAGCTGCATCAAGTTCAACTGTCTTCAGTGCTGCTTCTCCAGCTTCATCCTGTAACCAAATTCAGTTAAGTCAAACATTATGACATTCTGGAAGTTTGGGCTGTAAACGAACCAAACATTCGGTGAACCGTTCATGCTGTTTGGTGGGAAGTTCGTTTATGTTCGTTTAATAAATAAACAAACATGAACAAGGAATTTCATTCAATTAACTAAATGAACAACACGAAAAGAGGCTATGTTCGTTCAATTGTGTCCGTGAACATTCGATAATGTGTTTGTTTACGTTCATTTAAGTTCATTAATGTTTGTTTGTTTATGTTTCTTCATTAATAGTTTTTAATACCTTTTAAAGACTTTTCTAATCTTATCATATAGATTTAAGCAGAATTATCAACTATAAAACAAAAATATATATGAGTATTAAGTGAATATTAATATGTAAAATAGCATATGAATGTTAAAAAAACACCAACACAAACTTGGTAGCCGGATCGAACCGTTGCACTGACCATTCTGGGTTAGCTAAATCAAATAAAACATCGTTTGTGTTCATGAACCATTCACGAACGAGTTTATTTCCTTAAGCTAAATCAAATAAAGCATTGTTTGTGTTCGTGAACCCTTTTTATTTCCTTAATCAACAAACACAAACAAGAAATTTCGTTCGGTAAGCTGATCGTGAACCATTTGCTTATCCGATAAAAGCTTAACGGACGAACATGAATAAGGTATTGGAATTCATGAATAAAGTTATTCAATTGGAAACGCACCTGGCTTGTATCTTTACCTAGCCAATAATGAATGTCATGACGTAACGCACCGCTTTTCAAAGCAATAGTCTGAAAAGGGAATGGAAAGTGTGTGATTTAGTTACAATGATAAGTGAGAAAAAATAGAACTTATAGTTATGCTTGAAATTTGGTAAAACAAAGTATAATACTATAATCACTTATGCTTATTGTTTCCTCTATTTCTATATGTTTACTTCATTCCGGTACATTCTTGTTGTGAGACTTTAAATGACAACAAAAAATAGTACTTAGTGGCATCACTCATAACATGAGAATGCTTAAAGATGAAACAGCTCTAGAGGTCATGCAAGATTCTCAAATTCACTCAGATAAGACGTTGATGGTTACCACCTAATGCAATTTTTTGAATTAGGGAACTTCACAATAGAATGTTATACAGTAACGCCCCAATAGGCATTGGTACAAACCTTCAAAATAACATAGGAGTCCCCTGTAAAAAATTTGCCGTAAGAAGACTGTGGAACGGGCACTGGCTTAAAATTCTCAATGCGCCACACTTCAATTCCTCTATAAATAATTTTAAGGAACAAAAAACAACAAGCATCCATGATAACTACGAAAGGTTAATGCCCACTGAATTAAGCTCAAAAGAAACAACTGTTGTCTGTCGTCAATATTATTTTACGCCGTTTCTCCAACCATTTGACTATACACACTTTCTTTCATCCACCAAATTCCTTTTTTATACCCTGTAACTATATGTCTTTTTAAAAATAAAAAATAATATATCGTATTAAAAAGTAACCCTTAACAGTTGCAATATAAAACGCAAAATCCCCGCAAATTATGAGACCATGTCTTTTTCATTATCACTTATATCTCAATTGTCACTAGGGGTGTTCACGGTTCGGTTTTAAACCGTGAAACCGTCTAACCCGGTCGTCGGTTTGGTTTCGCGGTTGGTTTTTGTTTTTAACTTTCGGTCGGTCGGTTTGAAAATTTTCAAACCGTAATAAACGGTTTGGTTTACGGTTTATACAAAAAACCGTTGGAATAATACTGGACCGGACCGTAAGATCGGATAATATATTTTAGTTTTTATTATATATTTTATAATGCATATATTTAGTTATCTGTATTTAATATTTGATTCGATTAATTAATATGAATATAGGCTAAATCTATTTTTAGCTTCAAAGTGTAGTAGCAAACCACAATCTGTAGTTATAAACTTAAGACTTGTGTTTTTAATCTATTTCATGAGATAATTGTTTTTGTACTTTATTTCTTTTATTTGAATGATGAGATTCATATAATTTTAAACGGGTAGTATGCTCTTATAACAAGATTGTTTTATGCATTTTGAATAATATTTTATTTTATCTTTTGTGGGTTTTTATTATAAAGACATAACAAGTTTAAACCTTTAAACCGTGAAACCGAACCGGACCAAACCGTTAGTAACGGTTCGGTTTGGTTCGGTTTTGATTATTGACGGTTCGGTTTCGGTTTTCAATTTCCAAAAACCGGTACTAACGGTTTGGTCACGGTTCAACCCAAAAATCGTTCAAACCGGACCGTGAACACCCCTAGTTGTCACAATAAAAATAGAAAAAACCTATTTTTCAAAATCTCTTAAAAATCTGAAAATATTGTCATCCTCTTTTATATTTATTTAACTAGAAACTTAATTATTAAAAGTAATAAGTTATTTTTAAAAGTATAGTAGGTCAGAGTAAAAAGTGTTTTTACAGGGAAAAAAAATAAATAAATTATTGTATAAATAATAAACTATTTAATTTAAGATTTAAATTAATTATTTATTTTAGTTTATAATATCGACATTTTATAAGTATAAGTACATTTATGTTTTATAACAATATATATTATAAATATATACATATGTATTGTGTTTTTTAGTTAAAAAACCAAACCTTGGACACCCTTCTCTACTTTACCAACAAAAATATTGTTTTTGCACAAGAACTTAAACCCAAGAATTGTTGCATTCCAATGATGACGTGAAGAAACAATCTTCATATGGGACAAAAATCTCTAAAAAACTCTTATTGCAGATTTAAGAATTTACTAGGAGTAGATTTGTATGGTTGCAGTTGTGAAGAAGTAGATGCACCAATTCGCACTTCATTTTTTTCCCTATGGTAAACTAGTGATTTACTCACGTGCATTGCTTGGTGAATTCGATCCGGAAACCTGGGCGTTACAGTGGCGAGTCAACGTGATTTTTGGCCGGTATTGACTATGGTTGTTGTGGTACCGAAACTAAAAAATAAGTTCGTTAAATTAACGCATTTGAAATTAAAAAAAAAACATAACGACACTCTATAGCATACTATAAAAAAATAACACGTTTAAAACCATATTTATTTTGTCTTAGAAGCTTTGACTATATATTAGCATGGTTTATAAAATTTTAACACCAACACGTAGTTAGTCCCTAACATTTAATATATATAGACACGTACACACATTTGATTTCTTTTAAGAACCACTTTGAGTTTTAAAAACTCGAAAGAATTCAATGTAACAAAATTTTTTTTGAACTTTTTTTTACATATACGTAATATGTAGATTACATTTATGTAAAAAATTACAATATTTTTTTACACGCCGAATCAACTTTTTATATATGTGTAGCTAACATTTACACTAGTATAATCATTATACATTTTTATTCTCTCTCCTCATTTATTTTTCAATCAGATTTAATCTCAGTCATATATTATATACCTATTTAAATGATTGTACAGTCCATATTGAGTTCTTAAATTATTCTCATTGGCAAACCAATTGTGGCTTGTCTCATTATTTAGAAAAAAAAATATTAAAAAGGCTTGAAATTATGACAAACTAGTTTGAAACTCATATTGGTGCCACATGTCATCACACGAGTGAGTATATTTTTCATTTCTTTTTCATTAATCTTTCACAATAATTAGTTTTATGTCTAATTTTTAGTTTTCCTAATAACTTTTAATAATTAAGTTTTTATAAAAATCTAAAAACGTAGCCTTGTTCAGTTTTTTTAACTTACAAAAATGAGTTCATTCAAAAAAAATTATTTTTAATATAAAATTAATATTACTTATTTAAATATGTTTGATGAATATAGTATTTTTAATATTTTTAAATAAATATTTTGTTTATTTTTTAAATAAAACTATTATTTTTTATGTTTCTAGCCACTTAAAAAAGCAATTATAAATTATATTTATTGAATAAAAGTAATAAAGGTTGGGTTAATGAGTGTGGAAAGTTTGGGTTTGATTGGATTGGATAGGTATAAAAGAGAGAAATTAGTTTTATAACAAAGATTTGATGTTGATTTATGAATGAGAGTGGTTTTAAAGTTATTACAACTCATCAAGTTCTCAAAATATAATTCCCCTACATACATACATACATATATGTATATATATATATATAGAGAGAGAGAGTATAGAATGAAACCCATTTGAGTTGTGAAAACCCTATGTACCATCGTTTTTTTTTGTTCTTTTACACACATAATATATGTTGTAACATTTAATACAAAATATAGAAAACTAAAAAAATATTGTTTAGCTATTTTTAATATTTTTTTACTAATTTTTATATATGTTTTCAGTAGAGGGAAAAAGTTATATATATATATTGTTACATCCCACATCAGTTGGGGAGGAGAACTAAGCCTTCTTTATAAGAAGATGGATTTCTTCCCTATCATAACGCGTTTTGGGCGCTTAATGGTAGTGGATGAGAGGAGAACTCCACAGTTAAGCGTTCTCAGGTGGAAGTAGTATTAGGATGGCTGACCACCTGGGAAGTCTCCACCTGGGCAACAAAAAGAAAATTTGTGAGGCGATGGTGGTACATCCCGGCCAAAGCGGACAATATTATGGTGCGGCGGTAGCTAGGCTGTTACATATGGTATCGGAGACAGGGCCGGACTGGTGGTGCCAGGTCTCGCGAGGACGTTGGACCCCTAAGGGGGGTGGATTGTGACATCCCACATCGGTTGGGGAGGAGAACTAAGCCTTCTTTATAAGGAGGTGGACACCTTCCCTATCATAACGCGTTTTGGGTGCTTAATGGTAGTGGATAAGAGGATAACTCCACAGTTAAGCGTGCTCAGGTGGAAGTAGTATCAGGATGGGTGACCTCCTGGGAAGTCTCCACCTGGGCAACCAAAAGCAAATCCGTTAGGCGATGGTGGTATGTCCCGACCAAAGCGGACAATATTATGGTGCGGCGGTAGCTGGGCTGTTACATATATTTATATTTTTTATTCACTTTAATTGTGGACCACAAGATTTAAACTTTAATTAAAAATATGTGGTTGAGAATGAGTTTCTACAGTTTTGACAACTCAAGTGGGTTTTTATTTTAACCTCATCCTATATATATACTAGATTTTATCCCCCGTATTACGGGGGTTGTTTTACATTATTCGTTTTTAATATTTATATATGTATATTTGGTTTTTAATTTTATTTATTGTAAGAAAGTTAATAATTAATATTAGGGCTGTAAATGAACCGAACGAACACGAACAATGCCTTATTCGTGTTCGTTCATTAAGAAAATAATGTGTTCATGAACGGTTCACAAACACTTACCGAACGAGATTTTATGTTCATGTTCGTTCATTAAGGAAATTAATGTGTTCACGAACACAAATAAAATCAGCAAGGCCTAGAGATTGAGACTGGTGTATTCATCAATGTGAATAGTAAAAGCCTGTAAACGAATTGAATTGAACATGATTAAGGGCATGCTCGTGCTCGTTCATTTAACTTTAAAAGAACACAATTGAATCGAACAAATATTTATGTTCATGTTTGCTTATTTAAAAATGGAATTTGTGTTAATATTTTTAAAGTTTAAACGAACACAGCTGAACAAAGATAAACGAACATATATGAACAAATGTAAATGAACACAAATAAACATAAACAAACTTAAATGAACACAAATTAACAAATATAAAGCCTTTAAGCAGATGATCTATTCAAATAATATTTAATTATTTTCTATTTATATATAAACAGACATAAATAAACAGACATAAATGAACATAATAAACGAACATAAATGAACGAATGGAACACGTGTTCATGTTCGTTCGTTTAATTAAACGAACACAAATTTTTCGTTCATGTTCGTTCGTTTATTAAATAAACGAACATAAATGAACTTCCCGCCGAACTGTTCACGAATAGTTCACAGAACGTTCGGTTCGTTTATAGGCCTAATTAATATACTTGAGGTTTGATGATAAAATGGTTTCACAAGTAACTGATATGTTATAATTCGGTTTAAAAACTATCTGGGTTTGGTGATACCCATTGCCCATTTATTTTCTATATTATAAAATTGTTTCTTAATTATAAATAATATCTTTTTTTTTAATAAAATAGGATATTAATTTTTAGTATATCCCTATTTTATATGATTTTCATATCATATATTACATGAGATTAATTTTTAATATGATGAGATGTTATAACCCGTTTAAGAGCTATCTGGATTTGGTGAGACCTTTACCCGTGAATTCGGGTCAAATGTATGAGAAACATTCATTTACAAATAAAGATGTCTGATAGATTGAGAGAGTGGTTGTTTTAACACTTTTTGTTTTTTAATATTTATTTTTTGGATTTTAATTTTCTTTATTGTAAGAAAGTTAATAATATATTTAGGGTTTGGTGACACCTTTACCCGTGAATTCGGGTCAAATGTATGAGAAACATTCATTTACAAATAAAGATATCTGATGGCTTGAGAGAATGGTTGTTTTAACACCTTTTGTTTTTTAATATTTATTTTTTGGATTTTAATTTTCTTTATTGTAAGAAAGTTAATAATATACTTAGGGTTTGATGATGAAAGGGTTTCATAAATAAATGATATGTTATAACCCGTTTAAAAGATATCTGGATTTGGTGACCCATGGCCCGCTTATGTTTTTTTTACTATAATATTGTTTATTAATTATAAATAATATCTTTTTCTTTTTAAATTGGATATTAAATTTTAGTATATCCCTATTTTATAGGATTTTCATATCAAATAATTGGTAAGATTAATTTATGATTTAATGAGATGTTATAACCCATTTAAGAGCTATCTGGTTTTGTAAGACCCATACCCATGAATTTGGGCTAAATCAATGAGAGACCTCCATTTAAAATCAAGCAATCTAGTGGCTTCCATAAAAGGGGGGAGCGACCACATCGCGACACATAGGATTTTAGGGGTTTCGTTTATATATATTATAGATATCTTATCTTACTACTTTAATAAAAAACTACTTCATTGTGCCACTTGTCAAGCTCTTATCAATTCTCACACTTTTTAACGTATATTCAAAAATTGGTACTTTTTTCTGGTCAACCCGCCCAAATAATACTTTCCTTTCCTTTCTTTTCATTCTAACACCCAACCCAAATAACAAACCTTAATTCCCACCGCAGTTCATCCCAATGCTGTTCCTATCTTCCATTGTTCAATCCATGTATTTTCTCCACCTACGATACCGCCATCGCCACCGCCGTCTCCTACTTTCAGTTACTCAATCCATGTATTTTCTCCACCTATGAGACCGTCATCGCCACCGTCGTCTCCTACCGTCATCGCCACCGCCATCAATTTGTAGGTTTTATTAGCGTAGTAACATTATTTTGATGGTTGAATAATTTTACATTGTTCCTTATTTATTATTATTTTTTAGGGGGGGGGGGATTGGTGTTATAATCTTGAATATGATTTTGGCAGTGGCAAGAAGTGAAATACAGTCATATATGTGTGAATCTTAATATAATTTTTGACAACTCCAACCCAAGTGATTACACGAGTAAACCCAATCATATATGTGTTTCAATTAATTGATTTTTTAGTGGTTAAAGTGATTAAATGGTTAGTTGTGTTGATGATTTTCTTATTCTTTAATTTTATTACCAGATTCTTATTCTTATTTACATGATCACAACCTTCACTCTGTATGTTCCCAATTGGAGTTTTACGATACACCATTAACATAAGCCCGAAACTTTCACGGTAAGATTGAAATAAATATATGATTTATAGGTTTTTATTTAAGAGCTAAATCTTGTGTTTGTTCTTAAGGTTGAGTGTGGTATGAGAGGGCATCTCGGTCTTACTTGTAATGCGGTTGGCTATGTTGACAGACAAGTTTGGGGCATTAATCATCTTTATACGCAACCTGTATGGGTTCGATTAAAGGTCCGTTTTCTTCATATATTAATTAAAACAAACACTTACACTTGTGGACATTTATGAAGTTTACCGTGTTCAAATTAAATCACAGGCTTGCACTCTTAGTTCTCCAGAAGCTGGTCCTCTACGTCCAGACGCCCCTAGTTGGTGTCGAGCTCCATTCGAACCAGAAGGCTTATTAAGGTACACATAAAAGGATGCAAACTAGCTAAATGTTTTTTTAAGAATTATGATTGTAGAAAAATATAAGCAATAATTTTTTTACAGTTCAATCTCAGCAATTCTATTTGGTCTCATTGGCATTCACTATGGGCATGTCTTGATCCACTTCAAGGGACATGCAGAGAGATTTAAGCAATGGGTCTCAATGGGGTTTGGATTGTTGATCATTGCAATTCTTCTACATTTTGCTGATTTTCAATATTTAGAACTTTAATTATTTTATCTGTTTTTAAAATCTAAGCATTTTCTATGTTTAATTATGTAGCAATTCCCATAAACAGTATCAGCTTATAATTTGTTTTATTAAATTGAAACTCAAAGCAGCATCTATTTTACTCTTTTGTTGATGAACAAAACGTTACAAATTGCAAATAACAAATGCAATTCCAAGATATTTTAGTTATATGCTTCTTTTTACATGCTATATTGTTTGTGATTTAAAGTCTTCAATTCGAAAAGCAAAACCAATGTATATCATTCCAATTTGTGTTACCTTTTATTTTGGAAGAAACTGTTTCTTATTGATTTTCGAATATCCGAACTTCGGATATCCGAAACTTCGGATACGGATTCAGAACGTGAAATTGACTTTCCGAAATCTTCGGATATCCGAAGTTCGGATATCCGAAACTCCAGATATCCGAATTTAAACACCCCAAGCTGACCATGATTTGTTGTCTAACTTTTTATTAATATTAATGTGATGTTTCGTTAATTACAGTGATATTGTTGGCGGGTATTGGATGGACTCCCCGTTGTCAATGATTCCCATCTACAAGTAGTTCATAGTTGCGGGCTTATGCATATGGGTATTCGGGCACAATTTCTTGTACTTCACGGTAATATTTACTTATTCATTTTTTTAGCATTAAGGCTTCATTTATAGGTTTTATTACCATTTACGTTAATAAACTTTCAACTTTCACCTTCGTTAAAATATAATTAACAAATACGACAAATAATATATACTAACAAATAATATTAAAAGATGTACTAACAAATAATATATATACTAACAAATAATATTAAAAATATGTTTTTTTTGGAGTCAACCATTTATGTTAATATATACTAACAAATAATATTAAAAAGATGTGTACTTTCAATCTTTGTTATAAATAAACTAATATACAGAATATTTTAGGAATAGTTTTTTATGAAAAATATAATCACACTTTAATAAATGTGATAAATAATTATAGGAATATATATATATATATATATATATATATATATATATATTTCATATTTTCAACTAATTTACCATAATAATTTCCTATAATTCCGAATTCTTTAATTATTTTTTAACGTTAATCATAATTTATTAAGTGTTTTAAATAATTATAGGAAGACATAATTTAATGTTGTAACTTCTTCTTAAAATATCCCACAATTTACGTTATTAGTATTTAAGTAGTTTAAAACATTCCTTATCTAAAACAATTACACCAAAATATGGCATTTAAACATTTTAAATATTATAAGAAGATAAACGCATACATTGTTGATTTCGCCTTTTTTGATTAATATAGATTATATTATGATTGTTGATTTACACGTTTATTTTATAGTATGTTTATTAACTGAAAATGAAATTAGCAAAGATAATTTTATGATCATTACCATTTACGTTATTCAACCTCCAACTTTCTAGCAAAGATAATTACCATTCACGTTAATAAACTTTGAACTTTCTACTTTCTACAGATAATATTAAAAAGATGTGTAATTTCATTCGTTGCTAAATATAAATTAATAAATTATTTTACGAGTTGTTTTTTTATGAAAAAAATTATCACAATTTATTAATTATTTTAAATAATTATAGGAAGAGATATACTGAAATCTTTTCAACTCATTTAGCATGATATTTGCCTATAATTCTGAATTATTGAATTATTTTCAAATCTTTAATCACAATTTATTAATTGTTTTAAATAATTATAGGGAGAGGTATTATCAATTCAATTAAATGTTGCAACTACTTCTTAAAATATACCTAATTTAACGGTATTAGTATTTAAATTTTAAAACATTCATTATGTAATATTTCTAAAAATGTACTATATATAAGACACAACAATGTACTCTACTAACTAACACATTAATCAACCGAGGAACAAATATGGCAACAGGTTAGTATGTTTTCTTCGTATTCGTCCCATTTGCATTCCCTATCTAAATACTTTTAACCAAATTATACTTATATTACTTTTAATTGTAATTAACTAAAAAACTTGAATTATTTCAATACAGATCGGCTGGTGAGGAAAAAATTTTCATGCTGAATCAACTTCCAACTTCTAAGGAATGCAAGGATGACTCTATCATCCAAGTTCGTGTAATTTGGTTGTGGGAAAATCATGTTTGGAAGAAACCCCAGCAACTTATCTCAAAGGACATGATACTGATTTATTAGCAGGTATGTATGCTATTTGTTTTAATAAATGTTAGTTTCATTATATTATAATTTATATTGTCTTTGTTTTAAAATTTTAATTCTTTTTATATGCCAGGGGAACATGGCTCATGGGAGCATATTACAAAAATTTATATACAAATTTGAGAGATATATCTCTGAAAATTCGTGTTACATTATAAAAAAATGTTTCTGTCGGTGACTACAGAACTACATACAAGTATGTGGATAATGACAAGAAAGTCAATCTTTTTCTGAAGTCAAATGTTACACCTTGTGAAGATTTTGGTGGTGATATGCGCGGATTCAAGTTTCACAGCCTTGATGCTCTTATTGACAAGGTTACTACAATGAACACTATTGTTGGTAAGTATTATATACTTTATGTTGTCTTTTGGTTAATATTGCTTAAATTTGATTCTTTTATGTTGTCTTTTGGTTAATATTGCTTAAGTTGAGATAGTAAAATACTTTGGGACTGATTATTATTGTTAGTTAATGATGACAGGCTCCGTTTATTATTTATTATAAATTATAAATTACTTAAAATCTGTTTTTCACTTTCGTTCAGTTTCAGCTGGCTCGGTTTATCCAGTTTTCGGATGATGGAAAAACCACATATTCGGTTGGTATTAATTATATTCGCTACTATACCGGGTCTAGACCCATTGGTGAATAATATAAAAAGTAAAACTAAACAAAAATATAAAAAAGAAATAAAGAAATCAAAATATAAAAGCAAATAAAAATTTGTAGAAGTTATAAGGTATATTGGTTTTTGAAAAAACAAATTAAAAGACAAAAAGAAAATTGATCATCACACTAGCCTCTTACCATTTATCATCGCAATGGGTCGATAGCCTGTACATCGTAAATTAATTGAAAGTTAATGATGAAAGTCTACGTTTACTATTTATTACAAATTACTTAAAATCTATTTTTCACTTTAGTTCAATTTCAGCCGGTTTGGTTAATTCAGTTTTTGGATGACGGAAAAACCGAATCGAGACTGTCATCAGGCATTCAAACCCAAAATCAATTTGCTTATTATTTTATTTTTATGATAAATAGAGTGATGGTTTTATTTATTGTAATCTTAAACAACAACTGTATGGTTTAATAAATAGTCTACTTTGTAAAAATAGAAAGAGTTTAAATGCCATAATAATTTGAAGAATAATTATATGTAAAACTTAAGGAAATTTAAAAGTCAACCCCTGTTATGTTTGGGAGAAATAGTATTTTCAAATTTCAAATCATTAAAATTAAACACACGCACGTTTCTATTTTAAATAAATTTTCATACATTTAAGTAGTATAAAGATAACCTTTAACATACTATAATAAGATCTTTAATGAATTTGGATATATTGATCAACATTATTTTTATAACTTATTTTTTGGAATGTCCTAACATGAGATAATTAATTACAAATATAAGTTCTAATCATAAAATATACAAATATAATAACAAAATAAAGTTTAACTTAAAGCACAAAAATGGTCTTTGTTTTAACTGAAAAAAGAAAAAAAAAAGAAAACCAAAAATTCATTGAATATACAGTCTCTAAATTATGATAAACAGAGTAATGGATTTATTTATTATAAACTTAAACAACAACTGTATGATTTAATAAACAGTAAAATTTGTAAACTTAGAAAGAGTTTAAATGTCATAATAATTTGAAGAAAAATTATACTCAAAACTTAAGAAAATTTAAATGTCAACCCCTGTTATTTTTAGGAGAAATAGTATTTTCAAATCATTAAAATTAAACATACGCACAGGTTGTTATTTTAAATAAATTTTCATATATTTAAATTAATTAGAGATATTTAATAAATAATATATACATTCGAGACTAATGTAATATTTTCAATATAGATGTGGTTGGCGTTCTAGTCAGTTATTCACCAATCAAGAACATTACCAAATCTAATGGTGTTGATACCAAGATGATGTATCTACGGTTAAAGGGTTTGAGGTAACATGATTTTTATTTTGTATTATAATATATGTTAGCTTTGTATATGATTAAACTTACTCACATTTTTTTTAGAAGCAAAAAGGAATTGCCTTTAACTATATGGGGATCATACGCACTTGACATGCCAAATTATATTCTTTCAAATCTTGATCAAGTCCCCTTAGTTGTTGTCTTACAATTTGGGTTATTCAAGATTCGTGAAGGCTTAATAAGTTGGTTCATTCTTATTGATAATGTTAAACTTAGATAACTTTAAATTTTAGGTTTATTGGATTTTAATAATCCCTATTGACGATTATTGGCCGATAATAATTCCTATTTATTTTAACACCACTGGTGGTCCCAAATTTAAAAAAGTTGGCCGCCAATGGTCTTCCGTTAAAAAAGACATAACGGCGTTATACTTTTTCCCTAATTTCAAATTAATGTTTTAGGGTTTTTGATCGGAAGGAGGATACAAGTTGATTGATGTAAAACTTAGCTCGAAACGGTGTTCCAAACGACTTGATTTTTGTTAATTGGAAGTTCAAATACCCGAATTGAAGCATTGTTTCAGTGTTTTGGAGCGTCGTTTTGAACTAAGTTTAACATTAACCGACTTGTATCCTCCTTCCGATCAAAAGCCCTAAAACATTAGTTTGAAATTAGGAAAAAAGTATAACGTCGTTAAGTCCTTTTTAGCAGAGGACCATTGGCGGCCAACCTTTTTAAATTTGGGACCGCCAGTGGTGATAAAATGAGTAGGGATTATTATCGGCCAATACTCGTCAATAGGAATTATTAAAATCCAATAAACCTAAATTTTATTTTAATTTTGACTACTTTATTATTTTTGTTTATTTCAAGGGTGTCCCTCTGTTTCCAATTCACTTAATGTTAGTAAGATGTACATCAACAAAGACATACATGAAATCAATGAATTCAAGAAGAGGTTTTGTTTTTATTTATATTGATATCCCATTGTGTTTTTTTTAATATTTTTAAATATATATAACATTTATATAATATTTATTTGTCGCTTATTAGCTATATTGGTTCATTGTCTTATGAATATTCATCAAGTAGCCGTCTTTCTGCACCAACTATTCGTGTTTTGTTACGCGAGGAGTTTCTCAAGTTAACCGAGTTCAGTCATATTATTGAACTCGAAGAATTTTATAAGGTAACATAATTTTTCAAAAATTTTTAATACTTCATTACTAAAATTTGTCTGTGTATGCTTTTGCAGCCTAAACAGGGTATTATATGTGGAAAGATTCTTCCTATGTCCAAACATATGCAATGGTATTACGTGAGTTGCAAGGTTTTCACAAAGTCAGTCAAAGATCGTGTCAACAATAATGGTGCAATTGAGGGATCACCTGTTTTGAATCAGTTTCGTGTTAAGTATTTTTGTAACGAAAAGTGCAAAGGCGCAATTGTTGAAGCTGTACCAAGGTTTTTCAATTCATGTGTTAATTTTTATGTTTTATTAATATATGTTATGCAACATTTGTGTTGTATCTTTACTAAAATATAATTTTGTCCAAATATGTAGGTATCGTATTAATTTCAGCACAAGATACCACTGGGGTTGTTGATTTGAGTTTATGGGAGGGTGATGCTAACAAACTTCTTTATTATGACTTGCTGGTTAAAGTAATCAATATGTATTTTAAAGAATTGGTTACTTTTTTTTTTCTTTTGTACTTTATACATGTAATTTGTTATTAATATTTTATTCCTTATTTTATTCGTAGGGGCCTCCTGATTCAGACCTTTTTTCAGAGGAACTCAAAACCCTTGAGAATCAAGTGTTTGCTTTCAAGATTGCCGTTAATCAGTATAATTTGGAAAATCAAGGCATTCCTATTAATATATCCAAGGTAACTGATGATCCTTTTATTTTAGCGGAACTTCAAAAAAAGTAAACTCGAACCAGGTACTAATCAACTGTTTTGGTTCAACAAAATTTGTCTTGTGTTTTGGTTAATAATTATTGGACAAATATTTTTGTCATTTTTATGCATGTCTATGATAATTTAATAAACATTCCTTCAATATGAATGCGTGAGGGAATCTTAGTATCTTTTAAAATGATTTGGAACTTTATTGAATTTGAAATAAATCCGTAAAAAATTACCTAATGTAAAAAAACGACAAATTTTTTTCAATTGATATTTAAAACTTTCCATATACAACCAACACTTTTCATGAAGAATTATTTCAAATTTCAATTAAATGCTTATTTAAAAATATAGTATTTCCTAAATTCGTTTGTTTATTTCATTCAATAGCATCAAGAATCAGACTCCACTACTGTTGGTGCGTCCGTTGACACATTTAGTGTAAAGGTATGTCACTTTAGTATACAACAACAATAAATTAATATACAATGTTTGTTAGTTATCGCTTCCTTTTTTAAAATAGTATGTTATCTCGATGACCGATGACAATCTTAAATCAGTGGAAAAAAGCACAGGAAAGACCATCGCATCCAACAATGATAATACTTCCCCGACCTGTTCAACTCCCACTTTGAAAAGGAATCTTATTGATGTGTATGATGTGGATCATCCCCCGACCCAGTCTGCAACCAAATCTCACTCATTGGCAACTGTTGGTGATGAAGAAAATGGCAAGTCCAAACTCTTGATTCCCAAAAGGGAAAAATAAGAAAAACCTTCTCATTTTAATGCTTTTTAAGAACATTTTTAATTTCTTCGTACTGTCTGGTTTGAATTTAGAGTAATTATCCACATTTGGGTTTTCTTTGTTTATGCGCGCACTATTTGAAATTTGCCATTCTTATGGTTTATAGTTTTGTTATTAGTTTATAAAATGTTAGAATGTTCAACGACATGTTTTTCCACTTTAATCAAACTTAAAGAATTTGTTGAAAATAAGTAGTTGTATTATCTGCTACTATTAAAAATTATTTGTGTTACAACTAATTATGAGTATGCTTTCCAACTTTATAAATTATAGAAATTCCATAAATGCATATATAGTTATCTTATTGTCTAAAATAAATATAATAATTAAAAGTTGCTTTACACTTAGCATTGCAATATTACTTATTATTTATTTATTTTTTTGTTTTTTCTTTTATAGTCGGAAATTCAAGAAGACCTTTTGATAACATTACCAATGGTATTAATTCTATATAGCATCTTATTATGATTACTTTTTTACTTTGTATACAACCTATAAATTAATTAAATCTAAATACAAGAATTATGATCTATACTTAAAAATTAGCATAATTGACTAATCATGAAATATGTTTAATTAATTTTATAAATTTTTTTCCCTTTAGCAGTCAGAAACGCAAGAAGACCTTTTGAAGACGTTATCAATGGTTAGTAATAATTTTTTACGTTACAGTTTATTATGCTCACTATTGATTATCAAAATACTATTTACTTTTTTCATGCAAATACAAATATGTAGGTAATATACTGGGTGTTTCCAACGCTTAACATGCACGAAAGCTTCAAAAGCTCAATTTAGACAACAAGAAACGAAAACGTATCTCACCGTCATCAAGCATTCAAGCAACCACTCTACACCAGTCTTTTGCATATGTTGCAAAAATTAACAAGAGTAAGATGATTATTCCCATCAAAGTCATTCATAACTTATAATCGAACTAAAACTAAGTATTCGCTTTTTTATTTATTCGAATTTTAGGTATCCAAATTGATGTTTCTATCTCACAAGATAATCGTAGATCGAGGAAAACATTAATGGATATAAAAAGGGGTAAAAACATATCAACCACATCAAATACCCAGTCTTCAATTATTAGTCAATCTTCTCTAACGACACAACAATCAAATCAACAACCCGAAGTAATTTCCGTTGACATATTTTCGGGCGTGTCTAAAGGTTGTTAAACAAGTATTACTTACTTTGTTCCTTATATAGTTAATTCATTACATTATTTTATTAACTTTATAAAATTATAATCAGATTACAAGGATCATGCTGATCAAGATGTTGTACGTATAACATGCCATGCAAAATTTTGGAAAGATGAAGCGAAAAAGGGACAAAACAAAAAAGCGAAAGGAAGTTACTCGCTATGTTGCCGTTATGGGAAGGTCGAATTACCAGTATATATCCTATCCAACCCTGCATATGAAAACCTTTTTCGAGGCATTGACGCAACAAGCAAATTTTTTTTGAAAAACATTAGACGTTACAACTCGATGTTTTCTTTTACTTCAATGCGAGGTAAAATCAATAGGGGCATTAATCGAGGAAAAGTTCCATTTGTATTCAGGTTGAGTGGTCAAAATTATCAGTTAATTGGAAGCCTTCAACCTAGGGGTGTGCATCTGGGTCGGATCGACCCGGACCAAAACCCGAAAATCATTTATATAAGAACCAAAGCCTGACCCATTTGACTCACTTCGGGTTTTGGGTACCATCAGTTTTGGTGCTTTGGGTAGATAGAAAATGGTGCTCCGGGTAGATAGAAAAGGACAGAAACCGTGTATAAAGAGTGGCCATGTTCTTCAAGGAAATTGGTTGTGGTGACAAAGAAGTGAGACAGAAGATGGGGAGGCGATGGGATGATAGAATATGAAAGAGAGAGAATTTTTAAAACATAAATTAATAATTTTAAATTTGTATAGATAGTCTCTAGAAGACTATTAAAGTTTATGACCCTTTTTTTACTTTTACTAACACATCAACCCGTTAACTTTATTCTAAAAATTGAGAAAAGCTTTACCCACTCTCTTTCTTAATTAATATTAATATAACTTTTACTTTATTAAATGCATCTCTTTTAAAACAAAGCGTTTATGGATTCAAGCAACTCTCCCATGGCCACATGGAACAAAGTTAATAGTTGGAAGCTTGTGAGGTTGCATCTTTGGTTATTCATGTCGCCCTTGCAAGATGTAAGTATGACCCACCAGAGCAGAACCTCAACAACGCTGTAGCCGAGACCCACATCTTAGATCTCACTTTCTACTATCGGTCTCTGTCGGTTAGTCGGGTTTTCACCGTTCTTGACCCGAGTCCGACCCGATATCGAACGTCTGCACCATATCATGACCGAAACAAAACAGGGAAGTGTAGGGTTGGTTCGGGTTCGGTTATTTTACTCGGTTATGTCGTGTTTTTCGGTCCGGACCTAAATCTGCACACCCCTACTTCAACCTGAACCTGGATGTAAACCAAAATTCTCACACTTTTACATATATGACGTCGACAACGAGCTTACTAACTGACAAAAAATATTTGGGTATGTACTCACCTTTAAAAGTATACAACAAAATATATTTCTTTTAGTACCATATCACTTTGTTATGCATGTGATATTACATCCGCTTGTTATATACTCATATTTACTTATTTCATGTTATTTTTCAGTGACTCTAAGAATATGCCAAATGATGCTGCAAATGCAATGGATCTTCAAATTATTTAGCGTTTGAAAGAAATGTTAGATTCACAAAATGTTTTAGTTAAGATGTACAGAATGACAAGAGATTCATTGCAAGAAAACCCTCATATTGCTTTGAAATTACGTCTTATTGCAAACCGACAAAAAGATGGAAGAACTTACAACCTACCAACAACATTTGAAGTTGCAGCTTTAATTGTGGGAGACATTTCTAACTCCCTTCAGCCTCGTGCTGTTCTTGTAACTACTATGGACGGGAAAATAATACCTATAAGTGAACTACATCCTTCATATGTCCCTCTTCAATATCCAATCATATATACTAATGGTGAAGATGGCTACCGAGTTAACATATATCATAGAGGTGTTAACGAGGGTGATGGCAGCAAACGCCCTTTTACTAAAATGAGGGAATGGTTCGCCTTTAGGATTCAAGATAGGCTCAATCCGTTCTCAATTCTTTTAAACTCAAGGAGGTTGTTACAACAGTTTTTAGTTGACGTGTATACGATGATTGAAAGAGAAAGGCTTTTTTTATATGTAGTAAACAAACAAAACTAAGATCATCAACATATGAGAACGTCAGGAATCTAAGAGATCAGGGAACATCCAGTGTTTCAAAAGTGGGACTTACCATGATATTACCTTCGTCATTTACAGGAGGTTCTCTTCAAAACTACCTAGATGCTATGACACTTTGCAAATGATTTGGATGCCCTGATTATATTATTACAATAACGTGCAATACAAAGTGGCCCGAAGTGAGAAGATTTCTTAAAGACACCACTCTAAAATCAAAAGATAGGTCAGACATCTTGTGCAGATTGTTTAAAATCAAGCTTGATGCACTGTTAAAAGACTTGAAGGATAAAGCGGTCCTCGGTAAAGTACAAGTAGGTATGAATACTTTACATATGTTTCTTTCATCATATTTTATAATATAAGATTCATAAGGTTTTGATAAAAACATATAACTTAAACCCATTAATGCTTTTACTTATAAACAAAACTTTTCATGCAGTTGTTTATACAATTGAATTTCAAAAGCGTGGTTTGCCCTATGCTCATATGTGCTTATTTATGCATGCCGATCATAGGCTTCCCGATGTAGAACACGTTGATCCTTTTATTTATGCAGAGATACCTGATAAGAATGAAGACCCTGAATTATATAACCTTGTAAGTGAATTGATGATTCACGGTCCATGTGGTGCCCATAATCCGACCTGCTCGTGCATGTTTGACAAAAATGTTCAAAAAATTTCCCAAAGAACTTTCGTGAGGCAACACTCGATTCACAAGGTTATCCCCTGTATAGAAGACGCAATTCGGGTCAGTTCGTTAAAAAAAGAGACATTCAATTAGATAACAGAAGTGTGATCCATTACAACAAGTATCTATTAAAACTTTATCAGGCACACATTAATGTTGAATGGTGCAATCAGGCTTCATCTATAAAGTATTTGTTTAAATAAATCAACAAAGGACCGGATCGAGATATTGTTTATTTTTCTAAAAACGACACATAGGCAGACGTCAAGCAGCGAGAAGTTGATGAGATCAAACAATTTTATGATTTTCGGTATTTATCTGCTTCTGAGGCCGCATGGTGTATTTTCGGATATGATGTATGAATGCCTTCTGTTACCCGACTACCTTTCCATCTTCCAGGACAAGAACATGTAGTTTATGGTGCGAACGATGATCTTGATAATGTCTTGGACAAAGTTGAAAGTGTCTCCTCTTCCATGTTTACTTCTTGGATGAAGTGCAACCAAAATCATGCTAACGTGTGTAAATTGACTTATGTTGAATTCCCTACTGAATTTGTTTGGCATGCTCTACCTCGTCGTTGGGAAGAAAGGAAGTCAGGATTTTCCATAGGTAGAATTCATGCCGTGTCTCTTGCTGCTGGAGATGCGTATTTCTTACGAATTCTTTTGAACAGAGTTAAAGATCCAAAATCGTTCGAAGAAATTCTCACTGTTAATGGTCGTCTTCAACCTTCGTTTGGAGACGCTTGTTACACTATTGGATTATTAGAAGACGATCAAGAATACATTGAGGCAATTGAAGAGGCAAGCCATTCATCGTTGGGTTACGCACTACGGACGTTATTCGCTACAATGTTGTAAACTGATAGCCTTTCTAGACCAGAACATGTCTGGATAAATACTTGGAAATGGCTTTCTGATGACATTCTTTACAACCAACAACGTCTTTTAAAGTCACCAGGTATCAATATTGGAAGTGAGTTTAATAATCTTTATATTTATATATATAGTCATTAATATTACCCAACTTTTTTATTCGACTTTCACAGAGTTATCGCTAATGAAGATCAAATCAAGCAGCTTACTTTATTTGAGATTGAAAAAATCTTGCTGCGCAACTACTCAAGCTTAAGAAAATATAAGATCACGCCTTTCCCTGATGCTGAGTATATATCTATTGCATCTAATAGTTTGATTCACGAAGAGTTGTCATATGATCAAAACTTGCTAAAAGTAGAGTTCTAAACTCTATTTAATTCAATTACTCATGAGCAGAAAAATGTTTTTGATCGTATAATGATGGCTGTTCAGCAGAATAAAGGGGGTGTGTTCTTCGTATATGGTTATGGTGGAATAAGTAAAATGTACTTATGGAAGACCTTGTCAACTGCCATAAGATCAAAAGGCAAAATCGTCCTAACTGTTGCTTCAAGTGGAATTGCTTCGTTATTGTTAACCGGAGGTCACACAACACATTCCAGGTTTCATATTCCTATAAATCTGAACAAGGATTCTAGTTTCTACATGGATCCAGGCACAGACGAGACACAATTATTAGAAAAAAACAGATTAATAATCTAGGACGAAGCTCCAATGGCTCACAAACATGGCTTCCAAGCTCTTGACAGGTTTTTAAAAGATGTCTTATCTTCTAATTTGCTATTTGAAGGAAAAGTTGTCGTATTTTGTGGATACTTTCAACAAATCCTACCTGTAGTTCAAAAAGGCACCAGACAAGACATAGTAAACGCCTCTCTATGTTCTTCCTACATTTGGAGTGAATGCAATGTCTTGAGATTAACAAAAAACCTAAGGTTAACTATGGGTAGGCCATCATCTAATGTTGAAGAAACCAAATTATTTGCAAAATGGCTTTTAGATATAGTGAAGGTAATGTTGGCGGTCCTAATGATGGTGTTGCAACGATAGATATAGTTGACAATCTACTTATAAAAGATTTTGTTGATCCTATATCAAAACCTTTTGACTTTGTATATCATGATATTCTACAGAATCACGAGAACCAATATTACTTTCAGGATAGAACCATACTTGCACCAACAAACGAAATTGCTGATGAGATTAATGATAGTTTGCTTAAGGTTTTTTCAGGTGATAAAGTCGAGTACTTAAGTTCAGATACCATATGTAGTTCAGAATATATCAATGGCATGGTTGATGTAGCTTTATACTCGCCTGAACTGCTTAATGGTCTAAGAATATCCGCACTACCAAACCACAAGCTTGTGCTAAAAGTTGGTGTTCCTGTTATGCTCCTTAGAAATCTTAACCAGAAAGAGGCTTATGTAATGGTACTCGAATACAAATTATATCTTTAGGTACTCGTGTAGTTGAAGCAAAAATTATTTCTGGAATTGACATGGGACATATAGTTTTAATTCATAGATCATCACTGACTCTAACAGACAACAAAATAGCTTATAAATTTCAAAGACGACAGTTTCTCTTGCAGTATGTTTTGCAATGACCATAAACAAAACCCAAGGTCAATCATTATCTAGGGTTGGTTTGTACTTGAAAAAACGCGTGTTCTCACATGGACAGCTATATGGCGCCTTGTCAAAGTTACAAGCAGGTTTGGGCTCAAGATTCTGATTCTTGATAAATAAGGTAATCTGACCAATACAACCACAATTGTAGTGTACAAGGAAATTTTTTCTTATTTGTAAACTACTTCCGTAATGTTTGTTTTGTAATTCCTGTAATTTTAATGAAAGTTGTAATTGCATTAACAACATATGATAATTGTGTTATTTATTGTATTTTGTTTAACGTTTAAATATTGTAATTTTCATTATTTCCCCGTGTAATACACGGGTCTCAAACTAGTGTATATATATATATATATATATATATATATATATATAAGGAGATGATCAAGAGAAAACTCATCCTTATAGAGAAAACTTAAAAACTCTTAAAGAATTTTAAATATATACAAAACTTTCCAAATTTTCGTTTCTTTCATTCTTCTTATAATTGTTACTCTTCATTAAAAAAATAAAAATAAAAAAGACGTTGTAATGTACTTATGTATTACTACGCAATATTGTTGGATTACACATGTACAATAGTGAGCATTTTTATGTTTAATAGTGTTTAATTGCATATGTTCAATATTTGTGCATTATACATGTGCAGTAGTGTTGTATTATATGCAAAAAAAATATACAAAAAATAAAAGTCGATGTAATGCATTAGTGTTGTATTACGCATACGTACTAGTATGTATTCGATGTGTTTATTAGTCTTATATTACATACATACAATATTGTGTATCAAATATGCACAAGAGTGTTATATTCTATGCAATACAGTATTCTTGCATATTTGCAATACAAATTATTACACATATGTATTACATCGACTAGGTTATCGACAATATTTTTTAAAACAATATCAACATATAAGAATAATGGAAGAAAAATAAACTACAAAATATTTTTTTTTAAAAAGTAAAAAATAATTCTTTAGGGTTTTTAAGTTTTCTCTCTAAAGATGAGTTTTCTCTTAATCCTCTCCCTATATATATATATATATATATATATATATATATATATATATATATATATATATAGGGAGATGATTAAGAGAAAACTCATCTTTAGAGAGAAAACTTAAAAACTCCTATAAAATTATTTTTAATTAAAAATAAAAAAATATTTTTAAAATTCTATTTTTGCCATTATTCTTATAATTTCTTACCATTTGGTCGAAAAATATAAAAAAAATAAAAATAAAATAAAAAAAATTAAAAAAAAAACCGCTGTAATGCACACATACGTATACCGTTGTATTGCACATGTGTATTACTATGTATTTTTATGTTTAATAGTATTTAATGGCATATATTCAATTTTTGTTTATTGTATATGTGTAGTAGTGTTGTATTATATGAAAAAAAATAATAATAAAATAAAAGTTGATGTAGGGCACATGTGCGTTAATGTTGTATTACACATACGTACTAATGTGTATTCGACGTGTGTATTAGTCTTATATTGCATATATACAATAGTGTGTATCAAATATGTGCAATAGTGTTGTATTCTATGCAATACAACACTTTTGCATATATGCAATGTACACTATTACATATGCGCACTACATCGACAAGGTTTTTTTTTTTTTAAAGTTTTTTAGGAGTTTTTAAGTTTTCTCTATAAGAGGAGTTTTCACTTGATCTCCCACCCCTATATATATATATATGTATGTATGTATGTATGTACACACACACATATTTTAACTCGTATATATTACTTGTTAGAGAAAATTATTGTTTGTGCCCCTGTCCTTTATGGGCAGGGTACCCAATAGGTCATATTCTTAATTTGCGTGTTCCATGCCACTGTAGTTTTTGGGCGGACACATATTAGCTCCCGTTGTTTGTTGACTGTCAGTTGACCCGTTAAAATGTGTGAAACGACTTGAATACCCAATATGCTGAATATTACGCCATCGTCTACTTGTCTTCATAAGTCGATCAATTTGGAACCCTGATGCTTCAATATTCTTCTTCTTCGTCTGGCACGCATCAAAGTTACAAATGTACAATTGATCTGAGGTGCGATTCTCTTTTGTTGTATAAGATTTAAATTAGTTACAAATTATGATTCTTGTTGATGTGGTCTCAATTATACATATTATTATATAAATATTTTCTATTTTTAAATACTTTTGAGCCAAGTTTTTATTGAATATTATTAATATTTGGTTCACACATGTGTTTAATGGTTTCTAGGGACAATGAGTTAAAATGGAGCATTTTTACTAAACTTGAGACCGACGAATGAAGAGTCGAGCATATGTTATAAGCTTCTAAGATTCACAAATAGGATTTCAAGCCTAGGTAACGCCTTTCTCATTATTGTCTTCGTCTAAGTCTTTAGAGTTTAAGTTTAATTTATAGTTAATTTAGCTTAATTAAATAGTCTAAATAATTATTAGTTTTAAAATAAAATAAATAAAAATCCAAAAATAATCTTTTTCTTAATTATTAATTTATTTAGCTTTTAGAATCTAGTTCGTTAATTTAATTAGTGTCTCTAGGGTTCGATACTCCCGGACTTCCCATAGCTATTCTACACCCGATAGGTTCACTTGCCTGTTGCTAGTGGTTTGGTTTAGGGTATTCTAGGTTTTTATTACTCGTTATGCTAGGTCAATTAATTGCATTATTTTTCTATACCACTTTTAGGCACATCAAGTTTTTGGCGCCGTTGCCGGGGACACTTGGTAATTGGCGAATTAGATTTTATTTGCTTTTTCTTTATTTTTAGTTTTAGTTTAAATAATTAGATTTTATTTTATTTAATTACTTAATTGCTCTTAATTGTTATATGTGATTTGTGTGCTTTAGGAATAAGCTTGGGTCCTCACGATTTTATTTGTTTTTCAGCATATGCGACGTACTCGTTCGCTAGGACCACTAGAGTTCATAGTTTCTGACGAACCCGAGAGAGATTTTCGTGAGCGTCGTAGGGAGCTTCGGGAGATAACATGTGCTCTACGCGAAAGCAAGGTACACGTTTCTGATTCCACGTTAGATATGGCTGACGCTATTCCACCTAGGCGTACGGTTCACTCGAGAGCGAATGAGGGAGTTACGGGGAGACGGTCTACTATCGCACGTCCGGCGATGCTCGATGCTAATAACTGGCAGATTCCGACCAACGTCATGAATTCCATTACTAATTCATCCCCATTTCACGGACTTGAAGACGAGGACGCGCTGTGCCATCTAAACAAATTCACTCGCATATGCGACACTTTTCATATCGCCAACGCCACTCGTGCTTCTATCTACCTTCATCTTTTTCCATTTTCTCTTGAGGGGCGAGCTTCATCATGGTTGGAAAACCTTCCCCCTGGGTCTATCACTACCTGAGACGAACTCCAAGATAAATTTCTAAAGAAGTATTTTCCGCCATCTAAAGCCTCGCGACTTCGTGATCAGATCTACTCCTTCCGCATGGACCTTGACGAGTCATACCCTTTGGCTTGGGAAAGGTTCCATAATCTGCTTAGTAGATGCCCCCCAGCATGGTCTGTCCGAATGGGCCATAGTTGAGAAATTCTATAACGGGCTGACCTTTGAGATGCAGCAGAGATTCAATACATCAGCTGGAGGGAACATGTTAGAGAAGCTAGATATAGATGAGTGTGAGTCGATGTTTGAGAGCTTCGCCCTAGCCGAGCAGCAGGGACCGTCCACCCAAGGTACTTCTAAAGCCACCACTTCTTCCGCTCGAGGCGTCCATCAAGTTTTGAATGATACTAGCATCACGGCTGCCTTAGAGGCAATTCAGAGGGAAATTAAGGACTTGAAGAAGGTAGTTCAGAGATGCGAGATCTGCCGAGGAGGGCACGACACAGTTGATTGTCCGGTCGATCAGCAGGAGCAGGTGGACTACTTGGGAAATTAGAATAGAGGACATAATGCCTACGAGAACCCCGGATGGAGGAATAGCTCAAACTATGGTTGGAGGTCGGGAGGTAATGCTCAGGGCTTTTAGCCGAGGCAGGAGCAAAGTCAGGTTAGAGATACAGAGGTGGCAGGGAGTTCGAGTGCGGGGAAGAGCAGCGGTATGAATCCGGATCTTAAGGAGTTTCTAAGTAAGAAATCTACCATGCTTTCCCAACTTATTGACAGAGATAATAACACACAGCATAGACTGGCTGAGCACGACACCTTATTGAAGAACTAGCAATCATCAATTTTGGAGATGTCTCGAAAGGTGGATGAGATGATGAAGCATATGTTACCTATTAAGTAGGTTGGAGCGTTTCAGGGAAGTACCGAGCTTAACCCGAAGGCACAGTTGAAGGCAGAGGAGGTGATAGAGAGCAGCCACCGGTAAATGATGAGGAGGTGGTGGACGAGGAGATAGAGATGGAGGCTCCTGTGAGGACGCACGATAGGCGAGCCCCAGGAAGTACTGCGTCAAACGGTGAGTCTCCCCCGAAGAAGATTGAAGAGAAGAAGAGTCCCGAAGTTGATCTTACTCGAGTTCCGTATCCTGCTCGTCTTCTGCGGCAGAAGTATGTGGAGGAATATGGACATTTCTTTAAACAACTTAAAATCAATCTTCCATTTGTCGAAGCACTCCAACATATGCCCAAATATGCTAAATTCTTAAAAGATCTTCTTTCGAATAAGAAGAAGCTGGAGGGGCTTTCGACCGCATGTCTAAATGAAGGATGCTCTACGGTAGTCCAGAACAAGCTGCTGGAGAAATAAGTAGACCTGGGACACTTCATGATTCCATGTTTGTTTGGCAGCTCGACTAAGAACTACGCGTTGGCCGATTTAGGTGCTAGCATAAATCTTATGCCATATTCTCTCTATAAAAAGTTAGACCTTGGCGATCCGGTCCCAACGCGCATGAGTTTATCCTTGGCCGACCATTCGGTCAAATATCCGCGGGGAATCGTGAAAAACTTACTCGTTAAAGTCGATAAATTCGTTTTCCCCGTGGATTTTGTTATTCTTGACATGGAGGCTGACGATCAGGTCCCGCTCATTTTGGGACGACCCTTCCTGCGTACTACTAAAGCCCTTATTGACGTCTTCGACGGCAAAATTACACTTCGTGTATGGGAGGAAAACATCACCTTCGATGTTGTCAAATCGATGAGGAACTCTAGTAGTCAGGACGATTCCGTTTACTTTCTTGACACGTTCATATCTCAGTTCGAGTGATGTCTTGACTACATATCTGGAGCAGATTTGCTCAATCAGGAGGACGAGGTTGATGTTCCCCCGGAGCATGACTTGAGCATTCTTGCTAGCTCACCTCCTGAATACCCCGAGGTGTTCACGGTTGCCAATAGCACCGAGGGACCGAAGGAGAGACCATCGATTGGGGCGCCGCCGTCCCTTAAGCTTAAAGAGCTACCTCCTCATTTGGAGTATGCTTTCTTGGACGGTGAGGCCAATTTACCCGTCATCATTTCTTCTCAGTTGACAAATGATGAGAAGTCGAGGTTGGTTGATATGCTCAAGACACACAAACAGGCTATTGCGTGGAAACTCATGGACATTCAGGGCATCAGCCCGAACTTTTGCACGCACAGGATACTCATGGAGGATGAGTATAAGCCTTTAATCCAATCTAAGAGGAGGCTCAACCCTAACATGTCGGAGGTGTGACAACTGCCCTATCCGACCCGACCCAGGTACCCGTTTTCGAATCCGATTCTTTTTATGATTTATAATTTGATTATTAATCTTTGTAAAATTTAACATTTAAATAAATTATATATATATATATTTTTATATTACTTACTATTAATAATAATTTCTTTTCCGCCGACCCGTCCCTTTCTTTCTCTCTCTTGTCGCCGTCCCGCCTCCTTTTTCTCTTGTCGCCATCCCGCCTCTTTTTCTTAACACTTGAGTCTGAACCCCTTTTTCTCTTAACTCTTTGCTTGTCCTTTGGTTCTTCCCGCCTGAGGATGTCTGCGCAGCTCCACGCGCCAGACTCCTTACAAGGAAGCCTGCGTGAAGACCAGTTGTTCCTGCGATACGCGAGGCGAACTGTTCTCGCAGCGCGCTAAGAATTGTAGTTCTTCTCGCAGCGCGCTAAGAACGGTAGTTCTTCCCGTGACGCGCTAAGAATTGTAGTTCTTCTCGCAGCGCGCTAAGAACGGTAGTTCTTCCCGCGACGCGCTAAGGATTTGCAGTTCTTCCCGCGACATGCTAAGGATTTGTAGTTCTTCCCGCGGCTCGCTAAGAATGGAAATTCTTCCCGCGGCGCGCTAAGAATGGTAATTCTTCCCGCGGCGCGCTAAGGATAATAGTTCTTCCCGCGGCGCGCTAAGGATTGTTCTCTGTCTGCCTTCGCCCTCGCGCGTGCGCTCGAATCTTCTCGCGCTAGACCTTAAGTCTTTTCTTCTGTTTAGGTCAGCCTGTATTCTTTTGAGATCTTATCTTATCTTTTGAGCTCTTTAGGTCAGTTCCAACATCTGTCCGAAAAGCCACTTTCGGCGCAGCATGCGCACCAACCCTATTGGTTGACAAAAAAAAGTGACTGACATTATCTTTTGAAATCTTCTTTTGCATGCCTTGACCAGTACCTTTATCTGACTCCTACCATGCTTTATTCTGTAACCTGTCAGCCCTTTTTCCTGTTCTCCGGCTGCCATATCTTTTGATATCTTTTGCTTTTGTTTTCTTGTGCTTTTTAATATCTTTTGTCTGATTTGAGAAGATCTTTTCCCCTTTTCTAGGGATTGTGTTCCCTAGGGTTCCCTATATATAATACTATTTTCTTGTTATTTAACACTACACACACAAACACTTAAACTCTCCTGCTCTCTTCTCCTTGCTCTCTGCCATTGTTCCTCAGCCGCCTCCTCTCTCTGCCTTCGTCTTTTCCCTTGTCCTGCCCAGATCTCCGGTAATATATAATATATAATAATTTGTTAAAGATACATATTACTATGCTAACATATATTCAAGACATAAAATCAATCGTTAAACCAATAAACTTTTATTTATAGGTTAACTTGTGCTTGTTTCTTGCATTATCTTTCAACATACCTTTTTCAGGTGAGTAATCTCGTACCTAATCCCTTTTTATTTTTAATGTTTTGGGATGTTCATGTGTTCGTACAAACTTGAGTCTTAAATTTGTTTATGAACTTTTGTCGCGCAAAACCCCATGTGTTATGGACGTAGACTTGGCTGTTTATTTGTATGTGTGGATCATTAACCGTCTTGTCGGCCTATTCCGCAGTTTTCATGGATCCATTAGATGAACACGGGAGAACTATCGTTTATGATTTCTCTTTTGTTTACACTTGCACAGTTTTCTTGTTTTTGTGCTCAATTGGGAGCACGGATTGAACTATGAGCTATGATCTAAGGCTTGATCCCGATCTGATTACACCCTTGTTGAACACCAGTTATACACATGATGCGCGCAGATATTGTTATCTATTTATATGTATTACACTTGATTTCTCACCGACACGCAAGTGTTGACGTTTTATTTTAACACATGTTCAGGGTTGCTGTAGCTGTTTCTGGAAGCTTGAGGACACATAGGATGTTTTCTTTTCTTTTGGAACTAGTTTAAAATGTAACAAGACAAGTTTATGTTATTTGAATATTTTAAGTTATGATATGATTTATGTTAATTTATGATTCATGTTCTGCGCTCGCGCAATGAAAATGTATTTATTAAATGTTGACACCCAATAGTGTCGCGAGTAATGAAACAATACGTGGCGCCCCGATGTATAATCCGCCTTCGGTCGGGGTGTTACAGGAGGTGGTCAAGAGGGAGGTTATCAAACTCCTCGACGCTGGCCTGATTTATCCCATCTCTGATTCTTCATGGGTAAGTCCCGTTCAGGTCGTCCCTAAGAAGGGAGGGATGACAGTTGTCACTAACGAGCGTAACGAGCTTATTCCGACTAGGACAGTCACAGGTTGGCGGGTTTGCATTGACTACAGGAGGCTTAACGACGCTACTAGGAAAGACCATTTTCCTCTTTCGTTCATCAATCAGATGTTGGAGCGCCTATCGGGACGACGGTTTTACTGTTTTCTTGATGGATTTTCAGATTGGTATCAGAGCTCTGTGACTTTAGGATAGGTGGTTAGACGTAACGACCTAGAATACCTAAGAGTCCCTTTTCGCGCATGAGAAATATCTCATGTTTGCGCGCTAATTGTTATTTACTCGATATTTATAAAGTATGCTTGCGCTTACGCAGCGCATGATTTCATGTTTATTTCGCGATTTTTCGATTTTTATTGTTAAATTTCAATTCTTTTCTTTACTTGCATATTCGGTTGTTGTGGGGATTGAAAATCCGAGAAGTCATGGTGATACATGAATAGTTGATTTTCAATTACCCTTAACTTTATGTTTTAAATTGAAGATTTGAAAAGTCATGGTGATACATGAATTGTCAATCTCCAATATTCATTTACTCGATATTTAAAATTGAAGATTTGAAAAGTCATGGTGATACATGAATTGTCAACCTTCAATGCTCGTTTACTCGATATTTTAAATTGAGAATTCGGAAAGTCATGGTGATGCATGAATTGTCGATTTTCAATTCGAATTCATTATCTGTATTAAGTTTGCATTTAAATTCATCTTTTACTTCAAATTTGATAGCATTTAACTCCGCGAAACAAGCTTTGCGACGATATACTTTGCGCTAAAACGATTTCCCATACCAAGATATTAACAAAAATTAAAACTTTTATAGAATGCCTCCGCTATCTCGCCGTCATCAGAGGAGAGAAGCCTCGCGCAGACGTAGGCAGCAACGTTCCCAGGAAATGGCCGCCGCGATAGCCCAAGCCTTGAACCAAAATAATCCCAACCCCTCCGGATACAATATTAAATCCTTTAATGCGGGTAACCCTCCGAAATTCACCGGACTTGAAGGAGCCACCGTGATGCTCCAATGGCTCGAGAAAATTGAGAACACCTTTCTCCATACCCAATGCCCTCCAGACAAACGAACCTTATATGCCTCTAGTGTCCTGGAATCAAGGGCGCTTACTTGGTGGAACGGAGTAGCTCATGCGCGTGGCGCAGAGGCTGCTTCTAGCATGCTCTGGGAGGAATTCAAGGAACTCTTGACGCGAGAGTTCTGCCCTCCCAACGAAGTAAAGCGCCTGGAGGAAGAGTTTTGGAACCTGAAACAGTACAGTGGCGAAGCGCGCGAGTACGCGACGCGCTTCCACGAACTTAGTTTGCTTGTCCCACACCTAGTTACCCCTTCCCGCCGAGCCATCGAGAAGTTTCTTGGGGGTCTCCCCATGGAAATTCAAGATTCTGTATGGGCCAGAAACCCAGCAACCCTCTCTGACGCCATCGAGTTGGCCGCTGTGCTCAGCGACAACCATGTCAGGGCAGGAACTCTGTTCCTGCGGGGAGCCGAAAAGACCAAACCCACCAAGACTGTCACAGAACCAACAGAAACCAAGCTAGAACCCTCAAACCGTAACAACCTCAAGCGCAGGCGCAAAGCCTATGCGCTTACCAACCCGCCCATTGTCCAGCAACCCACCTACCAACCTCCAGTTTACACTCCTAACCCACTGTCGACCTACCCAACACCTCCTGTAGTCCACAACTATGCCTTAACCAATCCCGCACTCCCTGCCCCGCCAACTAAGAAACCTTACACAGGAAACCAACCCTTTTGCCCAACCTGTAGACTTCACCACCCACCTCAAGTCCCGTGTCGACAATGTAACCGATGTGGCCGTACTGGTCACACCGCTGAAAACTGTAGAGTCCTTCCCGCCAACCCAATCGCGCAAACACCACCAACCTACCTGCAGAACCCACAACCAACATACCCTAATCCACGACCCAGGTCGTGCTATAACTGCGGTGATCCCAGTCATTTCCGGAACGCGTGCCCGAGACTACAAGTTCAGATTACGCAAGCGAACCCAGTTAACCAAATTTCGAACCAAGTGACGCGCGGACGAGCTTTTAATATAACCGCGCACCAAGCGCAAGCGAATAACGACGTGGTTAATGGTACATTTTTACTTAACGGACAATATGCATCCATACTTTTTGATACTGGCGCCGATAGAAGTTTTATTTCTCGCGCATTTGAGCAGAAACTTGCGCGACCGCGCATAAACTTAAACGAAAACTTTTCAGTTGAATTGGCTAATGGTGAAACTATTTTAATAAACTCCGTGATCAAAGATTGCACGCTTAACCTTAATGAACACGATTTTCTAATCGACCTCGTTCCCATGCCTCTTGGAAGTTTTGATGTGATTATTGGTATGGACTGGCTCTCGCAAAATCGCGCCGAAGTTATTTGCGCCAAAAAGATGATTCGCATTCCTCGAGAAAATGGTGATCTGCATATCTACGGCGAGAAACCATCTAACGGTCTTAAAATGATGTCGTGCTCTGAAGCCCGGAGACTTTTGCGGAAGAAATGTGTCGCTTTCTTAGCCCATGTGGTCAAACCCGATGAAGGAAAGAAGAAACTTCGCGAAATCCCCATCGTGCGTGACTTTCCTGATGTCTTTCCCGATGATCTTTCTGGTTTACCTCCCTCTCGGGAAGTCGAGTTTCGTGTTGATCTTGTCCCTGGTGCTTCCCCCGTAGCCAAATCTCCTTATCGACTTGCACCCGCTGAGATGCAAGAATTGGCAAGTCAACTTCAAGAGTTGACCGATAAAGGATTCATTCGCCCTAGCTCTTCGCCCTGGGGTGCTCCGGTGTTGTTCGTTAAAAAGAAAGACGGATCGTTTCGCATGTGTATCGATTACCGCGAGCTGAACAAGCTCACCATTAAGAACCGGTATCCCTTACCGCGTATTGACGACCTCTTTGACCAACTCCAAGGTGCCTCTTGTTTTTCCAAGATCGATCTCCGTTCTGGCTATCACCAGTTGCGTATCCGCGAAGAGGATATTCCCAAGACTGCTTTTCGAACCCGCTATGGCCATTTTGAATTCTTGGTCATGCCTTTCGGTTTAACCAACGCACCCGCTGTTTTCATGGATCTAATGAACCGGGTGTGTAGGCCTTTCTTGGACCGATTCGTGATCGTGTTTATCGATGACGTTTTGGTGTATTCCAAAACCAAGGCCGAGCATGAGAAACATCTTCGGTTGGTGTTGCAAAAGCTTCGAACCGAGCAACTCTTTGCCAAACTCTCCAAGTGTGAATTCTGGTCGGATGAAGTACAGTTTCTTGGTCATGTTGTAAACAAGATGGGTATTCATGTCGACCCATCCAAGATTGAAGCAATCAAGAACTGGATTACGCCATCCACTCCTACCGAAATCCGTTCCTTTTTGGGCTTAGCTGGTTACTACCGGCGATTTATTTCGAACTTCTCAAAGATCGCTTTGCCTTTAACAGCTTTAACGCACAAAGGCAAACCGTATATTTGGGGCTCGAAGCAAGAAGAAGCCTTTCTGAAGCTCAAGCATTTGTTGTGTGAAGCTCCTGTTCTAACTTTACCAGAGGGTAATGATGATTTTGTCGTGTATTGTGATGCCTCCAACCAAGGTCTCGGTTGTGTGCTTATGCAACGAGGCAAGGTTATCGCTTACGCGTCTAGGCAACTCAAAATTCATGAAAAGAATTATATGACTCACGACCTCGAACTTGGTGCAGTTGTATTTGCCTTAAAAATCTGGAGACACTACCTCTATGGGACTAAGTGCATCATCTACACCGACCATAAAAGCCTTCAGCACATCTTTGATCAAAAGGAACTTAACATGAGACAACGCCGATGGAACGAACTCATCAGCGATTACGATTGTGAGATCCGGTATCACCCTGGTAAGGCTAATGTGGTAGCCGATGCGCTCAGCCGAAAACCCAGCCAGCTTAACTGTATCTTGCCGCGCACGCAGCTTCACTTCGCGCCGATTCAAAACGATCTTGAATCACGCATTCGCGACGCGCAGCGCGCATCCATCAGCAATGGCAACCTTCGCGCCGAGTTAGCGTGTGGCGCGGAAGCGCATTTTGTCCCTAATCTGAGTGGAATTCTCTGCTATCTCAATCGCATCTGGATCCCCAATGATGAGAATCTTCGCTCTGTCATACTGAGTGAAGCGCACAAATCTAGGTATTCTGTTCATCCTGGTGCTGACAAAATGTACAAAGATTTGCGCCTTTCTTATTGGTGGCCTGGTATGAAAAAGGATATTGCTGTGTTCGTAGCTAAATGCCTAACTTGTTCTAAGGTAAAAGCTGAACATCAACGCCCATCTGGTTTGCTCGATCAACCTGAAATTCCAATGTGGAAATGGGAAAGTATAGCAATGGACTTTATCACCAAGTTACCCTTGACCGCAAGCAAACATGATAGCATTTGGGTAATAGTGGATCGATTGACCAAGTCTGCCCACTTTCTGCCTATTCGTGAAACCTACCGTGTTGAACAACTTGCGCATCTTTATGTCAAGGAAATTGTCTGCCGTCATGGCACTCCTTTGAGCATCATATCCGATCGCGATGGCCGTTTTATCTCGCTTTTGGAAATCTCTCCAATCTGCGTTAGGAACTCGTTTGGACATGAGTACTGCATATCATCCTCAGACTGACGGACAGTCTGAGCGAACCATCCAAACCCTTGAGGATATGCTTCGATCTTGTGTTCTTGATTTTGGAGGTAATTGGGATTCACACCTACCTCTGATCGAGTTCTCTTATAATAACAGCTATCATTCCAGCATCGGTATGGCCCCATTTGAAGCACTTTACGGTTGAAAGTGCCGTTCACCGATTTGTTGGAACGAAGTGGGTGAAGTTCAAATCACAGGACCCGAACTAGTTCAAGAGACAACCGATAAAATCGCCAAGATCCGTGATCATCTGCTGACTGCCAGAAGCCGACAGAAGAGTTACGCAGATCGTAGGCGAAAGCCTCTCGAATTTCTAGTTGGTGATCTTGTTCTCCTCAAAGTGTCGCCCTGGAAGGGTGTTGTCCGCTTTGGGAAGAAAGGTAAGCTTGCGCCTCGTTATGTTGGTCCGTTCAAGATTCTCGCGAGGGTGGGAAAAGTTGCCTACAAGCTTGACCTACCGCCCGCGCTCAGCAATGTGCATCCAACTTTCCATGTATCCAATCTCAAGAAATGTTTAGCTGATGAGAACCTTCACATACCACTTGATGAAGTTCAAGTTGATGAGTCTATGCATTTCGTTGAGAAGCCTGTTGAGATTATGGATCGCGAGGTAAAGCAAACCAAGCGCAGTCGCATCCCTATTGTTAAAGTTCGTTGGCAGTCCAAGCGCGGAGCCGAGTTCACTTGGGAAAGGGAAGATCAGATGAAGATCAAGTACCCGCACCTTTTCTCTGCGCAACCTACTTCGAGATAAATTTCGGGACGAAATTTCTTAAAGTAGGGGAGACTGTGACAACTGCCCTATCCGACCCGACCCAGGTACCCGTTTTCGAATCCAATTCTTTTTATGATTTATAATTTGATTATTAATCTTTGTAAAATTTAACATTTAAATAAATTATATATATATATATATTTTTATATTACTTACTATTAATAATAATTTCTTTTCCGCCGACCCGTCCCTTTCTTTCTCTCTCTTGTCGCCGTCCCGCCTCCTTTTTCTCTTGTCGCCATCCCGCCTCTTTTTCTTAACCCTTGAGTCTGAACCCCTTTTTCTCTTAACTCTTTGCTTGTCCTTTGGTTCTTCCCGCCTAAGGATGTCTGCGCAGCTCCACGCGCCAGACTCCTTACAAGGAAGCCTGCGTGAAGACCAGTTGTTCCTGCGATACGCGAGGCGAACTGTTCTCGCAGCGCGCTAAGAATTGTAGTTCTTCTCGCAGCGCGCTAAGAACGGTAGTTCTTCCCGTGACGCGCTAAGAATTGTAGTTCTTCTCGCAGCGCGCTAAGAACGGTAGTTCTTCCCGCGACGCGCTAAGGATTTGCAGTTCTTCCCGCGACGCGCTAAGGATTTGTAGTTCTTCCCGCGGCGCTCTAAGAATGGAAATTCTTCCCGCGGCGCGCTAAGAATGGTAATTCTTCCCGCGGCGCGCTAAGGATAATAGTTCTTCCCGCGGCGCGCTAAGGATTGTTCTCTGTCTGCCTTCGCCCTCGCGCGTGCGCTCGAATCTTCTCGCGCTAGACCTTAAGTCTTTTCTTCTGTTTAGGTCAGCCTGTATTCTTTTGAGATCTTATCTTATCTTTTGAGCTCTTTAGGTCAGTTCCAACATCTGTCCGAAAAGCCACTTTCGGCGCAGCATGCGCACCAACCCTATTGGTTGACAAAAAAAAGTGACTGACATTATCTTTTGAAATCTTCTTTTGCATGCCTTGACCAGTACCTTTATCTGACTCCTCCCATGCTTTATTCTGTAACCTGTCAGCCCTTTTTCCTGTTCTCCGGCTGCCATATCTTTTGATATCTTTTGCTTTTGTTTTCTTGTGCTTTTTAATATCTTTTGTCTGATTTGAGAAGATCTTTTCCCCTTTTCTAGGGATTGTGTTCCCTAGGGTTTCCCTATATATAATACTATTTTCTTGTTATTTAACACTACACACACAAACACTTAAACTCTCCTGCTCTCTTCTCCTTGCTCTCTGCCATTGTTCCTCAGCCGCCTCCTCTCTCTGCCTTCGTCTTTTCCCTTGTCCTGCCCAGATCTCCGGTAATATATAATATATAATAATTTGTTAAAGATACATATTACTATGCTAACATATATTCAAGACATAAAATCAATCGTTAAACCAATAAACTTTTATTTATAGGTTAACTTGTGCTTGTTTCTTGCATTATCTTTCAACATACCTTTTTCAGGTGAGTAATCTCGTACCTAATCCCTTTTTATTTTTAATGTTTTGGGATGTTCATGTGTTCGTACAAACTTGAGTCTTAAATTTGTTTATGAACTTTTGTCGCGCAAAACCCCATGTGTTATGGACGTAGACTTGGCTGTTTATTTGTATGTGTGGATCATTAACCGTCTTGTCGGCCTATTCCGCAGTTTTCATGGATCCATTAGATGAACACGGGAGAACTATCATTTATGATTTCTCTTTTGTTTACACTTGCACAGTTTTCTTGTTTTTGTGCTCAATTGGGAGCACGGATTGAACTATGAGCTATGATCTAAGGCTTGATCCCGATCTGATTACACCCTTGTTGAACACCAGTTATACACATGATGCGCGCAGATATTGTTATCTATTTATATGTATTACACTTGATTTCTCACCGACACGCAAGTGTTGACGTTTTATTTTAACACATGTTCAGGGTTGCTGTAGCTGTTTCTGGAAGCTTGAGGACACATAGGATGTTTTCTTTTCTTTTGGAACTAGTTTAAAATGTAACAAGACAAGTTTATGTTATTTGAATATTTTAAGTTATGATATGATTTATGTTAATTTATGATTCATGTTCTGCGCTCGCGCAATGAAAATGTATTTATTAAATGTTGACACCCAATAGTGTCGCGAGTAATGAAACAATACGTGGCGCCCCGATGTATAATCCGCCTTCGGTCGGGGTGTTACAGGAGGTGGTCAAGAGGGAGGTTATCAAACTCCTCGACGCTGGCCTGATTTATCCCATCTCTGATTCTTCATGGGTAAGTCCCGTTCAGGTCGTCCCTAAGAAGGGAGGGATGACAGTTGTCACTAACGAGCGTAACGAGCTTATTCCGACTAGGACAGTCACAGGTTGGCGGGTTTGCATTGACTACAGGAGGCTTAACGACGCTACTAGGAAAGACCATTTTCCTCTTTCGTTCATCAATCAGATGTTGGAGCGCCTATCGGGACGACGGTTTTACTGTTTTCTTGATGGATTTTCAGGTTATTTCCAGATCCCCGTCGCGCATGAGGACCAGGAAAAGACCATATTTACATGCCCATACGGTACCTTCGCGTACAAACGTATGCCTTTCGGGCTATGTAATGCTCCGGATACTTTCCAGCGTTGCATGGTAGCGATATTCCGGGACATGATCGAGAGTTCCATGGAGGTTTTCATGGACGATTTTTCGGTATATGGAGACTCTTTTGATCAATGTCTTTTTAATCTTGAGAGAATGATGAAGCGGTGCATAGAGACGAAGTTGATGCTTAATTGGGAGAAATGCCACTTCATGGTGACTGAAGGCATTGTGCTCGGGCACAAGATTTCTCAAGACGGTATTGAGGTAGATAGAGTTAAGATCGACACTATCAGTAGACTTCCTCCACCGACTAGTGTGAAATCCGTTCGTAGTTTTCTTGGGCATGCAGGTTTTTATCGTAGGTTCATTAGAGATTTTTCTAAGATCATCCGGCCCATGACTCGCCTTCTAGAGAAGGACATCACATTCGACTTTGATGCTGATTGTCAGAAGGCATTTGAGTTTCTCAAGGGGTAGCTGGTTAACGCCCCTATCTTAGTAGCACCCGACTAGAGCTTACCCTTCGAGCTCATGTGCGACGCTAGTGATTTTGCAGTCGGGGCTGTTCTAGGTCAGCGGAAGGATAAGCACTTCCATCCTATCTATTACGCGAGTAAGACCCTTAATGATGCTCAGGAGAATTACACGACTACCGAGAAGGAGCTTCTAGCAGTGGTCTTCGCGTTCGACAAATTCTGTTCTTATCTCGTGCTGTCCAAAACCATCGTTTATACTGATCATGCGGCATTGCGATACCTGTTCGCCAAGAAAGATGCTAAACCTCGGCTGATACGATGGATTCTCTTGCTTTCCGAGTTCGATATTGAGATTAGAGATAAAAAGGGAGCGGAGAATGTTGCTGCGGATCACTTGTCAAGTTTGGAGGATTCGAAGAGAAAGGATATTAGAGAGGACACCATCGGGGATAGGTTTCCTCATGAGTCGTTGATGATGGTGAGTGAGATATGAGAAAGAGCCAGTCTTATACGTTAGTGCTGAAGAGGAGGGTCTGCCATGGTTCTCCGACATCGCGAATTATCTAGTAGAAGGAGTGGTAGTTAAGGGCTTGAGTTGTCAACAGAGGAGGAAGTTTTTCGCAGATGCTAGCCACTACATATGGGATGCACCGTATTTGTTTCGTGTAGGCGCCGGTCGAGTGTTGAAGAAGTGTGTGAGTAGGGAAGAGGGCCGTGAGATTCTTAGGCATTTTCATGAGGGTTTAACTGGTGGCCACCATGGTCCGGCTTCCACTACTAGGAAAGTTCTAGATTCCGGTTTTTATTGGCCATCGATTTTTAAAGACTCACACGAGTTTGTCAGACAGTGTGATGCATGTCAGCGCAATGGTAACATCTCATCCCGTAATGAGATGCCCCAAAACCCTATTCAGGTTTGTGAGGTTTTCGATGTTTGGGGCATTGATTTCATGGGTCCGTTCCTTTCTTCTCTAGGGAACCGATACATTCTCGTGGCTATCGATTACGTTTCCAAGTGGGTTGAGGCTCAAGCCTTTCCCACTAATGACGCCCGAGTTGTAGCGGGATTCTTGAAGAGGTTGTTCTGTCGGTTTGGTACTCCCAAGGCCTTGATCGGTGATAGGGGCACGCATTTTTGCAATGCCTAGATGGAGAAGACGTTGGCATGGTATGGGGTCACCCATCGGTTTTCCACCGCTTATCACCAACAGACGAGCGGGCAAGTGGAGAACGCAAACCGAGGTGTTAAGCGAATTCTGGAGAAAACTGTCGGCAAGACCCGAAAGGACTGGTCCGATAAGTTGGATGACGCGCTTTGGGCTTTCCGCACAGCGTTTAAAATGCCTATTGGGACCATACCCTTTAGGATGGTTTATGGGAAAGCGTGTCATCTGCCGGTTGAGTTAGAGCATGGGGTATATTGGGCGTTAAGATCTGTTAATCTTGACCTGACCCAAGCTGTGAAAAACCGGTATCTCCAAATTTATGAGGTTGAGGAGTTGAGAGATGAGGCGTATGCGAGATCTTGGAGTTATAAAGAGCGTATGAAAGCGTTACACGATCGGTAGTTGAAGAAGGTGAAAGAGTTTAAGTGTAGGGATCGAGTGTTGGTTTTGTAATTACCGTCTGAAGTTATTTTCAGGTATACTTAGATCGAGATGGGGAGGACCGTATATGGTCAAGGAGGTGTTCCCGCATGGTGCTGTTGAAGTTCGAGATGTTGATGGGAGCTCGTGGAAGGTAAACGACCATAGGTTAAAGCATTATATTGGTGGGCCGGTTTATTCGGTCGAGGAAGACATGTTTCTCCTTGACATCCCTAGGTTGATTGATTGATAGGGATAGGACTTCGGGTGACTACCCGAGTGTAGATTTTGTATATGTTTTTATTTGTTTTCTTTTATTTTTGTATTTTGAGTCAGTTTTAAGTTTTAGAGTCTGTTTGATGTCTGCTTTGGGTGCTTTGAGCTTTGTTTTGCAGGTTTGGATGCTAACGTTCGTACTTAATCTCCATTCGGACGGGGGCACTCTAAGCTTATTGATTTTAGGAGAGTACCCAAAAGTTGCGGCCGCGAATGAAATGCTATACGGTCGTTTTATCGGAACTTGACTTATGAAGATCACTGACTTATTACCAGGGGAGTCTGTTCCATTTTCTTTATGCTTTGCTTTATTTTATTTTATTTTATTTCTGCTTTATTTTGGTCTTTTTCCTGTCTCACATTGAGGACAATGTGAAATTTAAGTGTGGGGATGGGAAACTGGCGTTTTTTAGGTAGTTTAAAAAATAAAAAAAAGTATATATTCATATAAAAAAATAAAAAGAAAAATAAAAAAAAAGAAAATAAAAAAATTAAAAAAATTATGTCCCTTGAATTATATATTTTGCGACAAAATGGAAAATGATAGAAAAATTGGGGATTGGTTTTTAAAACTACTAATATATATGAGATATAAAAAAAAATAGAAAGCATACTTAATTTGGGATGTGTCGGTAGGCCCAACTAGCCTTGAAAGGTTTCCCCTGATTATTATTAATATACCTAATAGTCATAAACCTTGTGGGTTCTCATCTTGAGGGGGATAGTGAAGCTGGAAATTCAATAAGGCATAGCGAGTATTACCTTAATCTTTAAACCTTGAAGTGGTGAGAATTATATGCACCTAAAATTTAGCACTCCACTCTATTTTATGAAAGTAAATAACGAGTGGTGGCGCCCGACCATGTCCATCATTTATACGAGCTTAGAAAACAGTTATATATTTAGGTAAAAGATGCCTAAGAGCACAAATTTTTGTTTCACGAACGTAAAACATGTGTGAATATTTTGAAAGTAAAGTGAATGAGAAAGTTATGCAAATGCCAAAGAAGCATTCATAAAAAAAAGAAAAAAAAAATCAAACCAAAAATAGAAAAAGAGGCTAAAAGGCACATACTAGACGGGGCCGAGAGCTTACGTGTTACCAAGGGGATGGTGACTCTGAGGATACACTATTGAGGCTCAAGGTTTTTAGTCAATAAATATTTTTAGGAAATACTAAGGGTGGAGGCCTGAGACCGTCATATACTGGGTTGCAGCTCGGGTGAAACAATGTTGGGCCGAAATCCGCTAATATAGTTTTAGGTTTAGGAACTGCTCGTACGACCTCACTTGACCATTCATCCATATAAATTCCACCTAAGTGCAATTTCTTCTTACCATTAAAGGGTTTTAGCTTACGGTGATAGCTTGAACCAGTCTGCTTCAACCCGGTTTATATTTTCTTGATTATGCTTGAGATGGGGGTAAGTGGATCTATAACTCTTTAGGTGTGAGACCCATAGGTTTATTGATATCACTTAAACTTAATCAATGAATATGATGGGATGGGCTTGATAGGTTGGTGGTTGGGTTTAAGTGGACAACAATATCGGCAATCGCGGTTTTTGCGTTTATCTATTATTAATTAAGATAACCTAAATGTTTTAAAAATTAGTTTTCTGATTATGATTCCATTGCGAATAGCTTTTTCAGGGACGAAAAAGATTTAAATGTGGGGATATTTGATGTGGTCTCAATTATACATATTATTATATAAATATTTCCTACTTTTAAGTGCTTTTGAGCCAAGTTTTTATGGAATATTATTAATATTTGGTTCACATATGAGTTTAATGGTTTCTAGAGACAATGAGCTAAAATGAAGCATTTTTACTAAACTTGAGACCGACGAATGAAGAGTCGAGCATATGTTATATTTTAATAATCATTACTTTTATTATTATAATGTATTAAGTATGTTATGTGATGTTAATTTAAATAAAAAAAAAAGAAAAAGAAAAAAGAACGTGCATATATCTATCTAGTCATGTGAACTTGAGTTTTCAAACTTAAAAAAATAAATAAATAGATAAAAAGCATATTAATTGGTTGAATATAACAAAGCCCATGTACGTAATTTATATTATGGTTAAAACAAGTTTTGATGGGCTTTTGTAGGTTAAAAAAATCATTACGAATATTATTGTATAAGGCGGTGGAGGAAGTAAGAATGTATTGGAGAGACCCAGCAGCCGCCACATACTTGGAAGTTGAAAGAAGATTCCAGCAAAAAAAAAAAAAATCAAATACATTGACATAGGTGGAAAAGGGTGTTGGTGGAGGAAGAAACAAGACATCATCATTTAAATCATTATTTTTCTCCTTGATTGCCTGGGAAGTCAACGAACCAAAAAGAAAAGAAAGAGAAGAAGACAGAAGACATATATTTTAGAAGCATAATCCGTGAAGTGGAATATTATTATTATTTTTTTGGAGGTGTTTGGGTTCACACATACTCATCCAAACACGGTTATCTTGTTTTTTTAACTTTATTATTTTATTATGAACTTAGTTGAACCAATTAATTATTTTATGTTTTTGAACATGGTTGTTGGCTAAAACCTTTTTAGTTGCCTAGGTCTTGAATGAATATTTGTTGAAGTTTGGATTGTTTGTAGGTTTTATTGGTGTTGGGCTAATATTATTGTAATAGACCTTTTGATGCTTTTAAGATGAATATTGTGCTTATTATTAATTTACTTTTATTCAATAAGTTCCATATGTGTCTTCGTGAATGTCTTTCATGTGTAGAGGCATATTAGGTTACCTACTGTGTGTTTGTAACTAGTTTATGGTTTATAGTCGACATAATCCATAGGAACTATTGTTTAAGGGTTTAGAGATTTTAAGTGTTCTACCTATCTTGAGACTGAGAGGTAATAGATAGTTGGGGTTGTCTTATTCATTAGGCGGTTTGGGTATAGGTTACACGAGAGTGGATTTTTCCCTTATTGTCTTTTGATTTTTGCTATCCTAAGTCTTTTTGAGCATCTTTAGGTTACTCCTTACATCCCTTACACTCCTGGATGTATTGTGATTAGTGAGACTGAGAGGTGATCTAGTCATTAGAGTATTTTAATATTGTTGGAGAGACTGAAAGGTAATCCAACCAACCGGTTTGCGTCATACGTCCCTTAGGTAATCCTTTTAGGTGACACCCAGAGAATGATCAGGGATCCACTAGGATGTTTAGGGCGTCATATCTTTAGATCCCGGTTCCATCACAGTTTCCATAGCCGATAAGCATCTAAGATTCACAAATATGATTTCAAGCCTAGGTAACGCCTTTCTCATTATTGTCTTCGTCTAAGTCTTTAGAGTTTAAGTTTAATTTATTAGTTAATTTAGCTTAATTAAATAGTCTAAATAATTATTAGTTTTAAAATAAAATATATAAAAATCCAAAAATAATCTTTTTCTTAATTATTAATTTATTTAGCTTTTAGAATCTAGTTCGTTAATTTAATTAGTGTCTCTAGGGTTCGATACTCCCGGACTTCCCATAGCTATTCTACACCCGATAGGTTCACTTGCATGTTGCTAGTGGTTTGGTTTAGGGTATTCTAGGTTTTTATTACTCGTTGTACTAGGTCGATTAATTGCATTATTTTTATATACCACTTTTAGGCACATCACTTGTGTTGTATAGTTGTGAAATTAGGCTTGATTATGTGTTCTATTTTAGGTTAATCTTTCTGTAAGTTAATAACTTAAAATAATTAGGGTTAGCTCAATTTTAGGGCTATTATATGTTGATTATGGAGCTGGTTATGTTAAATTGATTCATGTGTTGTTAAATTGTAGGACAATTACAGGGCAATTTTAGTGTTAGCTTAATTCTCTGTTTATGTGAAACCGATTCTTATGTTGTTTATATGAAGATAATTATGACAATTCTAGGTTGATTCTATGTTGATATGTTAAATTCGTTACAGAAGGGGAGTTGTGGATGGCTAAAGTGGGCACCTGCCCCGTTGTGAAGATGTAATCCATGCTATGGTGAAGATGATGAACAAGAAAGATGAGTTTGTGCCAATGAAAACCAAAGAAGTAACAAGATTAAAGATTGCGTTAGGAATTACTTGGTTGTTGTTCTTTGTGTTTGCTTGTGTTTAATGATTCATTAGTTTGGTGTTTGTATTTTCAGTATGGGATAATGTAATGTTTGTACTTGTAAGTCTAGTTTATGTTAAGTTTTTATAGTTGTTTAATCCCTTTGATTGTTTTTATTTTGCACATTAGCAGTCATGTTGCGGCCATGATGAAATTGTAGAGTTTGAGAATGATGCAGGGCAGGTGGAAAAGCATGTTTGTAAGGTTGGCATTGAAGCGGGTAAACCGCAAGACCAGGTTGTTGAAGTTGACAAGGAAGTGTTCAATTTGAAGAACATGAACTGTTGGCCTATTTAGTGCAAGGAGATGAAATATTCACAACAAATAAAGAGCATGAAATGGAGCCGGGCCATGATTATGACCCTGAGGTTTTGAAAGCATCTTATGACTATACTATGGAGCTAGAGGAAGATTACTATCATGATCCATATGAAGGCGAGCACGATTGGGACTCTGACTGGTCAAATGATGATTGTCATTGGAAGTAACAGTGAAGTTGATTTGTAGTAATATTTGTAATTTATTTGTAGTGTAATGTTTAACTTGGAATAAGGTGGTTTAATAAAAATGTTTGCATGATGTTGCTGATATGTCAAAGCATTGGAAGTAGCAATAAAGTTGTTTGCCAAACCATTATAGTGCATAACATAGCCTCAAAATGTGGAACATATAAAATGCAAAACTAAAACAACATATAACAATTAACATTCCACTTAAACTGTCATACATAAAACCTTCATAACATATGATGAGTTTTAAAAATGTCATGCAAACCACAATTGTTTTGAGATTGTCAAGCATAAACAACCCACATCGACCTTAAAAACTAATATTGTTGACTTCATTTGGCTTGACTTGGTTGGGGTGCTCCTTGTGAGGACCTGATTTTTGATTGGGAGCTTGTCCTTGTATCAGGTTAAGGTCTGCAACTCCTGATGTTGTGACCAAAATTTCCCGATTGCTACATTTCACACTCTGCCGCACTCTTGTTAGTCTCTCTCCTTAAGAAAACACTTGCTGAACCTCATCCTTTGTCATATTCTTCTTTTTAGAAGCTTCCATCATCATCATCATCATCATCATCATCATCTTCTTCTTCTTCTTCTTCTTCTTCTCATCCCATGCGTTTTTCATGTTCTTCTTGGGCCTCTCAATCTATGTGAAACAAAAAGTCAGATTACTTAGCTGTTTATGAATTCTTGCACACTGCTTATGATGTTTTAGTTAAGTTAATGTTGTTGGGCATTCTGAACGGGTCCACATATCAGGCCCTGGGATTGGCATGATTTGGTGCACATACACTTTCTTCCAAGTGTCTAACTAGTATGTTTCATCAACCCACTTTTCCAGTGGACCAACAGGGATGTTATTTTGTGCCATGTCAAATAGAGCTACAACCCCATGTTTGCATGACACTTCTGTCAAGTCCCACTTCCTACATGTACAGGTTCTCTTATCCACATTAACAACACATTAGCTCCAAATACTTTTTACCTACCAATATACTCACAATATTAAAACATGATGCTTCATAAGAGTATGCTATCACAAAGAATGTAATGTAGTATAATGTTACCTGGTAATTAGCTTCATCGACCATCATAACTGACACATTATTTACTTTTGCTTGTCTTTCATCCCAAACTTTGGTTGCATATGGTGTTAAGGGCCCTTGGCAGTTGCTTGCATTTTCCTCACTTTCACAAGCCTCTTTGTCATATACTCTCTGATATACTCTAAACATGTTATGATACGTTTGCCCCTTGCTCCAATAGTTGTTTGTTAAATATTCAAATAGGTTGTTTAATATCATATCACACTTTGCCCTTCCTAAAAAATGTTACCTTGACCAACTTTTAGCTGGGATTACATTAAGCCAGAGAAACAAATCAAGATTAAGTTTCTTTATCTCCTCCATAGCATTGCTGAAGTTGGGGACATAAGTGGCAGAGGTTGCCCTATAAAACAAGCCAACACATCTCCACGCCATTTTCGCTTCATATTTTCATGAATATGTCTACAACAAAACCTGTGCTTGGCCCTAGGGAAAACCTTTTCAAGAGCTAGAATAAGTCCTTACAAGTTACAAAATAACACTTTGATATACTATGAGCTTGCATATAAGTTGGAACAAAAGTTAAATCAAGACTAAACTTTTGTCAGTCACTAATAAAGGTGAAATTAGCATCAGTAGGCAAGTCAAGATCATCTCCAAGGTTCTTTAAGAACCAACTCCATGACTGAGAGCATGCACCTTCCACTATTGCAAAGGCAACTAGGTACAAGCAATTGCTACCATCCACACCAACTGTAATAAATATCTGACCAAAATGTTTCCCTTTCATAAAGCATCTAACCCTTGAAGTTCTCTCCCAAACAATTTAAAATCTCTAATCAAACCAACATAGCATATATAAATTATCTTGAATCGCCTGGTCGGACTGCTAGGGTCAAAACATGGTTCCACATCTTATTTGATGGAACTCCCAACGTTTGCTTTTAGTAGCTCATCAATATAGGATCTCAGGTGGTTGTATTTTTTGGGGAAATCACAATCCTTCTTGTTTCTAGCAATTGTCTTAGCTCTTCTCACCTTAGATTCTAATACTTGGACTTGGTGCTTCTGCTGAATTTTTTCCTTCGGAGATTTTGCAGCTATGTTTGGATTGGTTTCAAGTTCCGACTCAATCTCCTTGGAAATTTTTGACATGGTGTATAGACCAATAGATCGACTTTTGAGACACTGATGTTAGTGGGGGATGGTCTTCATACACTACCTATTTTCAATGGAGGCTCTTGAGATCTGCATCGCCCATGGGTATGTGGGTTTAATGTGCCTTTTTGGTACCTTGGACTTTTCCTCACTTGCCACATTTAACCCCTGACCAGCAATCAAATTGGGATTGGTCCTCAAGCATATGACTCTATACCTTAACGGATCACTTTCTTGATGTAAAAATCTCTTCTTGTATTAACAACATAACTTTTTACCATCACATTCAACTCATCCTTCATCTATATTAATTGACCAACATAGATGGGAAAATCATCATTCATATTACTCGTTTGTTTCCCCTTAAACTTCCTTACCACACTATTCAACACACTTAGACTCTCATCATTAGATCTCTCATAATCGCCCATGTAAGTAAGAAACTTTACCACAACCATATTATAACTTACAAAGTATTTCTTCTAACATCCCTTTACAAAATTTGTCAACCTCAACATAGTCAACAATGCTTATCTCACCTCCCTCGTAACTTTTTTCCGGCTCACTAACTAGCACACCTCCATGGAACAACTTTATAGTAAGCATTGTTTTACCATCACCCGTAACTACCATTAATCAATCAATAGCACTAATAAATTGAAAATTTTTCTAAAAGAATAACCACTGATCACTTATCGTACAGGTCATCAGGCTCACATACTCACCTTCTATAAGGCCCCAATCCCGGGTGCCTTACTTTTACTCGGGTTGGATTTACTCATTCACATAATTCAGAAATCAGAGTTAATTAAAACAAACTCGCGAAACATAAACGTCAACCATTCATACAAATATCAAGTACTGGTTTAAATAAAATACATAGTCTTAAACGTTAAACATAAATAGCACGTGATTCTTTTTCTTAATGATTCTAGTCTTCATCTTATTTCCACGTGTCTCCATCAAACAACCTGCCTCATTTTATTCACCCGCGTGCATACGAAAAGTCAGCTACGCTGAGTGAGTTCCAGTTACTCAATTAATCATACAATACCTTCACTTACTTGCTAATACGCATCCGAAGATACATATTAAATACTTACCTGCTCTCCTATCATTCATACATACATTCATACGTCCATACATTCTTTCATAATTCATATTCCTACATTTCTTTCATAGTACTTATTCATTTATAAAGAGCATTTCGCTCTACATACCTCGGATATTATAAGGGTCCGACACCCTACATACCTCGGATATCATAAGGGTCCGATGCCCTCCATACCTCGGATATTATTAGGGTCCGGTGCCCTTCTTACCTGGGATATTATTAGGGTCAGGTGCCCTCCATACCTCGGATATTATTAGTGTCCAATGCCCTTCTTACCTCGGATATTATTAGGGTCCGGTGCCCTTCCTCGTACCATTCAACCATACATATGTTCATTATAATATAATTATTTATAACTATGTGCGTACTAAATTAATCATTCAATAACGTTCACATACATACACAAATATTTCTATTATACACTTACAATTTAAGGTAAATGTATTATTCTAACACATCGTAGTATTCACACAGCCCCGAAAAACGTAACACAGAAAAAGGGCTAGAACTCACCTGTAGACGATTCCTTTATGAGTTAATCGTTATGCCTTTATTCGATTGAGCTCGACTACTGTTTATTGAATAAGATGTATTAATTCTCTATCTTGTATTCTTTTATATTTTTAAGTAACCGAACTTTATCGGGTAACGAAATCGAACTGAGTGAAGCTTACTTTATTGTTATTTGACAAGCCGACTTATTATTTTAATGAAACTTCCTTTTATTTTATTTGCTTATTTAATCTTAACTTTATTATGTTATTGAAAGCCAATCTTTGTAAGTTACGAACAGGGTTAATGATTCTTAAAGAGTTCACGAGTTATTGATTTCTTAGGTGGGGCGGGTTCGTGTCAAGTTCATATTTTATAACTTAATCTTCTTGTTAACGATTTATGTGTTAAGGCTCCCTTAACAAGTTGGTTGTTTGGTTTACATCCTAATCGCGTTCTTTTATTTGAGGAGGGTTGACTAAGGCATTCGTTGGACCGGGCTCTAAACGAGTCGGGTCTTGGGTTTAGGTTAAATCCTTGTATCATAAATATTTGTTTTATTATTATTATTATTTTTATTATTATGATTATTATTATAGCTTATTTACCATAATGCCCATCAACCCTATCTATTTATAAACAAGCCCCAGGTCTCCTCCTTCCTTACCATTTCCACAACCACCGCCGTACCATAGTTTCCGGCAGCTATGGCGTCAGAAGAAGAGAAGAAAAGAAGAAGTTGTAGCTAGTAAGGAGGCTGAGCTAGAGTATAGCTTAATCAAGTCGCATGAAGATTTAAATCAAGTCACATAGGATTTTAATTGAGTCGCACGGGATCGAATTGTACGGCATCGAGTCGAACAGAGTCGAGTCGCACAAAATCGAGTCGCATGGAATCGAGTCACATGACGTCATGCGATTCAAATCATGCGAATTGTTTTCAACTTTATTTCAGTCGAGTTTACTGTTCCAGTCGACCTTCCCATCTCTACTAGGGTCGATCGGGTCTCAATTCCTCCTCCAACTCGAGCCGAATGCGGGTTTCACGTATCTTGGCTTAATGAATTAGTTGAGCAGTTTGGGTTCGGATCCATGGCCCACTCAGACCAGTTTGGGTTCCATTTTTCGTTCGGCTCGATCCGAGCACAACCGTAACCATCCGAACCTTAGTCTACTTGAGCCGAACTCGTCATTATCCATATATTTATTTATGTTTGTCACATCGTTTTAAGCCGAAATTCCACTTTCTTACTTGGTTCAATTAGAGTTTATTTAGGTCGATTTTGTCTAGTCCGTTTTGTGTTTGACTTCCAAGGATCCATTCGTTCATTATTATTAGATCTTAACAAAAATGGAAACAAGGTGAGAATGAAATGGATGTTGATGATTCTAATACATACATACCTCATGGATTTGATTAGACCTTGTTTTCTTGAAATCTTAAACGAATCTTTTAAAGATCTTGGATGAATGAAAGGATGGAATGTTTGTACGTGAGTATGTGCAGGTTTGAGGATAAGGAAATGATGAGGTAACTGTTGGACTCGGTATGCCCAAGACACATATTGTTATTGATGTGGCTAGTATTTCATGATCCAAGTCGGGTCATACCCAATAACAAGCTAGACAAACCCAATAATATTTGTTTGTATATGATATGATCATAACAAATGAATATTAACACTTGAGTTATTTAGTAAGGGGTTTCTAAATACAATGTACTTGTGAAATAAATAAATCATATGGATGATTTATATTTAGAGAGATAGCATTCCATAATGTTACTTAAGATGGTTAAGTAACAATATGTGAATAATGGTTACCAAGCATGTAACCTATAATGTTTTATAACATAAATGGAAAGTTATAAAAATGATAATAATATTAATAATAATGAGAAAGGAAGGGGCCGCCCCCTTCTCTTGTTCTCTCCTATTATTTTATTATTATAAATTATATAGTGGGTACATGCAATGCCTTTTATTGGTCAAAAGGGAGGTGCCATTTGAAAGGCTTATTATGCACTCTTTCTCTCACTATCTCATAACTTACACAATACAACACAAGTACACTAGAGGAAAAATCCTCTGCACATTTTTTTCTTCCTCTATTTTCTCTCTTGGACGGCCAAGAACAAGAACAATGAGGAGTTGTCAAGTGTTACCAAATCCTAGCTACAAGTGGTGTTTGTTGGAAAGCTTGGGGTATGCTAGCTTGAGGAGCTTCATATAAAGTTCTTGCCTTCTTCATCATCATCTCCTTCCTCTTCTTTGGATTTGAAAGATAGCTTTAACATGCATGTACTTATAGTAACATGCATGTGTTTGATAGTATGCATTTTGTATTTGGATCCGGGCTTGGGTTTTGCATGTGTAAATAGGTTTTATACATATCCAATTAACAAGATTTAAAACTAATTTCCACTGCGTTTTTGGTAAAATTGGGATTTTATCACTTTGATAATCTTGTTAAAACCCAACAATGGCATCAAGAGCCGCTTATACGGATGCATGCTTCAATAGACCCAAAAATTTTGGGTTTATGGTGGGGTTTTACCATATGGCCGAAAATTTTAGGGGTTATGGTTACCCCATGGTTTTTCAAGGTTATACTTTACATGCATGTGGTAATCTTGAAAAACTAAGTCATTTGGATGATTAATTGTGTTGTTTGGACAAAACCCGGAACTTTCGGTTTTTGTTTGTTTGGGCCGAAAGTTTCAAGGGTCAAGGGGAACCATTTTGGGTCTTGTATTATTGCAAATTTGGATATGTAATAGATGTTCATAACCTATCCATGGCCTTGTGTTTGGTTGAATGATTGTGTTGATATGTTTGTTCATTCAAATGGTTGTTTGTTCATTCAATATGGTTGTAATATTTATTTGGGTTTGTAATATATTTATTCTTTCAATTGGTTTGTAATAATAAGTAGATTAGGAGCATTTCTTTTACCAGAAAAATGTATTAGGATATGTTTTGTAAAAGAAGATGCAAGGAAGAGAACCCAAATAAAATGAAGGAGACCACAACACGGGGGTGAACACTTGAAGCATTTGGATGCGGATCAAGTGGGAGTTCACCGACACAAGCTCATGTCCTTTTGGGTCCCTTAGAGAGACTTTTTGACACCCTTGTCTTCGGTCAACAAGTGTGGTCAACATTAGGAGGCTATGGTTATGAACTTGTGGTTGTGTATTTTATGCTTGCATGGTTGATTTACTTTTGTTTGTATGTTATTACAATTTGGATTCTTAACAACTTAAATCAACAACTAGCATAAAATTGGTTCCTTTGAAATCGTTAGGTAATAAAAATTGGTTTTATTAAAGACTAATGATTTCATAATAAAATGGGTTTTATTAATAGGAACTTTAAAAAATGGGTTTTTCAACTAAGTACCATACATTTGAATGCATGCAAACGAAAGGTACATAAAAGGTTTTCCAATCTAGAATTTTGAAAACTAAAATCCCTATAAAATAAGTTGAACACCATCCTTTTATATGACACTCGAATCACTTGGGAACTCAGTGTGGGATAAAGGTCACCTAACCGCATTAGAGGAAACTTGTGAGTTTGAGGTGGGTTTGCCATATTTGTGGGATAAAGGTCACCTAACCACTTGTATGTGTAAACTCACACGTGTGTGTAAGTAGGACGACTTAAATTGGAAACCATGTGAATAGGGTAACCGAAGCATGGCGTACAATGGTGTTGATGGGATTAAACATGCCAACTAAGCATGAGATGCTTAACCGATCCCATAAAACTAGAAGTTGCAAAGGGTTGCAATCGTCAAACGTTGACTACCTTTTTAATTTAAATAGTAGGATAAAGGTCACCTAATTACTATTTGAATGTAACGTGGGGTTCTAGATTTTAATCATTAATTGTCTTGGAGACATAAAAGGGTATTAACGATTAAAATAATTGATATCGAAAATACTAAAATTGATTTTTGCTATGTTTGTAGATGGCCGCAATCAACAATCCACCTAACGTTATTATACCACCCGTTAATAACCTATCACTAAGATCTATTCTTGACAAAGATCGTCTAAACTATACCAATTTTATGGATTGGTATCGAAACTTGAGAATCGTTCTTAAGAAAGAAAAGAAATACTACGTATTAGAGGATCCTATTCCCGATGAACCTAGTGTTGACGATGTCCAAGACCATAACGATTGGGTTAAGCACAATGAAGATTCGGTGCAAGTTGCTTGCCTCATGTTGGGAACTATGATTCCCGAGATTCAAAAGGATTTTGAACTTCATGGGGCATACGACATGATCACCCAACTTAAGGAAATGTTCCTTACACAAGCTAGGGTGGAACGCTTTGAAACGGTTTAAGCGCTTCATGCATGTTGTATGGAAGAAACCCAATCGGTCTCATCTTATGTTCTTAAGATGAAAAGCCACATTGATCGTCTCGAGGGCCTTAATTGTCCCGTCTCAAAAGAGTTAGCCACGGATTTGATCCTAAATGGCTTAACTAAAAAGTTTGAGACATTTGTTATGAATTATAACATGAATGGGTGGGACAAGAGCATTGGCGAGCTTCATGCAATACTTAAGACGGCCGAGACGGGAATGGGTAAAAAGGTTTTACCCGTTCTCATGATCAATGAGGGGGGCAATAGGAAGAGGCATCACCCGGAACCTAAGGCAAAGGTTGCCAAAGGCAAAGGACAACACATGGGTAAGTTCAAGGGAAAGGCTAAGTGGAACCACCCAAAACCAAGAAGCTAAAGGTTAGCTCGGAGGATCCATGCTTTGGATGTGGGGAGATAGGACATTGGATGAGGAATTGTCCAACCTATCTAAAAGAGTTGAAAGATAAGAGGGATGCGGGGCAAACCTCGGGTACAACTTTCATGATTCATGTTGATCTTAATATTATTTCCTCTAACACATGGGTATTGGATACCGGATGTGGAACTCATATTTGCGATTTATTGCAGGGGTTCAAGGGAAATAATGGATTCAAGAAAGGAGATATTAGTCTCTTCATGGGCAACAGAGCAAAGGTTGTTGTCGAAGCCCGAGGAGACTACACATTGATGATTCTAAATGGTTTGGAGGTTATTTTTAAAGATGTTTTGTATGCTCCTAATTTGACTAGGAACATTATCTCTGTTTCTTTGTTAAGACAATATGGTTATGATTTTATGTTTGTAGACAATTGTATTTGTGTTTTCATGAATAATGTCTTTTATTTGAAAGCAATGCCGTCTAATGGCATTTATGAATTAGTTCATGATAGCACATCCTTTGATAACATGTTGTACCAATCAAGCACTAAAAATGGATTTGAGTAAGACTTATCTTTGGCATTGTCGCCTTGGTCATATAAACAAAGATCGCATATATACACTTCAAAAGAATGGTCTTTTGGAATCAAGTGAAGATGATTCATTTGATAAGTGTGAGTCTTGTTTACTAGGGAAAATGACCGAGGACCCCTTTAGTGGAATAAACGAAAGGGCAAAAGACTTATTAGGTATCATACTTTCAGATGTATGTGGTCCCTTTAAGGCAATGACAAGGAATGGTGAAAGATACTTCATTACCTTTATCGACGATTATAGTCGTTATGGGTATGTGTACTTGTTAAGACACAAAGATGAAGCTTTTGAAATGTTCAAAATCTTCCAAAATGAAGTACAAAATCAACTCGATAAAACCATCAAAGTACTTCATTCGGATAGAGGAGGTGAATACCTAAGTGATGCTTTCCGAGATCATCTTAGGAGTTGTGGGATTATCTCACAACTTACTCCACCCGAAAGGAGGAATTGAACTCTATTGGATATGGTTCGATCTATGATGGCTAGAAGCACATTGCCTCTATCATTTTGGGGTTTCGCTTTGCTCTCCGCGGCCCGTATTCTAAATATGGCCCCAACCATGAAAGTGGACAAAACACCTTTTGAAATATGAAATGGAAGGGCTCCATCATTATCATATTTAAAGGTATGGGGTTGTGAGGCTTATGTCAAGAACAACACACAAAACAAACTTGAAAGTCGGTCCACTAAGTGTATCTTTGTAGGATATCCCAAGGACTCCATGGGATATTATTTCTACAACCCAAGCGGACAAAAGGTGTTCGTTGCTCGAAAGGCCGAGTTCATGGAAAGTAAGTTCCTTATGGAAGGTACTAGTAGAACGGTGGAACTCAAGGAGGATCAAGAACCACAAGCCGATACACGTTTGGTTGATACTAGCAATCAACAAGAGGTTGTTGAAAATGATCAAATGGTTGATCAAGACACACAAAACGTTCACAAGTCTAGTAGAATTAGTCATCCACCCAAAAGATATGGATTTTTCATGGATGGATGATATGTGGTAGATTCGGATGAACCCACCACATACCGTGATGCAATGTCACAATCCGATTGTGACAAATGGCTTGAGGCCATGAACGTTGAGATGCAATCCATGCATGACAACCAATTATGGGATTTGGTTGTACCACCTCTTAATTCCAAACCGGTTGAAGTAAGTGGGTTTTCAAGAAGAAAACCGATATGTATCAAAACTTGGATACTTATAAAGCTAGACTTGTAGCAAAAGGTTTCACTCAAACTCAAGGGGTTGACTATGATGAAACTTTTTCTCCCGTAGCAATGCTAAAGTCTATTAGGATATTGTTTGCCATAGCCGCACATTATGACTATGAGATATGGCAAATGGATGTCAAAACTGCTTTCCTAAATGGGCATCTTGAGGAAAATGTCTATATGGTTCAACCCGAAGGTTTTGTCGATCCACAACATCCTAACAAAGTATGCAAATTAAAGAAGTCAATCTATGGATTGAAACAAGTATCTAGAAGTTGGAATCACCGTTTTGATGAAGAAGTTAAGAAATTTGGATTCATCAAGAATGGTGATGAAGGTTGTATGTATAAGAAAGCTAGTGGGAGCATCATTACCTTCTTAGTATTGTATGTTGATGACATACTACTATTCGGGAATGACATTCCAACCATGGAGGGTGTAAAAGCATGGCTTGGAAGTTGTTTTTCAATCAAGGATCTTGGTGAAGCCGCTTATATTTTGGGAATAAAGATCTATAGGGATAGATCAAGGCGGTTGATAGGTTTAAATCAAAGTGCATACATTGACAAAATCTTGAAGAGGTTCAAGATGGAGAACTCTAAGAAAGGTTTGGTACCTATTCAAAGAGGAACGATATTGAGTAGGTCTCAATGTCCAAGCTCAAAGGATGAGCAAGAGAAAATGAATGGAATCCCATACGCATCGGCTATTGGATCCATCATGTATGCAATGGTATGCACAAGACCGGATGTGTCATGCGCTTTAAGCATGACAAGTAGATTGCAACAGAATCCGGGAAATAGCCATTGGATGGCGGTTAAGAGTATATTGAAATACCTTAGAAGGACTAAGGACATGTTTCTAATATACGGTTCGTGAGGAGGAACTCGTTGTAAAGGGTTACACGGATGCGAGTTTCCAAACCGATCGAGATGATTCTAGATCACAATCGGGATATGTTTTCGCTATGAATGGTGGGGCAGTCTCTTGGAAGAGCTCAAAACAAGATGTGGTAGCTTTGTCCACCACGTAATCGGAATACATCGCCACCTCATTGGCAAGAAGCTGCGTGGATTAGAAAATTCATTGCCGACCTAGGGGTAGTCCGTACCATTCAGGACCCTCTAGAGATCATTTGTGACAATGAGGGTGCGATTGCGCAAATCAAGGAACCTCATACACATCAAAAGACGAGGCACATTGATTGGAGGTTCAACTACATAAGGGATGAAGTTGAAAAAGGAAAGATATATATTCGCAAAGTTCACACCGATCAAAACATTGCGGATCCACTCACGAAGCTCCTTGAAAGGCCAAAGCACGAGGGTCATACTTGTGCCTTAGGACTTCGATATTCTAGTGATAGGTTATGATCAAATTTTGTATTTGGATATCGGAAAAATTGTTGTTTTGACTCATTCATATGATTATGGTTTATGATTATGACATTTTGAGTTATGTTCCATTTTAGCATGTTTAAATCCATGAATAAGTTACTTATTCTAAATGTCCGTAGTCGCTCATATTTGTGGGAACAAATATGAAGGTAAGACTATTATGAACTTGGATTGGTGGATATTCATGGGGTATGAATATAGAGCAAGGGTTGCTGCCAAGGTTCATAGATATTTATGGGTTATAAATATTGGACTGACCCGCTCTCAAATGTTACTACATGGAATCCTTGTGATTGGTCATAAGTAAATTTGAGTAAAGGCGAATATCATAGTATCCTCCAACCTGAGATACATATTGGGTCTTGATATTCACTGAATATTGTACTTTGACTTAGTTCTTCCGTGCTCTGAAACATGACAATACATAAGTCTAAGATCAGGTATGGTACAAGGTGATTGTGAGAGACGTACGTAGTCAAGAGGGGATTTGTCCCTCTTATTCGTTGAGAGTGAGATGTCTAAGGCCTGAAAGTTAAATCAACAGAGAATGATCACTCTGTGTCTCTGGATTTGACATGACATCTGAGGCAAAAGGATAATTGATAGATGTACCTAAATCATTTCAAGTATGGGACTTGAAGGGGATGATGTTATTGAATGGCACTTTGTCATGCATATTAGGGGTAGTAAACCATAGTTAGGCGGTATTTGCTACTTGTATCAATCTTTTATGTATCTTGTGCAAGTGGGAGATTGTTGGACTCGGTATGCCCAAGACACATATTATTATTGATGTGGCTAGTATGTCATGATCCAAGTCGGGTCATACCCAATAACAAGCTAGACAAACACCAATAATATTTGTTTATATATGATATGATCATAACAAATGAATATTAACACTTGAGTTATTTAGAAAGGGGTTTCTAAATACAATGTACTTGTAAAATAAATAAATCATATGGATGATTTATATTTAGAGAGATAGCATTCCATAATGTTACTTAAGATGGTTAAGTAACAATATGTGAATAATGGTTACCAAGCATGTAACCTATAATGTTTATCACATAAATGGAAAGTTATAAAAATGATAATAATATTAATAATAATGAGAAAGGAAGGGACCGCCTCCCTTCTCTTGTTCTCTCCTATTATTTTATTATTATAAATTATATAGTGGGTACATGCAATGCCTTTTATTGGTCAAAAGGGAGGTGCCATTTGAAAGGCTTATTATGCACTCTTTCTCTCACTCTCTCATAACTTACACAATACAACACAAGTACACTAGAGGAAAAATCCTTTGCACATTTTTTTCTCCCTCTATTTTCTCTCTTGGACGGCCAAGAACAAGAACAAGGAGGAGTTGTCAAGTGTTACCAAATCCTAGCTACAAGTGGTGTTTGTTGGAAAGCTTGGGGTATGCTAGCTTGAGGAGCTTCATATTCAAGTTCTTGCCTTCTTCATCATCATCTCCTTCCTCTTCCTTGGATTTGAAAGGTAGCTTTAACATGCATGTACTTATAGTGACATGCATGTGTTTGATAGTATGTATTTCGTATTTGGATCTGGGCTTGGGTTTTGCATGTGTAAAATAAGTTTCATACATATCAAATTAACAAGATTTAAAACTAACTTCCGCTGCGTTTTTGGTAAAATTGGGATTTTATCACTTTGATAATCTTGTTAAAACCCAACAGTAACAATGAAAAGCATGATGACTTAGGGTTTTGGGTTGGTTTAAATATGGTAAGCCCAAAGGCTTTTAGGCCCATAATCGTTTTCAAGCCCCTATAAATCTCCTAACCTTATCCATTCACTCCATATTATTTAATTAAGTCCATTAATATTACGCGACATCATAAATAAAATAAACTCGTTTTACTTTATTTATTTATTCTCAAAACGAGGACGTTACACTTTCAGGCCTAATATTGTATGAACCGGCCTTTCTACTTCAATACCACTAATCGACCTAGAATTGATAATCAATTGAAGATTTGAGCATGAAATTAAAGGGAGACGGGGAGTTTTTAGCCACGACGACTCAGTTTTGACCTACTTATTCTCTAAACCAGAGGAGGTAAATGTCACACCCCAACCTAAGGTGGAAATGTCATGGTACGAACCATCGGTTCACAACTCACAAAGTACTATTATACAATTTAAATATGACAATAACTAACTAATTTATTTATTTCAAAATTTCAAACAAGTACACAGAGTTCAAATCATGACAAAAATAATCCAAATTAAAAAATTAATCAAAATATAAATAGAATGCAAATGTCCCTTATTTTATTAACTAAGGTCTTTCTATGTGTTTCTTCATCTTAGCTTCAAACCAAATGATAACCTGTAAATACGTACAAAATAATATAGGTTTGTCAACACGAAGTTGAGTGAGAAAAGTCACAAGTTTTTGATATAATAATAATAATATATAAATAAAATGAGCAAAACTGATATTGTGAGTATAAATCAATTAAACCATGAGCAAATAAAGTGTGTCAGTTGATCATACCTCTCGAACACGTGCTATGGATACTATGACAAAACAAATACCAATTTTGGTGTCTGTTGACCATTCCCTAGCGAATCGGGCTTTGGATACTAAAATGGCGTATGATCATGCTGACATACTAGACATCTGATGGACCTCTCCGAAAAACAATGAAATAAAACAACTAAGAAAATAGCAATTTACCATTCAATTGATAACATACAACACTCATAGTTTTCTAGTGAAAATAATATATAATATGTAAATACAGATAAGTACGCAAGTCTCCCTAAAACGTTTAAAAGCTGTAAAAGTGGGGAATGGCTTCTCACCTTAACGATTAAGCGAAAAACTAAGAGATAGAATAAACGAGCAAAGCTAACGGGATGATTGTTCTGATCCAACCAGAGCGGAGACTTATACAAAATAAAATCTAGTCAAAACCAAGAACACATCCACTAGAATCAATCCAAACGGATGTATAGAACTCCGGCTATGAGGTTTTCAGTAAATAAGTGAGCTGGTACTGACTAGAATCCGAACAGCGAGTCAGAAGTCAGGTTTTTTTCAGCACACTCAAAATCTCTAGATAAAACTAAAGGTCTTCTGGATCGAAAGCTAGTTTTGACCAGAAATGATAGAAATCGATTGGTCAACTTTGTTGACCGATTTGCCCTTAAATGGGTTGGAGTCCAATTAGCCAGCTAAATCCCCTCAATTTCAGAAATTAATTGAGGGTTATTGACCATTGAAAAATAGAGAAAAAATTTACAAAAGACAACTTACCAGGAATATGAATGGAACAAGGAGATAATCGAGATCAAAGGGGTCTTGAACACCAAAGTAAAACTAAAGCTTAAAGTTTTCAATAGATTTTAAGGTTAAAAATATGTTTTGATTATATACAAACCCCTTATATTCTTTATTTAGTTACTAACTCAATTAAGGAAAACCGAATAATCAATTTTTATGACAAAATCATGTCCAATATCTTGAAGTTCACGTCTTGAGCATCAAAAAAATGACTTGAGCTATTTTAAAACATTAATTGGCATATCTTGGAGCTTAAGTTTCGTTAATTTAGTCGAAATTATGAAAGATTTTGCAAAATTAGTCCCTGGACTTTCACAAATGTGATTTTTAGCCATTTGAATTGAGAGTTATTAAGGACTATTTCGCATGATTGAAAGTTATGGAATTATAAACTAAGTTCAACCATGTTAAATACAAGTTTTTATTAATACAAATGTACCCCGAATCCCGGGAGTCCTATAGTTGGTAATCATATCCAAAATTTCACAAAACATTAAAGCAAAAAACAAGTTCGGTTTATTAAAACCATTTCAGAGTAAATAAACAGCGGAATAACGAGTATCAAAGTTCCCAAAACTGGGAAAAGTACCAAACCATAAGCAGTGGAAAAATATTATGTATTAAAATTTCCAAAACCAAATATAAAAGAAATTTCTTTTTTATTTAGGAGTTCTCGTCTAGAAATGCCTTCAACTCTCTGAGTAGCCCCTAGCACGTCCAAGTGATAGTCCTTAGTCTTGACCTGAAAATCAAACTAACATACACACAAAGTCAGCTTGAGCTGAGTGAGTTCATGTTTTAATAAACGTCATATATTTAAAACATGCCAAGACTTTAAGAATAATGTAGTATGTGGAAAGATAGGCAAGTGGATAAGTAATAAGTAGCCATATATATATATATATATATATATATATATGCATAACAGCCAAATAACATAATCACGATTGAACACGCATACGACCTGAGCACGTGATACGGGATTTTAGGAACCCATTATGATGATTATGCCACACGAGCCGCCCCCCTTACGAGATTTTCAAGGCCCGCCACAGGATTTTAGAACCTGAGTAGTATAGTTTGGCCCGGCCAAAATCATCATGCACGCAAAATTCAATATGATGGTGATCATGCCACACGAGCCTCCTCCCTCACGAGATTTTCAAGGCCCGCCACAGGATTTTAGAACCTGAGTAGTATAGTTTGGCCCGACCAAGATCACCATGCATCGTATACCAACACTCAGTAGGCATACGCAACAAACTCTTAGTAACTAGTAACTAATTAATATCACTAATCGTAGGCCATAGAGTAACATATGTGTATACATATATATGTTTCATCTCAAGATATGCTATGATATAAGTAAGCCTATGCGAAACCATTTAGCAGTTTAACGAGTAAAACCAGTTAGGTGTGTATGCTAGCTCAAAACATGAAAAGAGTTAAAAAGGGCATCATGAACTCACCTGACACGAGGCACACAATCATGACGAGCTAGAGAACCCCTAAGTATTTACACAACTCGAACGCCTACCGGATTTCACACAAAGATTACTAACGGTACAGAATCGACTCGTTTATCCTACGAGGCGTTCTAACATGGTTTGAGTTACCTAAAGCCTCAACCTCACCAAATTCAATTACAACAGCCCCCGGGGCCTTGTATTTACCAAAACCACCCTTAGATAATCCCGGGGATAAAGGATTCTCAAATTACCCCCGGAAGTTGCTAGATGAGACGAATATGCGTGTTTATGAGTTTTTTATGCACTTAACAACCAATTCAGCCCCGTGTGGACCAAATTTAATAAAATCACAGCCAAAAAGTGTCACACTCCGACCAAAGGCGGCGAAACATGCCGAGGTGTAACGATTGTCCATAAGCATATGACACTAATTAAAGTGACAGTATTTAATAAACTCATTTCATTTCACAACATCGAAAATGTCACATAACAATTATCCATAAAATAACCATAAACAAGATATCACAAAATATGACAAATTTGATATTGTTCATTTTTTACTAATATCCTAAGGTCTTTGATGTCGTTTTCTTCACAATCATAAATCAACCAAGATACAAACCTGCAACATTTCATAAAATAAATTTTGTCAACACAAAGGTTGGTGAGCAATTCATAAGTTTAATCATATTAGTATATAATAAAGATAGCCACAAAACTTGCATACGAAACGATAAATAAAAGTGGTAATTTGGATAAATAGATATCGCTAAACACATTAGCGACACCTAGCTATAAGGGGATGCCAAATAGTCTAGGATTTTATACTTATCGTTAATTGCATTACGTTAACGACACCTTGCTATAAGGGGATGCCAAATAGTCTAGGATTTTATAGTTCCACCAACCAAAAGCGATAAACACATAGGCATATAAGCATAGAACACCAAATCGAGCAATTATTTAGGTAAAGTATACAACTACATTTGTGGTTTAAGATTCAAATATAAATCATTTTGTTGAATAAGTATGAAATGTCACCCCCAAAATAAAAGATGGAAAATGGGGTATGAAGTACTCACCTTCAAGTAGTAAACTTGAAAGATGATAATTTGGAAATTTGTCGAAATGAAGAGTTTAACGCACAATGCCTAAAAAGAAAAGAAGTCTTGAATTTAGAAAGGTTGTCTTGAAGGTCTTTAAACAAAATAAATGTTGAGAAATGTAAATAATTAAAGTTCAAGGTTTTAAAATGTAACTATTTAAGAATTTATAATAATAACCCTTTAAAAATGTAAGTTTGCTCGAAACCGGGTTAAAGTATCTAACCTTAATATTTACTCAGCCTATGTTAAGTAATAAGGTGGGTAAAATGCAAGAATGCAAATCCCTTTGGAATAAAGATACTAAAACGGTTTTTTTTAATCGAGTGTTCGGGTTGTCGGTTCGGGTCTTGATAATTGATCAAACCCAAAGTCAACTTTCCAAAATATTGAATGTTATGAGATAACTCAATAAAATTTAATAAGACTTAACCAAGTATGTAGTTCCATTGTTTTAGAACTAACAACGCACGTTAAGCGAGTGTTCGGTTTTGTCGGTCCAAACTTTGTTATGAGATCAAGTTGGATCCAACATTTCCAAGTACTTAAGAAAATATTTAAAAATCAATTTGTAACTATTTTTAAAGAAATATACAAGTCTTGATGGCTAAAAAAAAACACACTTGTGTGTCTTAAGCGAGTAAGAATCGGTTTGGTTCGGTTTCCATCTCACCCTAAACACTAAAGAACTTGTATAATAATGTACAAATAAAAATACTTTAAGTTTTACAACCAAAAGTTAACAATAAAGTCTTTAAACAAAAGTTCGGTTTTCGGTTCGGATCGTGTTTCGGGTTAAGACCGAGGTAAGATTCTACAAACCCATAACCATAGAATTTGTAAAAATGATTTTAGAAACTTAGATCTAACAATAATTATGTTTAAACAATTATTTAACAAAACTAGTAACAAAGTTCGGTTTACAGTTTAGAGTTATTTACGGTTAAACCGAAGCATAGACTCTTAAAAACTCATAACCATGGAACTTGTAAACATGACCAACAAACTAAAATAAGCAAGATTAATATGTATGAACAAGTTATATATATGTATATATATCAAGGACACGAAGTCCTCCATGAAGCCTTGCCTTATGAGGTCCGAAACCTCACCGACCGGAATCGGAGAAGTAACTACCAAAGGTAAACAAGGGGTGTATATTATATATATGTTGCACAACCATAAACAAGTATTAATAAGGCTACGTAAACTAATTAAGATGAAAGACTAAAAACCTTCAAGAACACTTAAGAAGATAACCTTGAATCTTTGATGTTTGAGAGAGTTTTTTTTATTTTTGGAGTTGTAGCAAGGGAAAATGAAGAGGAAATATGGTGTATATATAGGGTAATGTTGGTGGTCAAATATGGGTGTGAGACACAAGAGTTTTCATGCAAAATGAATCAAGACAAAAACACAAAACAACAAAATAAAAATAAATAAATAATAAATAAATAAATAAAAATAGGATGTTTTCAAGACCCAATAAGTGTGAAACAATATTATAACATAAATCCATCATTTTGATTATAACATAAGCTTTGGTTTACAAATCGGGTCGGTTTACATAATAAACAAATACAAAAACGAAAACAAACAAGACCCGAAATTGACGAATGTCACAAAAAGTCCACACGACACCGCACGAGTTGGAGGGGTCGGTAACTCGCAAGCACAACGCACCAACTATCAAATAAACGCGAGTTTGCGTTTTACCGACCCATTTGTGTAACCGACAACCAATTCAGCCCCAATAGTTAAAAAAGTAATTTTTCCACAGCCCATATATCAAATCGAAGCTACACAAACTGAATTGGTTGTTAATTCCTTCAAACCTCGCGCTAAACGCAACAATTTAACAATCTAGACAACCGAATACTAGTTTTCAATCTATCACTAATTGACCGATCAAACGAAAACCATAGCTCATGATATTAAAGTATGTTACACTAGACATACCTAAGAAGATGACGGAGCATGAACTTCAATTACAACAGTCCCGAAAGATGCTTGAATGGGCAGCCACCGGTTAAACCTTTAACAATTGATTTCCGACCAATAAGCGAGTTATATCGATGAATTAAGGTGTAAAAGACTAGTATGGACGTTAGACTAACCTTGAATTAATGTTTCACACCTTGAACTTGGCCATAAAAAAGAAAAAAAGGGTGCCTATGCTGCTGCTGCTTGCTGAGATCGGCAAAGGGAAGAAAGGGCTAGGGTTTGTGATATACAACAAAATGTTACACTCTAGTCCCTCAATTATAAAAGATGAAACAACTTGGACAAGAAGTTAATAAATTTAACTTACGGAAATGACTAGGAGGTCCCCGAAGTATGCCAGATCAAACCCGAGAATTATACAAACTCTACATAGCTTCCATCACAAAACCGAAATTAACGGGCGTTACAATGAAACACCCTATTTATATTCTCAGGTCGGGTAAACAAATACGGTTATGAATATGAAAAGTCCCAAGTATTACAGTCTCCCTACTTTTGGGAATTTGGTCCTGAAATTAGAGAAAACTAAAACAAAAATAATTTAATCAAATTTTAAGGAAAAACTCTTATTTTTAAATAAAAATTTAAAATTTAACATAACATGGAACTTTGAGTAGTCCTTTTACTTAAGGCCCAAAATATTTGAACAATTCTCGGAGAAGACCCTGTATTTGGGAATATGTTTGCATAGTAAATATGATATAACTTTAGTATCAGTAACTTATAACATGATTAAAACATAGACATCAAAAATTTCATTGATTAAAAGAGGATTCAAATCACATCGACATTTAAAATGGGTCTAGTTTTCGGGTTCGGGATTTAACGATTGTCACACCCAACTTGATTGCCGAAAAAGAAATTAACATGACGTATAAATTTGTTTTCATAATATTTTATTATTTCAAGCCTTCAACTCAACATTTTTTATTTGACAAGTAGAGAAAATTATGTTTTATGCCACTATCCTTTGTGGGCGGGGGCACTCTATGGGTCATATTCTTAATTTGCGTGTTTTGTGCCACCGTAGTTTTTGGGCGGACACGTATTTACTCCTATCGTTTGTTGACCATCAACTGAGTCGAAGATTGCAAGGATAGTGGTAATCTTTGAAAATTGTAGCATTGCAATTGTGAATTTGAGATGAGCTAAATTTAAATTACAAGATTAAATATTAAAATAAATGGTAAATAATAATTGAAACATTAATGGAAATGCGAAAATTTACGTATTCAAACAAATTGCTAATAGATTAAATTGGGAAGCGGATATTCTCGAATCACCGAAATAGTCCTATTCCAAATAAATCTTCAAAATTAAATGTAATATAAGGTGTGTCATTGGAGTATCCACGAATTATGAGGAATCTTCCTATTTTCACAAAATTGTTATAAATAATATGAAATAAGTAAATTGATTTATCCATGATTTATTATGAAAATTTCAGATAAATAAAGAATATTGAATTAATAATGAAAATGAAAATGAGATGTGAAATAATATACTAAAATAAGAGAAACGCGAGATTAGAAATGCATGAATCACCATGACTATTCTAACAACTAACGAAGTCGTCACCGAAACATTCAAAATTTTCAAGATGTATCGAAAATCGAAGAAGGGAGTTGAAATATCCACGAACCACCTAGTAATTTAAACTAAATAACGAAATTTAATAAAAATGAAAATAGATCGTTAGATACACCAACGAACCACCACATGTTTTCAACAATTATCATGAAAATGCCAATAAATGAAATGGGTGATTGAGTTATACATGGATCTCCATAGAAATCCAATCAAGGAGGAAAAAGTCAATTTAATAATAATAATTAAATTAATTAATGGAAGATTTAATTTAATAGTGGAAATTAAATTTAAATGATGAAAAACTCAATTTAATAATAAAATTAAAATAATTGAATTTTAATAATAAAGACTTATAAGATGGAAGGTAAGTTGTGAAAAATGAGAAGTAACACGAGATTAGTGAAAACAAGAAGTACTAAAATGTTAATAGTTAAAGTTGAGGGTAAAGATTGAAACGTGTTTGATAGTTTGAAAATATGATAAAATGAAATAACTTGAGAAGATAATTTAAGTAACATAACAAAATGATAATTGGTTAAGCAAACTGTGATAACTGTAAATAGAGGATTGCCTTGAATCATAGGAATTAAAATACTTTGATTAATTGGAGTAAAGTGAATAAATCACATCATGAAATTTTGATTAAGTAAATCAATTAAATAAATTAATAAATGAATATTCTTCGATGGGTTGGGCTTTCCATGAGTCTTCCATGGCATTTTATTGTCCTAACTTGTTAGCATACCAAAATAAATAAATTTGCGAGTTGGGCTTCCCATGAGCTTTCTATGACATTTTGATTAGCTCAGCTAAATAACATAACATCGATTTGTGAGTTGGGCCTCCTATTAACGTTCCATGGCATTTTAAATGGCCTAACAAAATAATGAATTATCAAAACAATTGAGTTGGCCAGCCCATGAGCGTTACATGATATTTAACTGACCCAACTAAATAACGAACTAACAGATTCAAATATGAGCAGTTGGAGTATCTCGTGAACCACCACTACCGATACGTTCCAAACAAACATCAAGTCAAAAATGGTTGAGAAATGGATATTTGGAGTGCCCATGATTAACATGGATTTTTCACCCAACTAAACACTTTAAAAATAATAATGTAAATATTGGAAATTTCTCCGAATTTAGCTACAAAATCAGCGTAAATTCGGTTTGATAATTTAAGGAAGGTAACCGCCACATTGGTTACGTTGACCACTTAAAGTTCCGGTCATATGACATTTGTTTCGCTTTGGCCTATAAGATCGAGTACTGTGGTCGGGCTATCCTCCAAGTAAGGAATATCGTCTTACCTTTGATTCTTGGAATCGTTTTGCCAAGTCCTGACTCACAGTTCTCTCCCCCTTCCAGTTACAACAAGAACATGTCATACTCCCATGCTTTAAGGTGTGGGAGTAAAAATAAAACTAGGGAATTCTTAAGGAATTTCCCATAAATAAAATAGTAATAAAAATCTAGGATTCTTGAGAAAAGATTTAGAAAATATTTTGAGAATGAGACGTAGCCTCAAAGTTTGATTAAAATAATAAAATAAATAAATAATTTAAATAAGCTGTAAATACATCAAATAAGCATATAAGGCAATTTAATTTTAGAATTTTATTTCACATCTCATTTTCATTTTCACTATTAATTTAATATTCGTTATTTATTTGAAATTTCCATGATAAATCATGGATAAATCAATTTACTCATTTCATATTATTTATAACGATTTTACGGAAATAGGAAGATTCCTCATAATTCGTGGATACTCCAATTACATACCTAATATTATACTTAATTTAGAAGATTTAATTGGAATAGAACTATCTTGGTGATTCGGGAATATTCGCTTCCCAATTTAATCATTTAACGATTTGTTTGAATACGTAAATTTTTTGCATTTCCATTAATGTTTCAATTATTATTTACCATTTATTTTAATATAATCTTGTAACTTGAAGTGATTTCATCTCAAATTCACAATTGCAGTGCTACAATTTTCGAAGATCGCCACTATCCTTGCAATCTTAGACTCAATGGACGGTCAACAAACGACAGGAGTTATTATGTGCCTGCCTAAAAACTACGGTGGTACAGAAAGCAAAAATTAAGAATATGACCTATAGAGCTGTCCACGAAGGATAGTCACACAAACTATAATTTTGTCCACTTGTCAAATAAAAAAGGTTGCATTGAAGGCTTGAAATAATAAAAGATTACGAAAACAAGTTTATATTGTAACATCCGTATTTTTGTAAATAATAAATAAAGGAAAATTTTATCATTTCATGTGTGTCGTTATTTAATTTATATGTAACATAGGATATTATGTTAATTTAATAGCGTTTTAGTGTTTGGATTGTGTTGTGTTTGGGCTTGGGAATGGTTAGGAGAGGGTTATGGACCATTGGGTCCATGGACCCCCCAAATAAACCCCCTTAACTATAAAAAAAAATCCCATTTCCTTTCCATCCCTTTTCTTCCACCCAAACAAGAACACACACACATATTATCTCTCAAACTCGGATCCAAATCCGAGCCAAAGGAAGGGCAAATCTCGTGTTTAAACATCATCAAACAACAAGTAACACAACCAGATCTGCGGTTGTTCAGATCCGAACCTAAACCCGAGATCGTAAGTGTAACGTCCGTAAATTTTCGATAAAAAGGTTTAACCTTGTAGCGTTGTGTTCACCTTCCGGGCTTGGCCCGGCATCCTTCCGAGGGCTCCTTGATCACCCTCGAAAACGTTTCTCACTTAAATTTCCACCCAAGTTGCTACACACTTCATACTGGAGGGACTAGAGTATAAATTATTATTTTATATCATAAAACAAACAATCCTAACCCTAGCCCCCCCCCCATCTGCGATCGGCAGTAAGCAAGAGCCAAGCACCCCCGATTTTTCTTTTTTGCAGCTGTGATTAGGCCATAAAACTCCAATTCCAGGTCGGTTCTATGATTCCCCAAGTCTTTTACACGTTAATTGATCCTTATATTGAGCGTATTGATCGAAAAACGTCTTGTTGTAGGCTAACCGGGTGGCTGTCCAATTAAACTTTTCCGGGGCTGTTTTGAGTGAGGTTTTCGTATCAAAATCCCACTAGGTATGGCATGTACATCATATTATAATTTCATGGCCAATGGAGGTGTTTAGGTCGGTCAATCGATTTTAGTTCGAAAACTAGGGTTTATCGGGTGTAGGATTGGCAATTGTTGAGTTTGATGCGTTAATCGATCGGATGACTGACCGAATCAGTTTGTACAGCCCTAGGGGGTTTAAGGGCTGTGGGAAAATTAAAATTTTGATACTCGGGGTTGTTTTGGTTGGTGATTGGTCAATCGAGTCGGCGGTGCGCGAATTTTCATTTAAATGTTAAATTGAAAGTTATAAAAAGGAACCGTCAACCCTATCAACTTGGGTGACATAATTATGATGTAAAAAGAGGTTAAGGGGGGAATTTGGTCCATTTGGGGCTGATTCGTTTGACAATTTGTTTTAAGATTTATTACGCGCGTATTCGACTCGATTTGATTACCGGCGGGTGAGTTATGCACCATGGTTAGCCCCGGCCATAATCGTAGGGTGGATTTGGTTAGTTGAAAGGTTTTAGGGGCTGAGGTAAAGTAATTGGGTTTGGGTTGGTCCTCGGCCCAAGTTGTTGGGCCTTGGGCCAAAGTATTGGGCCTTGGGCCAAGTTGTTGGGCCTTGGGCCAAGTGTTGGGCCTTGGGCCAAAGTGTTGGGCCTTGGGCCAAATTGTTGGGCCTTGGGCCAAAGTGGTGGGCTTAAACTGCCCATTAGGTAAGAGTGTTCTTACGGTCCAGTTTAGTGACGCGTTGCGTGCAATTTACAAGCCCTTGCTTGTGAGTGAGTACTTAGGGAGTCCTTAGCTTGTTGCTGGTGTTTGGTTGACCTCAGGTGAGTTCATGATGCCCTTTTTACTCTTTTTACGTTTTGGGCTAGCATACACACCGAAATCCAATTTTATACGATTTTACCCGTTACAACTATTTGAATTGTACTACATGGTCTCACTCGTGATTGTGCGTTTTGAAAGTTATATTTGAATTATTTTATATGCTTTAGGATATTTTAGACTCATTTATGGTCTTGTATCCTTTAAGGTTACATACATTATTAATGGTCTAGACTCGAGGATGTTAATGGACTTGGTAGTAATTGAATATGAGTAGACCTATTTACTTAGTTCCCGTATGGGATGATATATATATATAGATATATATATGTATGTATGTATGGAGGTATGTATGTATGTATGGGTATGTGTCACCTTATAGCCTACGGTTGTGTGGTGATATTTAGTTCCTCGTGACTAAGAATGCTATGAGTAGGCTTATTGATGTGTGTGTGCATGGTGATTCACGGCCGGGTCAAATATATTACTCAGGTTGTACCCATGGTGGAGAGGCCCGTGTGACGTGATCATCATTTTGGCGGGTCAAATATATTACTCGGGTTTTAAAATCCCGTGGTGGAGAGGCCCGTTGAATGTTGAGCCGCGATTGGGTCAAATATATTACTCGGGTTGTACCCGTGGTGGAGAGGCCCGTATCACGTGCTTGGATGTATGAGCCGAGATCGGGTCAAATATATTACTCGGGTTGTACCCGTGGTGGAGAGGCCCGTATCACGTGCTTGGATGTGTAAGCTGTGACCGAGTCAAATATATTACTCGGGTTTGACCCGTGGTGGAGAGGCTCGTGTCACATGCTTAGGTCTTACCGTGTCCGGGTCAAATATATTACTCGAGTCTTGACTCGTGGTGGAGAGGCCCGTGTACGTGTGTTCGACGATGAATGTATTACTTGGTGAATTATATTATTTATTTTATTTTTATCCTCTCTATTGTTCATAACTATAACTTTGAAATAAAGTATGAATTATTGTTTATGAAAACTTGAACTCACTCAGCTCAAGCTGACTTGTGTGTATGTTAGATTGACTTTCAGGTTAAGAAATGGATGCTACCACTTGGACATGCGGGATGCTACTCGAGAGGTTGAAGGCATTTCTGGTCGAAGAATTTAAATAAAACAAATATTTTATTTACATTTGATTTTGGACACCTGTACCCGTGTTTGGGACTTTTAATACTTAAACTTTTCCGCTGTTATTCACTCTGAACTGGTTTTAATAAAAAGAATTGTTTGGTTTTAAATTTTTGTGAAATTGTGGATGTGATTACCAACTGTAGGATTCCCGGGATTCGGGGTCTTACAGTAAGGTGAGTTCTGGTTAAAAAGGTTAAGGTTTAAGGCCGGTTTCGACATGCAAACTGATATAACGTTAGATCTGGCTGTAGGATATAATAAAAACATAAACTTTATGAGCCATAAGTTAACATGTGCAATATAGAAAGAAATGGAGATGTTCGGGCCTTGTAAAACACGGGTAGACAAAGTTGGTACAACCCAAAACTTACCAGAACAGTAAAACGCGTCGCAAAGATGGGTTCTGGAGGTTATTAGACTAAAATATGGTAAAATGAAGAAAACAAAATTCTGACCGCATGGCAAAGAATCGCATCGCATAGCCATGCGATGCGATTCATTTAATTAATGCGATGCGATTAGAAATAGCCATGTGATGCGATTCGTTTTGCTCCATGCAATGCGATTCGTTTTGCTCCATGTGATGCGATTGGATTGTAACCCAAGCGATGCGATTTGTTTTACATGCGATCCGAATTGTTGTAAAACTTAACCCGACTCGTTTTTCTGATGAAAATTTAATAAAGACTTGTTAACGAAAATAAAATTTTTCCAAGCTGACCTGGCAGCTCAACCCCAGCCAGGGGCTCTGCCCCTTGGACTCTGCTAGGGGCTGCCGCCCTTAGACCCCGTTACCAGGGGCGCTGCCCCAGGACCACCATTCATTAGGGACTTCATTAACCTAGGATTATGACATGCTTATAATTATTACATAGTTAGCCGTGCACAGCTAAGGAAGGGCATCACACTTAACTCAGAGAGAAACCGACTTCTGGTGAGTTATAGCCCCCTTTCTATGCTATGTTTTCGAGGCTGTGTGCATACAACGTTATGATAGATTAATACACCTACCTTAAAATGGTAAGTGTATATTAGATGTATGTTTGTAAATGTATGTGAATGATATAGAACGTTTGAATGGTATGCACGTGGTTATATATATTTAAATACTTACGAGTAGTAAAGGTATGTGACGAACGTATGTATGATTGTATGGTATGATTAAGGGCTCCAGACCCTAATAATATCTGAGGTATGAAGGGCATCAGACCCTAATAATATCCAAGGTATGTAGGGCACCTATCCTAATAACATCTGAGGTATGTAGGGCGAAATTCTCTTTAAAACGTAGAGATAATAAAGTATGAATGAATGAAAAATATAAGCATGTGAAGTATGTAATATGTATCCTCGGATGCATATGTGTAAGTATGTGTATGGGACGTATATTGCCTGATTAACTAGAACTCACTCAGCCTAGCTGACTTTTAATATGCACGCAAGCAAATAGGTTGAAGTAGTTGGCTTGAGGAGAGACACCTGTCATGAACTGAAGAGGCTGACATCTCTGAAGAAGTGTCATGACTGTTATATATTAATGTTTATGGTAAGACAATTTGTGTGTTTAAGACAAAAACTAATGTTTTGCAATGTAATGCTTGAAGTTTTAAGTATTCCGTGAAAGTTTTAATTCACTCTGATATTTAGAAGTGTGTTTATGAGTAAATCCAACGACAAAGTAGGGCTCCCGGGAATGGGCCCTTACAAGTTGGTATCAGAGCATAAGTTCGAGAGAATAAGCATCTAACATGCTTAGACTCGGACAGAGAATGCGACCAAGTGAAGGAAAGAAAGAAGATGCCAGTCCGAGAATGCCATGTGTCACTCGAGCAAGCCTAGTATGTGGATCATCTTGTGTATATTGATCATCTTGTGTATGTTGAGGAATGAGTAAGAAAGTTAGCTTAATTTCTAGAAGTAGAATTAATTGTTCATTTGTGATGATGTGAAATGTACGATTGTCTAACTATTATAAGTAGAACCTAGCACAAGTGGGCTCACAAAGGGAAGTGTATAGGACATGGAGAGTAACATGATCAGCTAATCACAGCTGGCCATTGTTATTACCTGTTAGCCTTATTATCCTTGTACTAAATAGTTCTTGAAGTGACGGCGATTGTGTTTTCCAATAGAATTCGAATGGCTGGTGATAAGAAGGTTGTTAGACAAGGAAGGCATACGGGACGTTGTGGTAGGCCACACGTTACCCGAGTACCCTCCGAGGAACCGATCATCGAGTCTGGTGAAGAAAGAAGCATGACTATGCAAAATGAAGGGTATCAGCTCGACCCTGCTAATTAAGCTACCATCACTCAGGCAATAGCTACTGCAGTGCAGAATCTTCAACAAGATAAGTCGACTATGAGCCATGTAAGAACTGTTGAGAGGATTGGGGAAAGTATTAAGAAGGATGAAGAGACTGAGAAAGAGGACTCGAGTGAAGTCCGGTCTGGGAAGGTCAATGATGGAAAAAGGGGCCGAGGTGGGTGCAGCTACAGGTTGTTCAAAAGTTGTGACCCGCCAAAGCTGTATGGTATAGGGGATGCAATTGCTACTCTCCAATGGGTAACTGCGATGGACAAGATTATCCGAATTAGTGAAGGTCGTCCCGATAAATCGGTGGGCTTCGCTACCCAATCGTTTGAGGATGAAGCTATGTTCTAGTAGGAAATGGTTGAGCAAAGAAAGACCCCTGTTGAGATTAAGGCCTTGAAGTGGGAGGATTTGAAAGAGATGGTCACGAAGAAGTTTTGTGCTAATGCTAAAGTTGAGAAGGCGGAGATGAGGTTCCTGAACTTGAAGGCGGGGAAGATGACGCACTGTGAGTACACCACTGAGTTTAACCGCATGTCAAGACTAGTGCCCGAAATGGTGAGCACTGAAGCAAAAAGGATCAAGTGTTATGTTAGGGGACTTCCACAGAACGTCCGCACACTGGTCAGGGCAAGTAGACCCGCTACATTCGATTCCGCGGTGGAACTTTCGGAAATGGTTTATGATGACCTGGCGGTGGACGAGATTGTGGTGGAAGAGAATAAAGAGAAGAAGTGGGTTGCTCCTGCTAAGCGACCTGCTACTCAGATACGGAATCCCAGGCACAAAAAACGTGCAAGACCTGTGGTAAGATTCATGGTGGTGAGTGCAAGCTGGGTGCTGGTTCAGATGTGCGTCACAAGTGCTGAAAGGCCCATGAAGTGGAATTCAGGCTAGGGTCAAATGCCTGTTATAAATGCGGGAATGTGGGGCATTACGCTAATGAATGTAATGCAAAACCCGCTTGTTACAAATGTGGTAAGACGGGTCATATGACACGAGAGTGCACTGAGGGTGAGGCTGGAGGAAGTGGGAAGAAAGATGCTGAAAAGTCGAGGCCCAAGACCAGAACCTACATGCTAACCCAGGAACAAGCCAAGCAGATCCCTAACGTTGTGACAGGTACTTTCCAAGTAAACGGTATTTCTGCTTCAGTATTGTTTGACTCAGGTGCAAGTAGAAGTTTTGTAGATACGGCCTTTTGCAATTTAGCAAAAATGAAATGTTGTAGTGTGCCCGAAACATTTACCATAGAAACCGCTAGTGAAACCTCTGTTAGAATAATGAGAATGGTTAAGGGTTGTAAGATAGAGTTAGAAGGATGTAAGTTCCCTGCTACCCTGTATGTGATGACCTTAGGAGGGTTCGATGTAGTTCTGGGGATGGATTGGATGTCCGAGTTTGAAGCTTAGATAGTATGTAAGAGCATATTGATAAGACTGAAGTCTGAGGATGGTGGTACAGTGATGGTTTATGGTGATAAAGAAAGTTCAGGGCTTAAAGTCATTTCGATGATAAAAGCCGAAGGTCTGTTAAGGCGAGGGTACAGTGCCTACCCGGCGTATGTTACCAAAGCCACGGCCGAGGCAAAAGAAGTGAAAGATGTTCCTATAGTGTGTGACAATCCTAAAGTGTCCCTAAAGATCTTCCAGGGTTACCACCGGAACGAGAATTAGAATTCCAAATAGACTTGATACCAGGAGCACAGCCCGTCGTGAAAGCATCTTACCGCCTGGTGCCGTCCGCATGCAAGCACTCAATGTCCTGTCGTCTGACCGCTTAAATGGCCTCCACAAGGTGATGAGTGGGCATGATATAAAACACTCCGCATCTCCTCCTCTGGTATGCACCGCCTCATTACTTGATCCACTCTAAATCTAAACAAATCCGGATCTTCCCATGCATAGTGCTTCACCTACGAGAGGATGTGCTACTTCTTCTTCTTTGGCCAAAACTCCGGAATTGTATATGCAACAAGAAAATTAATAATGTCGGCATACCATGGCAAAGTTGAAACAGAAAACAGTTGCTCGTCTTTCTCCTCTTCGTCTTGTCCCACAAGTCTCGATAAATGATCCGCCACCACGTTCTCGCTTCCTTTCTTGTCGCGGATCTCCACATCAAACTCTTGGAGCAGTAAAAACCACCTGATCAAGCGCGGCTTCGCGTCCTCCTTCTCCATTAAATACTTAACTGCGCTGTGATCTGAAAAAACAATAACCTTGCTCCCCCAAATGTAAGATCGAAACTTATAAAGTGCATATACTACCGCGAGCAACTCCTTTTCCGTAGTGGTGTAATTAATTTGAGCATCAGAAAGGGTTTTGCTTACGCAGTATAGGGCAAAGGGCTTCTTATCCACCCGTTGACCCAACACAGCCACGACCGCATAGTCACTTGCGTCACTCATAATCTCAAATGGGGGTGACCAATTAGGTGACAACAAGATCGAGGCTTCAACCAATTTGTTTTTAGTACATTAATGCATTAAGACACTCTTCGTTAAAAACAAATGCTACATCTTTTAATAACAAATTACACAATGGTTTAGATATGACACTAAAATTCTTAATGAACCATCGGTAAAAACCGGCATGACCTAAAAATGCCCTTATCCCTTTTATATTAGTAGGCGGTGGTAAATTAGATATGACTTGGATTTTCGCTCCGGTCAACCTCAATCCCCCTACTTGAGATGACATGTCCCAAAACCGTCCCCTCTTGAACCATAAAGTGGCTCTTTTCCCAACTTAAGACCAAATTTGTTTCCACACATCTTTTTAAAACTTTAGTTAATTCGTTTAAGAATTTTTCAAAAGATGATCCAAAGATAGAAAAATCGTCCATAAAAATTTCAAGTGAATCCCCGACCATATCTGAAAAGATACTCATCATGCACCTTTGAAAGGTGGTCGGGGCATTACACAACCCAAAAGGCATTCGCCTAAATGCGAAGCAGCCGTATGGACATGTGAAAGTGGTCTAATGTTGGTCATCGGGGTGAATAGCAATCTGATTGTACCCCGAATAGCCATCTAGAAAACAATAAAACTTCTGACCTGCAAGTTTCTCGATAATCTAGTCAATGAACGGAAAGGGAAAATGGTCTTTAGATGTTGCCGCATTCAACTTCCTGTAATCAACACAAATCCGCCACCCAGTTACCGGTCGGGTGGCGATTTCCTCACCTTTCTCATTATGGGTTATCTGAATACCCTCCTTCTTTGGAACTGTTTGTGTCGGACTTACCCACGTGCTATCTGAGATCGGAAAAATGATGCCCGCGTCCAACCACTTCAAAACCTCCTTCTTCACTACTTCCAGCATGTTTGGGTTCAACCTTCTTTGTGCATCATGAGCGGGTTTTGCCTCGGGATCGGTGATGATCTTATGCATGACAATGGATGGGCTGATCCCTCTAAAATCTGCTATTGTCCAACCAATCACCGCCTTATGCTATCTCAAGACTTCCACCAACGCCTTCTCTTGCTCATCTTCCAAATTTACAACGATGATGGCCGGTAATGTCTCTCCTTCTCCCAAAAACACGTATTTCAGGTGTTTCGGGAGCTCCTTCAATTCAACAGTCGGCGGACTTTCCAATGACGGTTTCAACTTTGAATCGATCGTATCGGGCAACCGCTCCATTTGCTGAGACCATGGCGGTTTTCCAATACTTGCCGCATACAACTCCACTTATCTTTCTTCTTCTTGTAACTGTAGAACATGCTCAACTTCTTTCCTGCAACAAATAGCACACTCCTCTGTGGCATCATCCCCACTTTCGTGAGGGTTCATACCCGTCAATGACTTCAGCTGCGAAGCATTCGTCACTCACCAGAGAGTTAGACACGTTTGAAAACACATTAAGCCTAAGATTCTTATTACGAAATGCCATGCCCACTACCCCGGTTCTACAATTAATCAAAGCATTCGCGGTGGCCAAAAAGGGCCGACCGAGAATCACGTTCGGTTGCCGTTTCGGGTCAACTATCACGTAGTCTAGAACTAGGAAGTCAACCAGGTAATAAAAATCTTCTATCATCACAATCACATAGGTCACGATTCCCCTAGGAAGCTTGAGTGTCAAGTCGGCCAACACCACGGTGGTGTCGGCTTTTATAAGTGGACCAAAGTCGTACTGGTCATACAAGCTTCCCGAGAGAATACTCACCCAGCCCCAAGACCTAACAACGCTCTAGTCATTTTAAAATCGCCCACTTGAATGGGTATAATTGGCGTTCCCAGATCTTCTAGCTTGGGTGGGAGGATACCCGTCAAAACCGAACTCACATTTGCAGTTAAGTCAACTTGTTTGGGCAACTTGTAAGTTAGTTTTTGAGTACACAAGTCTTTCAAATATTTAGCATATGCAGGGACTTGTTTAATTGCATCTATGAGGGGTAAATTAATTTTTACTTGTTTAAATATTTCCCACATTTCCTCCTGTTGTGGGCCCCTCTTTCTAAGTGTCGATGAGGTCTCGGGGATGCCCGAGGGAACGGAATGGTTTTACTCGCTGAACCTATCTCCTTGGCGGTTGGTGTTCCCATCTTAGTTTTAGTTTCAATTTTATTTTTATTTATTTGATTTGATTTAGTTTTCGGTTCGATTTCAACCTCATCGTCACTTTTCCCATCTTCCCCCAACTCCTCCACCACACCTTCAACACAGGGTGGTGGAGTCACCCCATTATTATATATCTTACCGCTTCTAAGGGTACTTACCTGGCTGACATGGGCATTCTTACCACTCGAAGAGCTACCACTCTGATGGCTCGGGTTCTTCAAGGTATCACTCGACAACTTGGATGGATTTCCTTTCAAACTCGCCACTTCCTCAGCAAGCTGGCTCACCTGTTTATCCCTCGCAGCATTGGCTTTCTCTTGGAGCTCTAACCTTTGATTTACACTTTTATTTTGAGCCTCCTGATCAGTCTTCATCTGTTTCAGAAAATCCATCACGTCCTTAATCGACTCTTCCTTGTTACCCGAAGTACTTCCTTAACCTTGTGCTGCCCCTTGACTTTGTTGACCCTGCTGATAGCTCTTTTGATAGACCTTATTATAGCCCCCCCCCCCCCCCCCAGATTCTCTTTGATTATACCCGCTTTGACCGCTACCCCTCTCGTTCTTATATTGACGCTGATTTGACTAATAACCTGCTTTTTGGGAATTACCAAGAAAATTCAGGTTTTGCTGCGTGTTCGGGTTTCCATAGCTGAAATTGGGGTGGTTTCGGAGGCCCGGGTGATAGGCGTTTGAATTCATATTATTATTGTACCTCTTTTCTCACCCTGACAAAGTTCACCTCCTCCTCTTCCTATTCTTCTTCGTCTTCCAACACAACCCCACAAGTAGCCACTACATGACCTATTCCATCACAACCTTCACAAACTGGATACGTCTTTCATGACTTGCCTTTCTCTTTCACTCCCACACCCATCAATTGATCCAACTTTCTCTCCAACCTAGCCATAGGATCATCCGACTCACCACTACCAACGGCTCTCACAACCGCCCTTTTTACCATACGATTCGACTGAGCTTGCCTCTTTGAGTTCATTGCATGTCTTTCTAAGTGTTACCAATCTTCATTCTCATTATTAGTCAAAAAGGATCCATTTGTGGTTGACTGAAGATCATGTACATCGTCACTCGATAACCCGTCATGAAACGCCTTAATCAACTCCCACAACGCAATCCCGTGATGCGGACAAGTTCTCAACAACCTCTTGAATCTCGTAAAGGCTTCGTGAAAAGTCTCACCCGACCCTTGCTGAAAGTTTCTGATGGAGGTTCGGGCCTCGGATGTTCTTTATGGTGTGTAGTACTCGTCCAAAAACTGCTAAGCCAGGTCTTGCCACATGTAAATGCTTGCTGACGGTAGATATAAGAACCACTGCTTCGCTAGATGTTTAAAACTGAACTGAAAATCCACTAGCTTGACTCCATCAGCAGTGAACCCTTGACCCGAGATAGTGGCACAAATTGCATTGAACTCGCTCAAGTGTAGGTATGGCTCTTCAGATGCTTTCCCATGAAAAGTAGGCATCCCGGTCAGGTTACTTTGCCTTACTGAAAACGTTCTTCCTTCTCAGACCGGAATTATAATGGGAAGCGGGTTCGTGGCCACTTGTGGAATGACATGGCTTTGAACCCCCCGAACGGGCGGTGGAACAAATTCCCTCGAGACCCCATCATCAAACTCGTACTCGGGAAATTGCAGCTCGGGAATCTCTTGTCTTCTTTGGGCTCGACGGTTTCTCGGTGGTTGAGCGGGTTCGGGTGTTCGGTTTTGAGGGGGTTGCTGTTATCGTCCATAATACCGACCCCCTTGAGCATCCTCCATCTCTTCCTCATCCTCAAACTCATCAAATAGTCTTCGCCGATTAGCTACCCTTTCAAATTCAAAATTTACCCGATTGTTTGGCGGCTCAGATCTCACGGAACGATCATATCTCATCTGGTACTGTCTCTGAACTCTACGGTTTTGATTATGGTTAACATGTTGGTTGAGTGGCGGGTTTATTGGGTTAAATGGTGGTAAGTCATGGAATGGAGGGTTTTGTGGAATGTTTTGTGGGATGGGTTGTTCTTGGTGTGGTGGTGGGTTAATATTGTCGGGTTGAAGCACCGGTGGCATTGGCTATGGGTTTCCTTCCTAATGATTCATTTGTTCCTCTTTTGGCCTCGAAGTTTCAACCCTTTTCTGTTTTTGTTGGTATCTTCTCACGGCTTTCTCAATCTCAGGATCAAACTACAACGCCTCCTTATCTCGACCAAATCTCGTATGCATTAACTTAACAGATTAACTGCACACACCAAACAAGCACACCCCGCGTAAAATCAATGAAGAAAAGAAATTAAACAAAAATTAAACTAAATTATGCTAATTTGAACTAAACTAACCTAGCACTAAGCGCGTTGAGTCCCCGGCAACGGCGCCATTTTGACGTAGGTTGTCGCGGTCTACTCAAAAATAATTAATTAAAGACTTAAATACCTATAAACTAGTACGGGTAAGTAAGGTCGTCTCCACAGGGACTCAAGGAAAGTGCAAGTTTAATATGACTAAATTAATTAATTAACTAAGACGGACAGACGATGTCAAACAGTTTTTAGAAAAAGATTAATTAAAACTAACAATTACTTAAAAACAATTTGTAAATATTAATGAAAAGTATTCATTCTAGGTTTGGTTAATGTGACATTCAACTTAATTCCAGATTCAATTATCTTGATTACCCGTTAATTACTAAACCTAGTAGTTGGATTGTGATGTCAAACGATACCCTAACCTAATTGATGACACAATTGAACTCGGTTTACCTAATTACCAACTTATGTTTGTTAAAACCAATAAAGAGCCAATATTTGATGATAACTAGTCATTGACACAAGAGTTTAAACCCTAAATGTTGATGAACACAACCAAACAAATAATGTATTAATTAATAATCCCAAACACAAATTGTTTAAATAATCAATCAAGAATTAAGCAAGACTAAAGCAATAACTCAATCAAGCTCATAAACATTAAGCATACAAATCTGGTCAGAAGTTAAAATACACAAAAACCTAGCCTAGAACGAACACAGAAATTTAGCCGAACCGAAAGCTTATCTTAATAAACATGCAAACCCGAGATGAACCGGAAGCTTTGGAATGGTGGAAAATCGTCCTAAGCAGCCTCTTTTGCCTCTAGAAGTCGTAAAAATCCAAATGTGAAGGTTAAGGGGTTTATATAAGTCAAACCCTAATTTTTACCGACATTGAGCATCTTCGCGTATCGCGAAGATGTCCTAGCTTGCTTCATCGCGTATCGCGAAGGACAAAATAGTCGGGCCAGAATCTTACAACTTCTCGTATCCCGAAGTTGTCCCCCTGCATCTTCGCGTATCGCGAAGATGCAACTTTTCAGCATTTTTTATTTTCTTTTCTTAACTGCCTCGTGATGCGTGCACTTCCAATTTCTCACTTCTCGATCTTCATTCCAAGTCCGTAAATATCCTCATTAAGCTCCATAGCTTCCAAGTTCATGAAAACACATAAATATACTTGAAGTACCAATGTTCATTCGATTATTAAACTAAAATTAACTAATTAATATCTAAAACTAACTAACTTTTACCCAACCATCAATATGATGAATAACGCATGTTGGCTGATGTTAGACAAGTCGGTTATCATTTTCATTGACGACATATTGATTTATTCGAAGTGCGAGTCTGACCATGCTGAGCATCTGAGAGAGGTATTTTGAAGAAGGAGAAACTATATGCTAAGCTCTCAATGTGCCGTTTTTGCTGCGAGAAGTACAGTTTCTAGGTCACACAATTAATCCTGAAGGGATTACTGTGGACCCAGCTAAGATGGAAGCGATAAAGAATTGGAAGACTCCGCGAAACTCGACTGAGATACGCAGTTTCCTAGGGTTGGCTGGCTATTATAGGAGATTTATTCCGGGCTTCTCCAAGATAGCCGCATCATTGACCGGCATGATCGGAAGACTGTAGTATTCAATTGGGGTAAGCATCAAGAAGAAGCGTTCGAAGAATTGAAGAAAAGACTCATAGAGGCTCCAATCCTTGTTCTGCCCGATGGTGAAGAGGATTTGGTAGTCTGTAATGATGCTTCGCATCAATGGTTAGGTTATGTGTTGATGCAACGTGGTAAAGTCAAAGCTTACGCTTCAAGGTAATTGAAAGTTCACGAAAGTACGTACCCGACGCATGAGAGTTAGCATCTATAGTGCATGCTCTCAAGATCTGGAGACACTACTTGTATGGTACTAAGTGTACCATTTATACGGATCATAAGAGCTTGAAATACTTCTTGGAGCAGAAAGAGTTGAACATGAGGCAGAGAAGGTGGTTAGAACTGATAAAGGATTATGACTGTGACATCAAGTATTATCCCGGAAAGGCTAATGTAGTCGCTAAATCCTTAAGCCGGAAGAACGCAAAAGTCATCACGACGGTCAAGTCGTATAAGCTGATTATCAACTCAGATTTCTTTGAAGAAATCAGCAAGGTACTGTCAGAAGTGCTTATGGATGAAGGGCTAATGAAGAAAGAAAGGATTTTTGGGCGGCAAACTGAATTAATAGACAATACTCATGGTGTGAAGACCAGATTTAATCGGATGTGGATTCCTCGACATGGGAATCTTGGAGGTCGAGTCATAGACTAGGCCCATAAGTCTCGAGACTCGATTCATCCAATATCCACCAAGATGTATCGGGACCTAAAGAAAGACTATTGGTGGCCGAGTATGAAGAACAAAGTGGTAAATTATGTCAGCAAGTGCTTAACTTGCTTACAAGTTAAGGCAAAGCACCAGAAATCGTATGGGAAGGTGCAACCTTTGGAGATACCCGAATGGAAATGGGAACATATCACCACGGATTTTATAACTAAGCTACCGCATACAGCTAGGAATAATGATACCATCTGGGTAATTGTGGACCGTTTGACTAAGAGTGCTCACTTTCTTCCTATACGAGAGGCTATCTCGTCGGAAACGTTAGCCAACGTGTTCATTAACGAAGTTGTAACAAAGCATGGGGTTCCTTTGTCGATCGTGTCCAACCGAGACACTCGATTTACTTCAAGGTTTTGGAAGAAGTTCCACAAAGCAATGGAAACAAGACCGAACATCAACATGGCGTATCATCCTCAAGCAGATGTGCAGTCCGAATGGACTAATCAAACCCATGAGGATATGCTACGTGCTTGTGTGTTGGATTTTGGTGGATGTTGGGATGATCACTTGCACTTGGCAGAATTCTCTTACAACAACAGTTACCATTCAAGTATTGGTATGCCTCATTTCGAGATGTTATATGGTAGACGCTGTAGAACACCTGTTTGTTAGGGAGAGATTGGTCAGAAGGAGATTAGTAGTTTAGAAGTTGTGCAAGAAACCTCTTCAAGATTTGATCAGATCAAGGCAAGATGAAAGCTGCTCAAGATCATTAGAAGTCATTTGCCGATAAGCGATGACGACCGATTGAGTTTAACGTTGGCGACAATGTGATGCTCAAGGTCTCGCCTTGGAAAGGGATTATACGTTTTAGAAAGAGGAGAAAGTTGAGTCCAAGATACATAGGGCCGTTCAGAATCATGGATCGTGTGGGGGAAGTGGCTTATAAGTTGGATCTACCTAAGGAACTGGAAGGAATCTACTCTACCTTCCATGTTTCCCATCTGAGAAAGTGCCTAGCTGATTATACATCTCGCGTACCCCTTCTAGACGTTGAGGTAACGAGCAGCTGAATTACGTCGAGTAGCCTATTGAGATAGTTGACCACAAGGAAAAGCAACTCCGCAAGTTTTACCCATATTTGTTTAAGTAATAGTTAGGTTTCGGGGACGAACCCTATTTAAAGGAGGGTAAACTTGTAACATCCGTATTTTTGGGAATAACAAATAAAGGAAAATTTTACCATTTCATGTGTGTCGTTATTTAATTTATAAGTAACATATGATATTATGTTAATTTAATAGTGTGTTAGTGTTTGGGTTGTGTTGGGTGTGGTCTTGGGAAGAGTTAGGAGAGGGTTATGGGCTATAGGGCCCATGGTAAACCCCCTTAACTATAAAAAAGTCCCATTTCCTTTCCATCCCTTTTCTTCCACCCAAACACTCAAGAACACACATGCATATTCTCTCTCAAACTCGGATCCAAATCCGAGCCAAAGGAAGGGTAAATCTCGTGTTTAAACATCATCAAACAACAAGAAACACCACCAGATCTGCGGGTTGTTCAGATCCGAACCTAAACCCAAGACGGTAAAGTGAGTTTTGGTTAAAAAAAGGTTAATTTTAAGGCCGGTTTCGACATGCAAACTTATATAACAGTAGATCTGGCTGTGGGATGTAATAAAAACATAAACTTTACAAGCCGTGAGTTAACATGTGCAATATAGAAAGAAATGGAGATGTTCGGGCCTTGTAGAACACGGGAAGACAAAGTTGGTACAACCCAAAACTTACCAGAATAGTAAAACGGGTCATAAAGATGGGTTCTGGAGGTTATTAGATGAAAACATGGTAAAACGAAGAAAATGAAATTCTGATCGCATGGTAAAGAATCGCATCGCGTAGCATCATTTAAATACTGCGATGCGATTAGAATTAGCCATGCGATGCAATTCGTTTTGCTCCATGCGATGCGATTCCTTTGCTCCATGCGATGCGATTCGTTTTGCTCCATGCGATGCGATTCGTTTTGCTCGATACGATGCGATTGGATTGTAACCCATGCGATGCTATTTGATTTACATGCGATCCGAAATTGTTGTAAAACTTAATCCGACTCGCTTTTCTGATGAAAATTTAATAAAGACTTGTTAACAAAAATAAAAATTTTCCAAGCTAACTTGGTAGCTCGACCCCAGCCAGGGGCTCTGCCCCTTGGACCCTTCTAGGGGTTGCCGCCCCTAGACCCTGCTACTAGGTGCACTGTCCTGGACCCCCGTTCGTTAGGGACTTCATTAACCTAGGAGTATGACACGCTTAGAAGTAGTTAACTAATACTTTATTACACAGTTAACCATGCACAGCTAAGGAAGGGGCATCGCACTTAACTCAGAGAGAAACCGACTTCAAGTGAGTTCTAGCCCCTTTCTATGTTATGTTTTTAGAGGCTGTGTGCATACTGCGATATGATAGATTAATACACCTACCTTAAAATGGTAAGTGTATATTAGATTTATGTTTGTAAATGTATGTGAATGTTGTAGAAGGTTTGAATGGTATGCATATGGTTATATATATTTAAATACTTACGAGTAATAAAGTATGTGACGAGGGTATGTATGATTGTATGGTACGATGAAGGGCTCCGGACCCTAATAATATCCAAGGTATGAAGGGCACCGGACCCCAATAATATCCGAGGTATGTAGGGCACCGGACCCTAATAATATCCGAGGTATGTAGGGTGAAATGCTCTTTAAAACGTAGAGATAATAAAGTATGAATGAATGAAAGTATGTATGAACGAAATATATAAGCAGGTGAAGTATGTAATATGTATCCTCGGATGCGTATGTGTAAGTATGTGTATGTAATGTATATTGCCTGATTAACTAGAACTCACTCAGCGTAGCTGACTTTTAGTATGCACGCAGGCAAATAGGTTGAAGCAGTTGGCTTGAGGAGAGACACATGGCATGAACTGAAGAGGCTGGCATCTATGAAGAAGTGTCATGACTGTTATATATTAATGTTTATGATAATACAATTGGTGTGTTTAAGACAAAAACTAATGTTTTGTAATGTAATGCTTGAAGTTTTAAGTATTCTGCAAAAGTTTAATTCACTCTGATATTTAGAACTGTGTTTATGAGTAAATCAAACGCCAAAGTAGGGCTCCCATGATTAGGGCCTTACATATACCGTCATGTTAATTTCTTTTTCGACAATCAAGTTGGGTGTGACATTCGTTAAATGTCGAACCCGAAAACTAGACCCATTTTAAATTTGGATGTGATTTGAATCCTCTTTTAATCAATATATTTTTTATGACTATGCTTTAATCAAGTTATAAGTTACTAATTTTACAACCATATTCGCAAATCCAGGGTTGTCTCCGAGAATTGTTAAAATATTTTGGATCTTAAGTAAAAGGAATATTTTGTTGGTTGAAACAATTTAATTTTTAAATGGGCTTACTTGGTTACGATTTGGGTTGTCTAAAAACTTTTGTATAAAAATAGACTTAAACATGTATCAAATGAGACTAACACCCACAACCTTTTGTTTGAGAATCATACCCCTTTGTCACAAGACTAAGCTAGTTGTTATGTAATTGGGTTTAAACATTAAATATACATATTGATTTTCATAAAAATACATATAATTTTAAAAAAATAGGCCTAGTAGGGTGTTAGGCCGGAGACTGTCGATCACCCAGCCCCCCCCCCCCACCCCCCCGGGCCGATCCGGCACAAGTCTTGGTGAAATGAAAATCATTACATCACATCGTTACTTTTGCTATGTTACATATTTAAGCCTTTGGAACCCGTATTGACATAACCTGACATTTTAAAGCCTAAAATAGTTATATATGAGTATTTTACCTATTCAAAATATTTTTATAACACCTATTTATGTAACATACTTTTTATAATACAATAAATTGTTATATGGACCTTTAAGCATTTAACTAGCCTAAGTAATATATCTAATTAATTATTATAGCAAATGCTCCTTCTCGTATCTTGAAAATACAAAATAATTCAACCCAAAACCCGCCCAAACCATCCAACCTCCCCTAGCTTACTCTTCAAGTTTAATTTTAATAGTAAAAAAAACACTTTCATATTTTAGTACCTCTCATCTTTAGTAAATATAGGAATACTTTCACCCCTTTTTCTCATCAGCACCAAAGACAATATTATTTATTAAAAATCTCTCTCCCTCTTACCAAAAACATTCATCACCTCCTTCGATCTTCATCTTCTTATTTTTTATTTTCTTTTGTTTATCAAGAACAAGGTAAGCAAAACGTTTTTGTAACATTAGTTGTATTGTTCTTGATTTTTCTTTAATTCTTTTTCTTCTTTTCAATTAAATGGTTATTCAACCATGAAACAATCATGTTTATGGTTATTCAACCATGAAACAATCATGTTTATGAAACAATCAAATTTTGTAACAATCATGTTTATATACAATGATGTATAGGGTGGAGGAAGCAAATAACACAAGGAAGATGATTTATTATGGTCACACCTTGATAACTTCTTACATCTTCTAGTTTCAGAATTTTTATTTGATTTTTTTTGTTGATTCTTGGACCATGAGGATTTATGTGATAACACGTTTAAACATGTAATAGCATCACACAATGAGTGGTGTAATTTTTCTTTCATCAAAAACCAATCCAAAACACCAAGACCTTAGGTGTTAATGGTGTTTTAGTTGTGAACAGAAGTTTGGTCGTCAAAGATTGAACCATAACATAGTCACATTGTCATAACGACCTGGAATGGTATAAGGGAAAAGCCTATGATGAACTTCATCGAAATGGTTATAGCGGATATTTAATTTCAATTTAAATAATTCTTATGGTTTCACATCACTATTTTAGTTTTAGTACTCAGATGTACCATTTGAGAAAATCGGTTGTTTCAGCCTATCTCAAGTTCTAATTTGAGGAAAGTTTCTAAATGAAAGATGTTCATAAAACCCTAATTTAGTAGACTATATATTTTTATAAATTTTAGAATTTTATTTATATTTTTAAGTAGGATTCAAATCAAAGACAAATTCTGTCCAAAGCTAATTAAAATCTTTTTGTTTGTTTCCAAGCCTTAGACGTGGTATATTGTTTGCTTAGCTATTCTTAGCTATCCTTATTCAAACCTAGACTAAATCAAGTTTTTTGAACTTTGATTTAGGGTTTATTCAATGAAGAACCAATCAAGCACTCTTAGATCAACTCTCTCACTCATTGTTTGTTTTTAAGGTGAGTTTTCATAACCTCTTTTTAACTTTTACATACTTTGGGGTGCAGCACGTATGCCTATTATTGAGTCTATGTAATTTACAATTGTCTCATTTTCACAAACGATTCACAATTATGTCATTGCGTATTTTAGTTTGATCTATGTGTTTATGATATGTGCCGTGTGCTCAGATTAAATGCTATGTGTTTACAGTTTTATGGTGATGGTTGCTTATACTCGATGTCTTCATTCTCAATAGTGAACAGTGTCACACCCTGCCAATGGGGCCTGGGAGTTTCATGGATAAATTAGTACCAAGCTTACGAACTATTATTGATGAAGATAAGGTGCAACGTTTGCATTATGTACATAAGACAAGATGTAACTACACAACTATCTAGTCTCTGAGACTGTTGCAATCTCGTGTTAGGTTCTACTAATCTTCTTGACATCTAATTTTAGGGACATGTATATGTGACAAAATTATCAATGATGAACAACTAGTTATAAGTTATTTTTAATCTAGATCATTATCAAATCATTGTGCTTCAAAAAAGATATCTATAGCTCGCATGGAAAACTTCATCCAATTCATCTGCTAGCAAGCACGTTTACTAAGCGTTTCATTGTGGGTGTAAACAAGCCGAGCCCCTGATGAACTACTCGAGACTGTCTTGCTAAAAGCTCAAATCGAACAAAGCACAGGTGAGCTCAAGCTCGTACGTAACTAATAATTGCTTACAAGAAAATAAATCACCATATAGTAACCCAATTCACTACATGTTCCACTGCGGGAGTAAAGAAACGAGCCGCTCAAGAGCTACTTGAAATTGCCTTACTAAAAACTCAAATCGAGTCGAACTCAAATGACTTTAAGCTTGACTGTAACTAATCAATAATTTACATAGAAAATCTCACTTTGAGTGTACAACAGTGTGCGATATAACTGTGTTGTTATAGTATTTTAATTAGACGGTGCAATTATTTCATTTTAAACGGGGTAGGCATATGCCGAATGAATTTACACGTTACGCTTATGCGCCCCACGTTTAAAATGGTAATTTGATTATAAAATTAGGATGCGATTGTCCCATTGTGCATGGTGATAGGATTTTGAATGCTAGAACCCTTAGTCAATAATTTTAACATTTTTAGTGTTTTTATAAATGTTTAGATTACATCGAAACAAAAGGCAAGCAGGCAACAAGATACACCGCTACCCCTTTTTTATCGAAAATACTGAAGAAACGTGGATCTACTCACTGGTAGCAGATCTACTTTCCTCGGGTGTGATTATACTATTTCACCGATGGTTCTTCTGGGTCTGTGTTCTTCCACCTACAAAATGAACAGCGCCGTTACTTACCCCTCAGAAAGGGACAGAGGGGTCCTCTTTGGGGTAACCCTCCGGCGTGAGAATCAGTATATTTGTGGAGAAGATAATAATGTGTGTAAGAGAATCTCAAGAGTATTGCTGAATAGCTTAATACCCTCTGATTGTGAGACTGTCTGTTTTGTATGTAACTGACTGTGAGTGAATGTGATTCAATATGATTGAATGTGTTATCACTGCTTGTAACTGTCAATGATTGAGTATGAATGTGTCATCAAAGTGGAGTTGATGCTGTATTTATAGTGCTAAGGTTACCACCGGTTGGGCTCAACCTCGTTGGCTTCCTCCAATCGCACTGCGCCACGTGTCCTCTGGGACACCTGGCGCTTTCTCGTTGGTTGTAATCACGTGGTAACACATGTGTCTTGCTGAGTTGTCGACCTTCCATTTGGCAGCTGTCAACATCAGCATATTCTTACTCCTTAAAAAGATGCCTTCTGGAAGGTTGTCTGACGTGCACAATCAAGGTTGCCCTAATCCTGATTTGGATAAGGACGAGGTTGATTATGCGCACGTGTGATATGCGCCCATCCTGAGGATGCGCGAGGTCTTCTCTTTATTCTCACGCGCAGATATTTCATGCGCAGATGTGATATGCACGAGCATGTGATATGCGCCGCGCGCTGATGCGCTGCGCGCATATGTGATGCGCGAGCATGTGTGTCTGGGCAGATGTGATATGCACGAGCATGTGATATGCGCCGCGCGCGTATGTGATGCGCGAGCATATGTGTGCCTGGGCATATGATGCCTGAGCATGTTTTGTATGTGCCATGCGCATAGGTTTTGGCTTTGTGCCTTCATAATGTCTTTATCTTGTGGGTTGACCCGCCTTGCTCGGTGTTGAGGCAGGTACATACCTCTTCAAGCCCCCCCGGTCTAATGTGTGTCTTATTTCGCGCGAGCGCGGTAAGATGGATATTAGACTTACTGATTTGGTCTTTAAAGGGGTTTGTCGTTTTATTGGTTGTTTCCATCGTTGCGCGAAGTTCTATCCATTTGGTTGAAAACGAAGGGTTGAAAACGAAGGGTCGAACACGTGGTTAGTTGGTGGTGACGTGCGCCGTAAACATGTCAGACGTTTCGTGTGCTCGAGGTGCTACAGTTGCCTTTCACGTCCCCTCACACAGCTGTCTTGAACACGTGTCGCGCTCGCATTGGTTAGCACCTGCGAGTGGGGGCGCGTCTCTGCTCCGTGGCAGGTCCGTTACGTTTTTATGTCCCCTCAACAGTGTTAGGGACACGTGCCGCGCCCTCGTTGGCTTACACCTGCGAGTGGGGGCGCGTGAAATCCCATCAGTTACCACTTTTCTCTCTCCTGGGCCTATAAAAGCAGGCCCTTAGGAAATTTTTATCTTCATCTTCATTGTTTCAAATTTTCTATTTTCTGCCTTTCATATTCTGAATTGAGTATATTCATCTTTTCGATTTTTCGATTATCTGCTGGTGCAGTTGTATGTCTGATAGTTCAGACTCGTCTAGCCCCTCAATCACCTCTGTTGCCTCTCGAAGACGCCGTGTGAAGTCTGTGGTGATGTCGACATTGAAGCAAAAGGGGAAAGGGAAGAGGGTTGTTGAGACCACATCGGAGGAAGTAGGGAGGACCAAGGCCACCAAAAGGTGGAATGAAATCCTCTGCAAATTGAAGCAGGCCGATCTCGACAACCTCATCGCCTCTCAGGGCTTTCCCACCCTGTTTGGCTGCATGTTGCCTAGGTCCGGGCAAACGGCGGCGGACCCGCCTGCCGGCTATATATCCCTATATAGCCACTTTTTCACCCACTGCAACCTTCGTCTCCCGATGACAAGGTTTGTGGGTGCACTGCTGAAGTTCTATGGGATTCATATATCCCAAGTCCATCCGTTTGGACTCGTGCGCGTGACTCACTTTGAGTTCATGTGCAAATCCCAGCGCGAGGAACCCACTCCTCGGCGCTTTCAATATTTTTACAAGCCCAAGATCCAGGACAATTGGATCTCTTTCATTCCTCGCAGTCAGAAGGTGAAGTGCTCCACTGTTTCATTCAAGAGCCTTCATGACTGGTCTGAGAGGTTCTTTTACATAAGGGCTGGTGTGATCCCCATCCGTATGACCATGCGCTCTATCTCTTCTGCGCCTGCGGATGAGGGTGTCCTCAAGAACCCAACTGGCGCCTGGGTTAAGAAACTGACCGCCGAACCATCCCCCGCGAAGAAAATTTGCGAGGAGGCGCTGGTGGGGGTCGGCATGAGTAAGCTATGGGCCGACAGCGCGCTTGAGCCCGTTATCCAAGTCGACGGGTTGTGTAAGTTTATTTCATTGCTTTATTTATTTTTTCTGCGCGAACATAATTCTTTTGCTGATATCACTTGACTTGTTTTTGCGCAGTCACCAAGGATTATGTCCTTGCCGCTTATGATGAACAAGTGGAGGGTGGCTCCGTCGCGCTTGGCGCTGGGGAAGTTGGTTTCCCAGATCGCTTCGATGACATGTTCATCCCAGTGGATCTGGAATTTGACTTTGACAGTGACGCGCCTGGTAAGCCTTCGCACTTATGCTCATTCCTTTAGAATACCCAAGTTTATTAACAGTTTTGTTGGTTGTTTTTGCAGATGCGCTTGAAAACTACGAGCTGGAGCTTGCGGAAGAGGAGGAGGAGGAAGAGGAGGCGCCCCTACTAAAGCGCAAAGCTAAGGGGAAATCTGGCGCAGGGGCCAGTAAGAAACAGAAGAAAAATGACACCCCTGTTGCTCATCCCCATGCTCAAACGAAGGGACCTAAGGAAACCCAGGTGTTTACCACCAAGGTTTCTTTAGCTTCCCTGCCTGTGAAAGTGGGCAGACCTCCTGTCCACTTGAGGTATGGTGGCGTCACCTCCTCCGTTCGCGCGGCTGAAGAGAGAAGCAGTGCCGCGCCTGCAACAGGTATACTTTGTTTATCTTCATCTGGCTGAATTGTTATTAAACCTTTGCTCCTTTGAATGTTTGCAGAACCGGCGACGGTAGCAGATCAGCCACAGGCGCCACAAGGTGCTGAGGCTGCGCCGGGGACTGCTTCGGAGTCCCCTGTTCTACCCTCTGAAAAGGGTAGAATGAACTTTATGGCGATGTTCGCCGCGCGAACAGAATTGCGCCAAGGTATGTTTTGCACACTTGTCTTCTTTATTTTTCTTTTGGATTCAGTCATAAACCATTTTTCCTTGTTGATTTGTTCATAGGAGTTGTAGCTGGCGTACAAGTTGCTGGCGACACTCCTGGCGCCGTTGGCGGCGCCGCTGGTTCTGGTCCTGCTCCTGCTAGTGCTGATTCTCCCCTTATTGGGGTTACAAAGGAGCAGGAAGCCGTATTGCGCGCCGAACTGGCGGCGTCGAGACCTCCCTCGCCTCCTCCTACGCGCAGCCCTCTCTGCGAGGCTGGTTTGGAGCCCCCCAGGTCGCAGGAGAAGAGGCCTATTCAAGAAGATGAGGAGGATGAGGGGGCTCAAGCTGAGGACTCCTTGGGAGACCGCGCCAGCCCTGCGATACCACAAGTCTTCGCAGCGCATACTTCTGGTGGGGCTGGCCCTGACTTTTCTGCTTCATCCCCGCAGGTATGTTTTAATTTGTTGCTCCGCTGCGCGTACCTCCATATAAGTATGTTTATGACTTAGAACATTTCTTGTGTTTTGTAGGAAGGTGACCACGTTTATCGCCCGAGATGGAATATTAATGAAGACAGTTCCTTCCAATCCATGGGCGTATGCGAGGACTTCTGGGCTCATGCCGTGCCTCCTACTGAAAGGAGGTATCAGGAGGAGCGCACCCGCGCTGACTTGCTCAACGATCATATTTTCGCTGGGTCAGCTTTCTTTGCTGCCTCCCAAGAGCTTCATCGCGATTATATTAAAGTACGCGATGCTCTTGTGGCAGCCCAGCAAGAGGCTAAGGTGGCCGCCTGGAACCTTTCTGATGCTCGCGCACGAGCTGAGAAACTCCAGGCGGAGCTCAGCGAAAACTGAGCAAGTGCCAACACCGCCTATATTAAGCGCGGGCATGAGCTCCAAGCTGCGCGGGAGAAGCAGCAGTTGGCGGAGGCCGAAGTTGCCAAGTACGCGCGTAGAGTGCGTGTCTTGGAACAGCAGGCTGAGGCGCGTGACCAAGCTATCGTCCAGAGTATCACTGAAAAATCATCACTGGAGAGCGAGGTTGCGCGCCTGAAGAGGGAGTTGGCGGCCGCGCAGGCCGATAGAGATGAGGCCTTGGCGACGGCGGCGTCCAGCCAGGAAGCACTTGGTGCTGCGCAGGCGGAGAAAGAAAAAATCTTGGCGGCAGCAGCGTCTGATAAGGAGGAGCTAAAAAAGACTAAGGAAACTGTTGAGTTATTAAACTCCCAGGTTCCTGTCCTCGAGACGTCTGTTGCTGGCCTCGCGCAGGATCGCCAATGGCTGGTGTCACAGGGCATAACTCGCTGCGCTTTGGCGATGAAATATTCCGCCGAGTTTCAGGCCCTTGTGATGGACTGCAATGCCGCCGCGCGCTTGGTGGGCCGAGCTGAAGGGTTTACGGATGGGTATGACTATGGCATGTTGAAGAAGAACCCATCCGAGTACCCTTACAAGAGCGACGCGGCCTGCGCGGACATGGCCGCGGTGGGGGAAAAGTACATGAATACTCCCATCCCCATCCTTATGCAGGTACCTTGACCTTAATGAGTTTTACTTGACTAATTTTTCCAAGTGTTTTGTACTCAATACTTTTCTAATGATTTTGCAGATAGCTGCGCTTGCTGACCAGCCCGACCTCGGCGCGCTAAAGAAGTTGCTCGATGAATGCGAGAGGGCTGGTGGCGATGATGGTGGCGCGGGGGATGTTGCCCCTGCCAGCGGCTCAGGCGCTGCGAATAAATCTGCTCCTGACACCGTCGTGATAGAAGACTCCAATGAGGAGGAAGAACTTGACTATGGTCAGTTCGGAGATGAGGAGCAGGCCGCGTCAGATGCTGCGGGAGATGATGAAGGTGATGAAGTGGCTGACGTCGACGTGGAGACTTGAGAAGCCCTTCATCAAATTTTACATATTTAATTTTTTATACTTGTAATTTGTAACTCATCATACTTGTAAATTTCAATCCAATGGAATGAAACTTGTTTTCTCTTTTTCACATCTTGCGCATTTCCATTCATCTCTTCATGTTTGCTTGTATAGATATAAGATATGCTTGCACGTTAAAATAAGAACAAGGTTGTAAGGAAATTATTCACTTAACCTCTGTTCTATTTTGTTTGTGGTTTCGCAGTATCTTGTTTATGCTGACATGCGCGCTAACTTTTCATTATTTCTTTTTTGCGCGTCGTTGTCGCGCGGTATTTATATGGAAGTATGAGTTTAGCCATTACATGTCAGCGTGTGTTACTCAGATATCCACTATGATTCCGCGCGCGACCTCGACCTGAGACCTTAACATGATATGGCATGTACTTTGCCTTAGTTGTGTTTAAGGATTTTTATGATCAGGCTGCGCGGGATGTAAGATGGATGTTTGTGAGTGTTTTGAGCTAAGGCTCTTTGTTTTGGGCTAAGGCCCTGACGTTTTTAGAGTTAAGACTCATTAACGTGTTTGAGCTAAGGCTCGTAAGTTTGGGCTAAGGCCCTGGCGTTTTAGAGTTAAGACTCGTTAACGCGTTTGAGCTAAGGCTCGCGCATGTATGTTTTACTTCGCTTTATTTTGCTTTGAAGTCAATATAGTGTTGTCATATTGTTCCAAATTAATAAAGGAAGTGTGAAACATGTATGCAAAGGTAATAGAACAAATATTGAAAGATAGCGCGAATCATCATTCATGATGGCTTAAAAGCCTTGATTACATATTTGAACATTTACATGAAGCATTTTCTAAGCTGTGCTGCGTTCCACGCGCGCGGTATCTTTTTTCCATTCAAATCTTTTAAAGTGTACGCGCCTTTCCCCAAATCTTCTGAAATTTGATAAGGTCCCTCCCAATTGGGGGACATTTTTCCTGGGGGTATCGCGCGGCTAGCTTCATTGTTTCGAAGGACAAAATCATTTTTCTTGAAGTGGCATTCTTTAACGCGCTGATTATAATATTTTTCCAACTTTTTCTTGTATTTGGCTTCATTGATGATAGCCGCTTCTCTGCGCCCTTCAAGCAAGTTGAGGTCCAATCTTCTTTCGCGCTCGTTATCAGTCTTGCTCATCATGAGTACCCTATGGGATGGGCATCCAATTTCTGCTGGGATCATAGCCTCAGTCCCATAGGTTAGGCTGAACGGGGATTCGCCATTGCTAGTTTTGCTTAATGTCCTGTGCGCCCACAGGACATTAGGTAACTCTTCGACCCAAGAATGGGATTCTCCCTCCAATCTTTTCTTCAGCCCATTTAACAAACTTTGATTCGCGCGCTCCACTTGGCCATTCCCTTGAGGGTGGTAGACCGAAGTGAAGATTTGGTTGATGTGCAGTTCTTTGAGCCAGCTGGATATCTTCCTGTCAGTGAATTGTTTGCCATTGTCGCTCACAATTTCCATAGGAAGGCCAAAACGGCAAATGATGTGGCTCCAGATAAATTGCTTCATCGCCTCAGCTGTGATTTTTGCTAGTGGCTTGGCCTCAACCCATTTTGTGAAATAGTCTATCGCCACTACCAAAAATTTCACTCGCCCTTGCGCTTGCGGCAGGGGCCCCACAATATCAATGGCCCATTTGTGGAAAGGCCATGCGGAGGTCACTGGAATCAAGTTGTTCTTTGGACGCATGGTGTTTGGCGCGTAGCTCTGACATGCCTTGCATTTTTGTATTTCTTTTAGCGCATCCAAGTACATGCCTGGCCAATAGTAGCCCGAGCTCATTGCCTTGGCAACCACCATGCGCGGGCCAGCGTGTATGCCGCAGATTCCTTCGTGAATCTCCCTAATCACATAGCTTGCTTCTTCAGCATCCAGGCATTTCATGAGCGGTCCAAGATAAGAGCGCCGATATAATGTACCATCAAGTAGTTCATAGTTCTGCGCCTTGTGTCTTATCTTTCTCGCATGTGCGCGATCATCCGGTAACGTCCCCTCCTTCAGGAATTCCATTATTGGAGTTATCCAGGATGAAGGGGTTGTATGAATTACAAGGACCGATTGCGTTTGCACTGACGGGTTGCTCATCACTTCCACCCTGACATCTTTGCCAAAGTGATCAAAATTAGTTGATGCCATCTTACTCAACGCGTCAGCGGACTTGTTTTCGCTGCGCGAGATGTGTATGATTCTGAAGAAGTCAAATTGCTCAACGAACTTTTTTGCCTGCTCTAGATATAGAGGCATTGTGTTCTCCTTGGCGTCATATAGGCCGTTGACCTGAGCAGCTACCAAGTAAGAATCAACATGGGCCTCTAGCCTTTTAACTCCAAACTTGCGCGCAATGCGCAGACCTGCCAGCAGGGCTTCATACTCAGCCTCATTGTTGGTACTCTTGAAGTCCAACCTAATAGCATAAGTATATTCATGATTATCAGGGTCCACCAGTTTGAGGCCTGCGCCGGACCCTTCGCTGTTGGAGGCTCCATCAGTGAATAGCCTCCAAACATCTTCTTCATCATTTGCTCGCGGAGGGTCTACCTCGCGCTGAGCTTCTTCAATCTTTCCCTCTGGGATTTCCGTGATGAAATCCGCCAAAACTTGACCCTTTATCGCTGGACGGGGCTTATAAGTGATCGTGTGTTCACCTAATTCCAGCGCCCACTTTGTCAGCCTTCCGGATAGCGCAGGGCGTCGCAAGACTTGCTGGATGTTGTAACCTGTCAGAACTTCAATCGGATGACCATTGAAGTATCTGTGAAGCTTGCGCGACGCGTGTGTTAGTGACAAAACTAACTTTTCCATGATGGAATAGCGCGTCTCAGGGTCTGTCAGCACCCGACTCACATAGTATATTGGCGTTTGGATCCCCTTGCGATCCACCAATAATACTGCGCCGATGGCGCGGTCTCCAGCTGACAAGTACAATGTAAGGGTTTCGCCAGGAAGTGGAGCTGTGAGCGCGGGCAGCTTTATGAGACATTCTTTTATCTCACTGAAAGCTTGCTCAGCCTCAGGCGTCCACTTGAATTGGCTCTTCTTCAAGCAATTCCTCAAAGTGTTAACGAATGGAGTAGATTTGCTGGCGTGGTTCGCTAGGAACCTGTTGATTGACACCAATCTACCATTCAGCTTCTGAACCTCTTTCATGGTGGATGGTGAAGGCATGTCAAGGATGGCTTCCACCTTTTCAGGGTTCACCTTGAAACCATCCTTAGTGACCATTACACCAAGAAATTTCCCCTCTTCCGCGCCGAAAGTACATTTGCTCGGGTTGAGCTTCATGTTAACTTCCGTTAGGCGCTGAAGAGTTTCCTCGATGTCTTTGAGCATTTGTCTCTCCTCCCTGCTCTTGATCACCAAATCATCAACGTAGACTTCTAGATTTCTTCCGATTTGTTCACTGAAAACCGAATCCATAAGTCTCTGATAGGTTGCGCCCGCATTCTTTAAACCAAAGGGCATTTTTGTGTAACAAAAAACACCCTTGTCGGTTCTGAAGGCAGTCTTGTCTTCATCCTGTGGTGCCATTTGAATCTGGTGATAGCCTTTGTAGGCATCCAGGAAACATTTGAGCTTGAATGGCGCCACGGAGTCCACCTTTGCGTCGATGTTTGGGAGGGGGTAACAGTCTTTCGGACATGCTTTGTTGAGGTCCTTGAAGTCAATACACATTCTCCCTGACCCGTTGCTTTTCTTTACCATCACAGGATTGGCTACCCACGTCTGGTATCGGATCGGGCGGATGATGTTTGCGCGCAACAGGTCCTCCACTTGCTCATTCATGGCCTTCGCCTTTTCATCCCCCATGATTCTCTTTTTCTGAGCAATTGGCTCCACCGACTTGAACGTGTTAAGAGAATGTTGCGCCAAGTCTCGCGGGACCCCCGTCATATCGGAGTGTTGCCACGCGAAAACTGACTTGTATTTTGTGAGCAACTTTTTCATTCTCAATCTCGTTTCGTCTGAAATGGTAGCGCCAATTGTGACCGTTTGCTCTGGGAATTTTGGGTTTAAAATCCACTTCTCTGGCGCATTGTCAGCCATTGGAAGTTTCATTCTCCCTTCCCGCGGCGTGCTTGTCACTGCGCACAAATGATCGCGGTAAACAAATGTTACGCCTGTTGGTGTAGGGAACCCCAATGCGCCGTGCGCTGGCGACGGTACAGCATTAAATTGGGCAATCGTTCCCCTACCCAGGATCATATTGTGGCATGACGTGGTGGGCAAGACCAAGAAGTTGACAACATCGGCTCGCTTGTGCTCATCATCCCCCATAGTTAGTTCAAACTGAATCTGGCCTAGGGGATGTATGATTTCATTTAAGACACCACAGATTGGTGCGTTCACAATTTCGAGCCGCGCTTGGTCTGCCGGGTCTAACTTTCTGAAACACTGCTCATACATAATGTCAGATTCGCTTCCAGTGTCCACCAGGACCTTTGACACTTCGTAATGAGCAATGTGTGTGGTGATGACGAGAGGACTGCTTATTGAAGGGCCTCCCCTGATTCTTGGGAAGATGACTTGCTGCTCGCGCCAATCTCCGTGGATTTGCGCGCTTCTCTTTTTTGACGTCTGCCCTTGTCGTCCCCCCTCAGCCACACAGATTCTTTTGTATTTCTTGCTGGCAGAGGCTCCTTCCGGTTGCTCATCTTCTATTCTTTGGTTTTTTACCAAGTGAGCCAGCCTGCCTGAATTTACATCCTTCTCGATCGCATCCTTTAAATGATGGCATGCGTCGGTGTTGTGGCCCGGGGACCTGTGAAATTCACAATATTTGCCACTGTTTTGCGGTCCCTTGTAGTGTAGTTGCTTGGGGGGCTTGAATTGGACATTCTCAGTACTTAACACCTGTGAAGGTGTTTTAGTGAGGGGTGTCCATATTCTTGGCAGAGGTCTGCTAGGATCTCTGCCGCCCTCCCTCTTGTCACCCTCCCCGCGATTACGAACTTCTTTTTGGGGCTGGGGTGAGGTTTGTTGCGCTTGTTTTTCCGCGGAAGAAAAACTTGTTGGCTGCAACCTGGACCATACAGAGTTTTGTTTGGCCCTCTTCTCTTTGCTGCGCGGTGATTCTGCCTGATGCGCTCTTTCTCTTGCCCTATCTTGGGCAATCTGTTTCTCATTTCTCGCGAAAACTCGCGATGCCTCCATTAACTTGGCCCACGTGGTGGGCATACCATCTTTGCTTACGAGAGCCCGGCGGAGTTGATCACTGCGCGCGCCTTGTATAAAGGCCACGCGCAGGAGCTGCTCAGTTATACCCCCGATTGCCAGGGATTCCTGATTGAAACGAGTGATGTAATCTTCAATCGTTTCATCATTCCTGCGTATGCAGTGCATGATGTCATCAGGATCGCGCGTGTGCCTGCGCTGCTGTACGAAGTGGGCTTGGAACTTTTCTAATAGTTCCTCGAACCCATCAATTTGCCCTGTCGGCAAGCTCTCGAACCATACCCGCGCTGCGCCCGTGAGGCAGCGAGCAAACATATGACACCATGTTGGCATCGTCCAGCTCTCTAGGTTTCCCGTGTTATAGAAACCTTGCAAAAAGTCATCTGGATCTGTTGTGCCATCATATTTGCCCAGCCACTTGGCATCTTTGTCTTGTGCTGGATGGGAGCCTGCGCGATGCGCGCAGTAAACTTTGAGTGTTTTACCAGGATGGCTGGTCTGTAGGGCATGGTTACGTCCACTTGCCCTCTGACCGGTGGGCTGTACGGCATGTGCAGATCCAGATCTGCTCTGGCTCCAGGCGCCATGTTCACAGGCGCGCGGAGCTGTGAGCCTCCTGCATGAGTATCCCGTGTCTTCCTCATGCTATGCACTTCTTCATCACTGAACTCAGTGTGTGCAGTGTGAACAGAATGTCCTTCTTCCGGCGCGCGCGGCCTTTTTGTAGTCTACTTATCAAAAGCTTGCTTTTGTGTTTGGTCGGCTAGCTTTTTCTGCTTGACCATTTCATTGTATTTTTCCATCAGACGCCGCTGCTCGTTTATGAGTCATTCATTTGGATCATTTGTTTCCTCTTCTGGACCCATTGGTCCTTTCAGTTTCGCGCCGGCCATATTTTGTAACGTGAGATCGTCTGGAGGAGTTTCAGTCTGGCCGTGAGGGGTTGTGACGAAGGGACGGTTGCTGGTGGTACGCGTAGAATCACGCGGAACCCTCAGAACCTGCTGTCCGTCGTTAACACCCTCACGTTCAATATCCTCCAGAGCTTGATCAACGTTACGAACTCCAGAAACCATGGTGATTGATTTTTTTTTTTTTTTATAGATCTGATGAGATCTGATTGCCGTTTGTAACAGTGGATGGCGCCAATGAAGAAACGTGGATCTACTCACTGGTAGCAGATCTACTTTCCTCGGGTGTGATTATACTATTTCACCGATGGTTCTTCTGGGTCTGTGTTCTTCCACCTACAAAATGAACAGCGCCGTTACTTACCCCTCAGAAAGGGACAGAGGGGTCCTCTTTGGGGTAACCCTCCGGCGTGAGAATCAGTATATTTGTGGAGAAGATAATAATGTGTGTAAGAGAATCTCAAGAGTATTGCTGAATAGCTTAATACCCTCTGATTGTGAGACTGTCTGTTTTGTATGTAACTGACTGTGAGTGAATGTGATTCAATATGATTGAATGTGTTATCACTGCTTGTAACTGTCAATGATTGAGTATGAATGTGTCATCAAAGTGGAGTTGATGCTGTATTTATAGTGCTAAGGTTACCACCGGTTGGGCTCAACCTCGTTGGCTTCCTCCAATCGCACTGCGCCACGTGTCCTCTGGGACACCTGGCGCTTTCTCGTTGGTTGTAATCACGTGGTAACACATGTGTCATGCTGAGTTGTCGACCTTCCATTTGGCAGCTGTCAACATCAGCATATTCTTACTCCTTAAAAAGATGCCTTCTGGAAGGTTGTCTGACGTGCACAATCAAGGTTGCCCTAATCCTGATTTGGATAAGGACGAGGTTGATTATGCGCACGTGTGATATGCGCCCATCCTGAGGATGCGCGAGGTCTTCTCTTTATTCTCACGCGCAGATATTTCATGCGCAGATGTGATATGCACGAGCATGTGATATGCGCCGCGCGCTGATGCGCTGCGCGCATATGTGATGCGCGAGCATGTGTGTCTGGGCAGATGTGATATGCACGAGCATGTGATATGCGCCGCGCGCTGATGCGCCGCGCGCGTATGTGATGCGCGAGCATATGTGTGCCTGGGCATATGATGCCTGAGCATGTTTTGTATGCGCCATGCGCATAGGTTTTGGCTTTGTGCCTTCATAATGTCTTTATCTTGTGGGTTGACCCGCCTTGCTCGGTGTTGAGGCGGGTACATACCTCTTCAAATACAATTCCCACAAAATATAACATCCTAACGAGTTTTTGTGATTTGAATGAAACTTTTCTGGGATGTAAAAAAGGATGGATTTACAAAGAATAACAAAAAGACCATGTAAAATTTTATTTAAATGGATGTAGCCTCTTGATTTGTTCATCATTATGGATGCATATACAAATCTTTAATCCCACTTTCATAACCATGTGTATAGTTAGGGTTACCCAACACCCTACAGCAACCCTACTTATTAAAAACAATCAAAGCCGTTTTTATTAATTACCATCATCATTCATCTGGCCCATGACCGTTTTCTTATCTCCCTCGATTGGGTACCGGATGTAGAAAGGCAGTGATGGCTGTGTCGTAGGCTGATGATGATCAAATTTTAGTGAGGAGCATCGAACCTTTTGTAACTCTTTCTTCAGTCTACGGTTCTCGTCGGTTAAGGTTTCACAACATTTTTTTAACAGCTCACATTCTTGTTCAATCTGCTTCAACTTTGTCCTGATATAATCATCAATCAAAGTTCATGAGCAGCAATTATAAACTGAAAAGTCAAATTTGAAGATGTGATGGATTTGTCAACATTGGGCTAGTTCACTTGGTAGAGGCCCTTGGCTCTTAGTGGGAGGTCAAGGGTTCTAACCTAGACAAAGATTTAAGGCTCTTAGGGCATTTTAGGCGTTAAAAAAGATCTATTTTAGATCGTGTCGCAAAGATTCATGTTTGTTTTAAGTTGCTTTGGCGATATCATGTTTTTACTTAATTAAATGAACGTGCGTGTGTGTGTGAGAGTGTGCAGACGCATGAAAGTGAAGAACGAAACCTTGCTCGTCTGTTTTGGAACCAAACTTCGATTTTCCGAGGAAGAAGATTCAACTTCTTTGCTAGTTCTTGTTTCTGGCCCTGCAATCACACACTACATTTAACAAAACTTCATGTATCATATGTTTTCCAAGGGATATATGCAATTTTCACTAACGTGTAACACTTTGAATGAATGAAGCATAGTAAATGAAGCAATAAAAAGAAAACAAACCGTGTTAAGTGTGCTTCGGATTTCGAAGCTATCTTCAAGCAACTAAATTTGCTCCGTTGTGAGTTTTAACTTCTTTCTTGATCCATCATTGTTATTACACGTATTGCTAACTGTATTCCCAATCACTCTCTCTTCTTCATCGTCATCTATAGTTTTAGGACCAAACGAGTTGTGATCATCTTTCTCGTCATCATAACGAGAATGATGATCACCGAATTCGGTATTTGGATGAAGTGGCAATGAAATATACAACCAAAACCCCCTCTTCTTATAATTCTTTGATTGCTTCTCCCTTTTGATCCATACTCCAGTCCGTAGACCAAGTGTTGTATTGCATATCTCTTCTTCATTCATATTCTAGAAAGGGAAAAATAATAATTCTTTTAATTACTGAAAAGGGATGTGTTGAAGAAAATATGGAAAGATGGAGATATGATTTATAGATCAATACCAAAAGAACCATAATTAATGATGTATTAATAGATCAATACCAAAAGAACCATAATTAATGATGTATTAATTTGTTTGGACCCTTAAATGTCAAATAAGACCACAACAATAATTAATTGCAATAATATGGAATGAGTTTAAACTTGTTTGGCGTTACAATATCATTATGATGCTATGAGAGGAAACCAAAACATAAAACACATAATTACATAATTAGGCTGAGGGGTGTGGAGCGCGAGAAAGGGCGCAAGAGGACAGCCGCTCGCGCCCCGGGGCGCGAGCACCACACCACCGAGGCGCGAGAGGGGCGCGAAAGGGGCGCGAGCGCGGAAAAAGAGGCAGGCGCAAGGGGTATCGCGGGAGCTGTTGGGCGTAAAGGGACTTGGGGAATTGTGAAAGAGACGTTGGAGTGGTAAAATGAGCCGTTGGCTCTTTATTTAATAAAAAAAAAATTTTTTTTTACTCCTACATATTACCCATTTTATACACACAACTTCAAAAAAAAACCAAACTTACCCATTTCTTTATACAACACTTCCTATATATTACCCATTTCTTTCAAACTTTTTTAAAAAAACCTTTACAAAATCCTATATAATACCCCTAAATCAACCCATTTTTACCATATAAAAAACAACCCCTCGTCCCAATTTTTTTTTTTTTAATAATGTCGTCGTACTCGTCAGATTCCGACTCCTCCGAAGAGGATGATTTGCTTCTTCATGTAGGGGAGTTTTGACCGCAACCGTGGTCAATCTCTTGCAAAATCAAGCCCATCAACCCCGACTCCCGAGGGTTAGAGCACCACCTCGTGATCGTGATCGATCGGGTGCTAACGATACTTTGATGAGGCATTATTTTAGCCCTCAACCCGATACGTTATTGGACTCGGGAGAGGATAATGGACGTCGTCTACACGTGTCTTATCCTACACAACATGACGTTAGAAGACGAGGGCAAAGCTATATGCCAAAACTACCAAGGTGACATTCGGCCACAACCGTCCACAATCAGTGATCAACAAAAACTTCATAACATAGCAAATATCAAGAGCCGTGAGATACACGGGGATCTTCGACATGAGTTGGTTGAACATTTGTGGGCGAGGCGACCAGATGATCTTGTATTAGATTAGTTTTATTATTAATATTATTGTTTGTTTAATTTTTAGTATGTTTTTTTTTATTATGAATTTTCAAAAAAATGTGTGTTTTTTTAAATAATTTTTGAGTTTTTTTAATAATACGTTTTTTTAATACATTTATAAAAAAATAAAAAAAAAAACCGCTCGCGCCCCCTCTCGCGCCCCTCCACACCATGTCCCGGGGCGCGAGCACCACTACCAACACCCATCTTATCAAGTTTCTCTCTCTGCCACACGTCACAATATTATTGGCTGGCGCCCCCACTCGCGCCCCCTCTCGCGCCCCCCACACCCCTTAGCCTTACATATGCTTTGACACCATCCTACATTTTTGACTTTTCCTTATAAAAGTCAAAGTTTAGTTAAAGAATACTTAGTAGTCATAACTCTTGTTCGTTCTAGTTAATACTGCAAGAATTGATTCATAATGCACGATAATAAATGGTAGTTAAATTACTTCAATGGAATGTTACACAAGCAAACTGCCAATGATATCAACAAACAACTCTTTTTTTTTTCTTTTATAATTTAGGTTATATTTATTTGCTCTGCATCCAATCTGAGTAATAAAACCATTTTTATTCAAACTATGTTCAAGAGATAGTTTAATATGATACTAGTATTAAAACCTACGGGCTGCAACGAGTTAAACCGTGAAAAAAAATTAAATCCTAGAAGCTTTAGATATGCAACGAAAAAAAAAAACCTTTTACACATCATGGCTCGTCAAATCGTAAAATTAAATATTATATTTAAATGACATAAAGAGGAAAATAAAAAGAAAATGTGATGGTACCAAGTGTTACGACATGTGCCGTAAATAAAAGAAAGAAAAAAGACTTATTATAAATAGCTTAAAAGAATAAGAGAGTCTTATACAACTTTGAATTATATTATTAAATTAAATAGTTTTACAAAACTCGTGTGTTTTGTCGACTGTCGTGAATTTGATCGGTATTGATTTACAGCGCCCAAACTATGTCCTAAACAAAAAAATTCGTCAACGCCTAAGTTCAACAAATTAACATATTTAAGGCCAAAACGAAACTAACTTATTTATAATAAAAAGAACAAACAAAATTTGTGACAATAAAAGAAAAAAAAACACGCAATGAGGTGACAAACCGACACGAATTCGGTCGGTATCTATGGTATATGCATTAAATCGTTAACATAAATTACAAGCCTCAAACAATAACATAAAAAATATTAAGGATTTGGGACCAAACCAGTTTTGAAGTGACACCGAGTCGAATATGTTAGATTGGGTTGTTTTAGAGTTATGTGGGTCCAGATGTTCATCCTTAAGATACATCAAGGCTTCTCAGGAAAACTTTACCACTATAGGTATAGAAGTAATAAGTAGAATATGCTGAAAAAGGCTATGAGATAACTCCAAAGCTATCGCCTTTATCGGTACATATCTTGACATATATAATCACACAATCAAGTCAACCAAAACCACCAATGGTGCATGTTATACCAATGCAAATGATTGCTAATGTGTGGCGTCATTAGGAGGTTACAAGCGAAAGAGAAAAGATAGAAGTGATGAACAAGGACCTTGTTGGTGGAACAAAATGATTGGGAAGAATAATGTTGCTTATACACCAAGCTTCAATAGTGGTGCATCTATGTTGATCTGTTTCAAAAGTAGCATGTATATTAAGACTGTGTAGTGAGTTGGTGTCTCATTACACACCCACTTCACGTGGCTCCTCTATATTGGCCCAAATTTGTAGCTTTTTTCATCCGTCCTAACACCTTTTAACACACTCACATCTTGTATAATGATGTTTAATGTCGCTAATATTCCTTGTATTGATTAGATTACCTTAGACGTTACACCAGTACACGTAGTCTAATATCACAGAGTTATATTTCAAGACTTTGTGCGGTGCCCGAATCGGTTCGCGTATGATCAGTAGCTGCTGGTTTTGTCATGCTTTGGACTCATCAGGCGAGCGGCAACAGCTTGCTACCAACGATGTGTTCGTCATGCAAGCATGACTAGACATGTACGCCTCCTTTCTCGCCGAGGCCGTGCCCGATAAAGTCCGGACGAGCCAACAAACGCAAATGTTTCAATACAAATCAAGCATCTTGATCTTCAAATTTTTGGTCAGTGACACTCTCCCGGCCACCACCATAACCATGCACATCCTCGTGCATGCACATGCCGTCCTATACAAATGTGCAAGACCTAGACGATGTGGTATCCCCCTATGCCATGCATGCTTGAAGGACAGGCTTTTCGTCCCATCCCAGTTCAGATGCCGAAGCCATTCACTTTGAGAATGATTCACTATGATAAACGGGACATCCTGTAGCACATTCGTGCCGGTTAAATATGTAGCATTCGTTAAATTTCGAACCTTAAATCCTGACTCATTTAAAATTTTATTATTTCGGTCTATTGTTATTAAATCAAATTAATAAATTTATTATTGATCATTTATTTTATTTTACGACGCCCGAATTAGTTCGGTTTTCGTTTTTCATGTGGTTGTAGTCATTACCCGACCCGGTTCAGGTAACTAATCAATAAAATCTCGCACTCGTTTAGTATATTTATTTTCTTTTATTTATTTATTAATTAATAATTAACTTTGAAATATGTACAAAACAGCCCCTAACTATTACCATAACCATTTATGCATCCAAAATCAAAAAGCAAGGACTAATATGCAAATTATAATCAAACTTTTCCTTCCTTTCTCCTTCCCTCCTCCCGTCGCCGACACACACGCATATATTTTACTTGTTCCCCAATTTTCGGCCAAGAATCAAGAAATTATGGTTACCAAATCATTTAGTTACCAAAAACGCTTCACACCGACACTCTAATCATAGTAAACGATGAACAATTGACAGCTTTTCGTCTATAACAGTCCGCGGCTAAAATGAACTCTAAAACACTATAAATACGTGACCAATTTACAATTAAATTTGCATACACCTTCCTCTCTACATCACGAACCAGAACCTTAACCTAATTGCAGCAAACGAAGCCGCCATTTTCCTTTAATTAATCTTCAATAACGGTAATTGAAATAGGCATTCAGTTCGTCCTTGATCGTTTAACTCAAACCCTAGCCTAATTATAATCAAAATCAATCAATTTACGTAATTTAAATTCTAGGGTTTATGATACAAATAGGGATGAACTTATGCCTGCATATATTATTTATGTTTGATCTTTAACCTAAGTTTGACAAATGCCCCAGTGGCAGGTGCATTGTTCTTAATACGTAGAATCATCCTGGGGTCGCAGGTTCGAACCCCTAGGTCCGGTTTTGAGTTTTTTTTTTGTTATTATTCCTTTTTAAACAATTTTTTTGTAATATAATGACCAATAACATTATTTTAACGAAACTAAACCCCGGATTATTGTTTTTGCCTCATTTTTTACCCGTGATCCATAACTTACATTCTTTGAATAAGTAGATTTATGTATGTATATATTTATATAGATAAACATATTTACGTATATATAATATGATATTGATAGTTCTTCTAAACCGAACCCCGGAGTTACGTTTTTCCTTGTCATGAATCCTTATTAGCTAAATTAATCTATATATAAATTCATATAGAGGCTAATTAATATTGTTCGATTATTTATTTATAAGCACATACATAATAATAATAATAATATAATATAATACTAAACAATAAAATTATAATAATGATTTAAACCTTAAAAGGTCCAAATCTCTCAACCCGATTATAAACCGCAATATTTAAAACTAAACTAATAAAATTTCTGATAACAAACTTTTACTTAGATCCCAATCAAATCCCAAAATTCGTTATAAGGCTTGTGAATTTTTCATTCATTAATTAATTTTATCGTTAAAAATTAGGCAAGTTTTGTTGGCATATCTCGAGGAGCGCAATCGTTTTCATCCTATTTTTCATCATCATATCAACACTCATTCCACCTATAAGGTAAGTAATTCACATCCCCCTTTTTACCGTTTTATATTTTGGGGGCGTTATGTGTTCACAAATTCAATTATTTTATTTTATTTTATTTTACACTACAATTCCATTATTTGCGTTCATATGATATTGTTCAATTGGTTATACGTGTGAATGTGACTATTTGTTTACTTTTAAGTTATGGCTGTTGGTATCTCATCCTCATCCTCATTAGTATGATCATACGCCGTCGGAGTAGCTCGTTATCTATGTGATTTGAGTGAAAAGACAATTTTATATTATTGTTATGCTAGTTGTAGTAGTTTATATTTATCGCAAGGAATTGTTATTTTCAATTGTATTCAAAACCGTGATTATTTGCTCAACTTTATGTTGACAAACTATATATTTTCACATATGACGCAGGTAGCTTTTTGGGATGAAGAAAGAAGCTAAAGAATAGTTTGGATCTTAGGATGCATGATGAATAATGATGAATTTTAGTTTTAATTATTTAAGTTGTAATGCTTATTCATGTTGAGATAATGTTGTGCTTTGCATGTATTTAGATATTTGACACATGTATTTTACTTTAGTGTCTTTTGAGCTATGATACAATTATGTTGCGCCTCGGCATATTCCGTCTTAGGTTGGGGTATGCTAAGTTTAGCAGATTTTAAGCTAATTCCGGCTCTGCTATACCGTGTAAAGTTTTAACACGAACACGGGCTTCATTAACACTGGACTAGGATAAAGCTGACGATCCCATACTCGCCGCTTACAAAGACCATTCGATCTTCTCTCAGCACCATTGCAAAACTCATCCTCGACATTTTAAACTCATTTTGGTTAAGTATACACGTTCCAATGTATCCGAGGTTCGACTTGCTGTGTCTTTGACTCATAAGGCGAGCGGCAACTCGCTACCAGTGATGCGTTTGTCATGAAAACACGACTAGGCATGTACGTCTCCTTTCTTGTTGAGGTCGCGCCCGATGAAGTCCATGACGAGTCAACAAACCCAAATGTTTCAACACAAATCAACATCTCGATTTTTAAGTTTTGGTCTGTGGCATTAAGATGTAAAGCATCCTATTAGCTTGGTTGTCCTTTGCTACCCTAATCAATATATTTTTTAATTTGTTTTGAACGACTATATTTTTTTGCATACTATAGGGTTTGAACCCATGACTTTCTATTTCACTTCTTAACCTCATCATCCCATCAAAGTGGGTGGCTCAATGACGAAGACTGAGATTTTTATGATCTTCAGTTTGATCCTGAAAGAGTCCGAGTTTTACCACCAGTGAGTTTTCGGACGGATGGGTTTTGCCTGAAACTATAGATAATTTAGAGGTGCTTAGCTTATCTACCTAAAAATTAGACAGAATTACAGAAATTGTCCTTTATCTTTACCCCAAATTTCACGCGTTGTCCCTGATCTTCAAAATTGATCTTTTTTGTCCTTTACGTTTCAAAATCCTTCAGCGTTTGTCCTTTTCGCCTAACCCAGTTAATTTTTCTTGTTAAGTCAGGTCATGTGTCTTGCACATGAGGGCAAATTGGTCATTTTACCTATATATATATATATATATATATTTAATTCTCTCTTTCTCCTCCTCCTTCATCTTCTTCCTCCTCCTCCATTACCAACCTCCGGAAACTACAGCGGCCGCCTGAAACCACCTGCTCCCGATCGACCTCCACCCACACCATTAAAATCTCTCTCTCTCTCTCTCTCTCTCACTTATGCCACCATAACAAACCCACGACCACCACACCACAACACCACCGTAACCATCCACACTCATCACCACCGGTGTTCACTTACCTACTGCCATTTCTAATGAATTGATGAGGAGAAAGCGGGGTGAAATTAGGACAAAACTGATAGGCTCAACAACCACAACCGTTTTAACCTTCCGCCGTTGTTTATCCTCTGTCGCGGTCATGGCCTCCACTTCCGGCTAGTTCCAAACCCCCCTGATAATCAAATGGGCCAAAAAAAGAAGGTAGACCGTGCAACCTTTTGTCTTAAATGCAGAATCCAGCCTGTTAGGGCTCAGATTAGTAGCCTCCGGCAAAAAACCAAAACTCACTGTCTCCGGTTATGTTGGAGTTATCGGGTTGTTGTGATTGGTAGTTCAAGGCGGTGGTGGTGTTGCTCTAGTGGTGGTGACGATGATGGCTGGGAGAAAAGTGGTGGTGACGATGATGGCTGCGAAGAAGGCAGCCGGCTACAGCGGCGCAGCCGGCCGGCGAAGCCAGCTCAATTCCTTGTGTCATTCCAGTAGACAATAGGGCTTCGTGTGAGGCAGTAAGTTTTAATTTTGAATTAGGTGAATTTGCACGGTGGTGGTGATAGGTGATGATGGTTTGAGGGTGGTGTTGGTGGAAGAAGAGAGAAGGGTGAGAGAAAGGTATCTATTGATATACAGACGATGGTTTCAGGCAACGGCGGTATGGCCGTCGGTGGAGCAGACGGTAGTTTCAGACGGCGGAGGTAGTTGCCGGAGGTTGGTAGTGAAGAAGAAGAAGTAGGAGGAGAGAGAGAGAAAGAGAGAGAATTAAATTATATATTTTAAGTTTTTATTATTTTTCTTTATTTATTAAAATATTTTTTTAATTTAATAGGTAAAATGACCAATTTGCCCTCATGTGCAAGGCACATGACCTGACTTAACAACAAAAATTAACTGGGTTAGGCGAAAAGGATAAATACTGAAGGATTTTGAAACGTAAAGGACAAAAAAGATCAATTTACAGATCAGGGACAACGAGTGAAATTTGGGGTAAAGATAAATGACAATTTCTATAATTCTGTCTAAAAATTATAAGAAACATTTTGACCATATTTAAGATTTTTTATAATATCATAATAAAACCATGATTGTGTCTTCAAAACTTGTAAACATTTTTGCATTGATACTATATCTATTTATACTTAACTAGTTTGAGGCCCGTGTATTACACGGGTAATTGATGAAAATTTTAAAATTTAACCATTAAGTGAAATATAGTCAACAAAGTGATCATATATTGTTAATACAATTACAATTTACATTAAAATTACACAAATTACATAACTAAGATTACACAAACATGTTATAAATAAGTAAAAATTTCCCTGTACACTACATTTGTGATTGTACTGGTTGGTATGCATTGTGTATCAAAAAATCAAAACCTCTAGTCCATATCTGCTCGCAACTCTTGATAACGTAACATATATGTATGTTTGTAACTCTTGATATGGCCAAGTATAGTTGTCTGTGTGACAAATAAAGTTCTTCAAGTACATACCAACCATAGATAAATGATAATATATCCATGAAACTAACAAAATAAAAATATTCGTACACATTAAAAATCAGACCTTTTAATCAATTAATATGATATCATTTAAGATCATTCACTCATGTTTATCCAAAAAACATGATTATCCCAAAACCCTCATTACATGAACTTTGATGATATAATCAATCTCAAAATCTTTAGAATTTGAAATTGATTGATCATGATATATTTGATGTAATTAATATTTTGTGTATGATAAATTTTTAATTGAATTTATGTTTTTTATTTAATAATTGTATAATCAAGCAACATATAAAACCAAAAATTAAATTATAATAAGATGATTTGTTTCATTTCATATAAATGTAATTGCTAGGAAAATAACAAAGACATACTAACCTTAAAACCATTATTCAAAATAACAGTGATTATTAAGGGTTAGTAGAATATTAGAATATTTAAAGTTGCATAAAGTGAAGATGATGATTCTTATTTATAATAGTTGAAAGTATTGAATAAGTAATGTTTAAATTTTGAATACTGATCCCGTGTTATTAGTTATTACTATGGGAAGTTGTTTAAATATATAATTAATCGATATATTGAAAACTAAATATTGATCTTCTTATTGCTAAAACTCTTTATACCATACAAAAAAGTCATATAAATAAATGACAGATAGTTTATTTAGTAAATTGTTATACATATGGATTATAATTATAATATTAAACTTTAATGATTTAATGCTAAACACCAAGATATATATAATAGGTATATATATATATTATCCATGATTGCAATATTTATACAAAATGTTTGGGGAAAATTAAGAGAATACACATTTTCTTAAGTTCAAATGCAAATGAGAAAATTATAAATCCAAATTTGAAACCAATGTTATATAAAAATTATGCACTGCCGCTCAAAACCCAGTTTAAAAACAATTTGTAGTTTATTACCATAAAAATCCAAATTCTTCAACAATGATGCACTCTTATTTATTTGAAATTACATGTGACTTTAAAATATTATTCTAACAGGCATACAACTTCAAGTTTGATATTTCCTTATTTTCTTATTTCACCATTAATATTAATGAATGAATCGGTTAGGATTTACGTTTAATAAAAATAAATTTGAATTCATATATTGAAATTGCTTAAAAGATAAGGACCATATATAGAATTTGGTTGAAAAAAAGGTAAGAATGACTATAGAATTGACAAGTGGCAAGAATCGGAAGTTTTTTATTAAAATAGATAGATTATTTAAAATTTAAAGAAACATAATAAGACGCTCGTTACTCATCCTGAACCTGCAAAACCCAAAGCAATTGACAGCATGGCGTACGTGGATCACAGCTTCTCAATTTCAGATGAAGACCTGATGGCGGACTCTGATTTCGCCTACGTCCTACACAGCCGACCGCCATTGAAGGAGATCGCTCTCGCCGTCTCGCTTCTCGTATTCGGCATCCTCGGCATCATCTCCGGCGTACTCATGGCAGTTAATCAAGTCGGCGGTGACACAGTCCACGGTAACTATCATTATTGTTTGTTTGTATAATTATGAATGATTAATGATTGTGTGTTGATTAGGGGTGTTGTTTGCGATATTGGGAGCCGTGCTGTTTATACCAGGGTTTTATTACACGCGAATTGCTTATTATGCTTACAAGGGTTACAAAGGGTTTTCCTTCTCCAATATACCCCCTCTTTAGTATTAGGACAATGTACATTCTTTCTTTTTTTTTTTTTTTTTTACTATTTTGTTGATTTTGTGTGAAATAAGAACATGAATGGTTGAAGAGTCTGCTTGATTTGGATATATAAGTGAAGTTGTGTTTCTTTGTTTTGAGGATCGTGTGAATGTGTCATCATATCAATGGTTTGATAGCTTGGTCATTGAGACTCATGTCACTTAATTTCAAATTTTGCAAGTGTGATCGTTGTCCGATTTGACTAGATTTGATTTGAGAGCGTAAAGAAACAGGATGCTATTTTGTACTCGTATGGAGCTCGGTTTTAAAAGGCGCTTTCTTTACATGGTAAATGTTGATCTAGGGTGTAAGGGAAGAATTGTAGAGGGCAAGTGAGAAGAAACTGAACGAGAACAAAAACCATAAAATATAAAATGCTAGGTTCGATATATTTCACGAAAGAAGGTCAAGTACACTTAGAGATTGAATTATGTTTGCATAAAGTATTTCTTTAATCTACATAGTGTATTCACCGGTGAGGCGGTGAATTTAATAATTTAGAATCTGCATGTGGGATATTCATTGATGAATATATAAACTAAAATAAGGATTCGGAAATAGTATATTGACAGGTGAATACATTAATCTTCTCAGAATCTACGTGGTGTATTCAAGAGTATATATATATCTAGTAAATTAAGTATAATCCACATTTATTTATAGGTGAAAACAATAATGTGTGCTATGTATCTGCGTATCTACCGGCGAATAGACTAAATGATGCTCATGTTGGAGAAAACATATTGGATTTAGAACTCTAAGTTGTGTTCTTTGAACAATGGAAATTCTTGACGTACTCTGGTGTTGGGTTTTTTTTTTTTTTTTTTTCTTTTTTTTTTGTCCGAGAGAACTAGCAAGGAAACGAATCTCTTAACTTCAAAAGACCAGACTTCAACTTCTCTTGATACAAACTAACAAAACAAAAGTTATAACGTAACGATCCTAAGTTGACTTGCACTAGGAAACTAAATTCAAATTCAAAATAAGCATAAAATTAAAATAAACTCAAATAATAGATTTGTTTTAATCTCCTTATCCATCTCTTGAGATCGACCTAGCCACCCCTTGGTTTATTTTTAACGAATCAGGATTATAATTATCATCTCAAAGTCTATATAGTGTGCGCATCAAGTAATACATTAAAATTTTGACGCTTCACTTAATTATGATTTTGCCATCGATGGAAATATGTCTCTTTTAAAGCCAAACATTGCACGTAATGTTCTGCTTAATTACAATTAGGGGTGAGCTTTAAGGTCCGAGAAATGAAACCAGCCATACATGTGTATGTACTTGCTAGAAAACACTAAAAACGTTGTAGTGGAAATATAAAAAAAAAAATAAGCGAAACATATATTTTATTTATGAACGATTACATTAGGTGGTATATAAATTTTACGTTATATAAGTGAATTTGATAAATATAATATTTGCATCTATGACTGCATGGTTATTGATGAAACTTTAGTATAATCATTGTTGCACATAATGCATGTGTTAATAATATAGTGTCACATTGGCAATCACACTAGACATCACCATCGCCAATAAGGAACTATAAGAGCATTTTTATTCGGTTTCTCAAAAATTTTGTGAGGGGTTGTAAATTATAATGTGGGGTTTTAAGTGGCTGTAAATGTAAATTATAGGACGGAGAGAGAAAATGTAGCGATTTTTTTGTAAATTTAGAGAAAATGTGGTGATTTTTTGTAATTATAGGTTGGAGAAAGAAAACTGTAATAATTAAAGTAAAAAAAATATTATTTAATTAAACAGAAGAGAGAAATATAGTGTTTTTTTAGTGTAATTAGAGCATTCCAACCTATCTCTCATCCTTATCTCTATAATTACACTAAAAAAACACTACATTCCAACCTCTCTCTCATCCTCATTTCTATAATTACACTAAAAAAACACTACATTTCTCTCTACTGTTTAATTAAATAATTTTTTTTATACTTTTATCATTACAGTTTTTCCTCTCCACCTTATAATTTATAAAAAATCACTACCTTTTCCTCAGATTTACAAAAAATCATTACCTTTTATCTCTCCATCCTATAATTTACACTCAAAACCATACCCTATAATTTACAAACTCCACTTACAAAAGATTTAGAGGATGGGATGAGAATGCTCTTATAAAGATAGGGATAGGGGATCATTTGAGAATGCTCTAAACATGCCCAGTCGCTACCACATCAGAAAAATACTCATTCTTAAAAATCTTCAAAAACCTCTCCAATAAGGAAACCTAAAAACACCCAAAAACATTTCCACATCATCACCATATTTTTTTCTTTATTTTAACTACCAATATTTTATTTTTATAAACTATATAGAGTGATATCTTATTCATTTTAAGGAAAACATTTAAAAATAAGAATTTAAAAGTTAGAATTTTTTTCCGTTGGAGGAAAAATAATTAAAATTTTAATATTTTTTGTTGGAGATAAAAATTAAAATATATATATATATTCGTTTGAGATAAAATTTTAAATATTGAAACTTGAACTTCAAACATTACATAAATTATACCTAAACGTCACATAATTTAAATATTGCAATACCTAAACGTTACAAAACTTAAACATTTAAGCATTCAACTACTTAAACATTAAAAACATTTAAAGAGACAATACTTTGCCCTAATTTGTCACATATGTTTTTGTGGAACGCGAGTTGATCAGAATTCATGTAGGTTGTTGAAGAAACACTAACCAGACCCCAGACAGATTACTGGTAACCTGGGGGTTGGAGAGATGTTTCCCACGAGGGGTTAGACCCTTGGAAGATGGTTCTTCTGATAACCTGCAAAACAGACACCGTGAGCTCGTCACTGAGAAGGGGGGGGTTCCTCCTTGTGACCACCCTCCGGCGTGAGAATCAGACTAGATTGCTCTTTAAATATAAAAGTATATTAAGAGATTGCTAGAGCAGATATCAGGTATAATATGATGATAATGTCGTAAGATATGATCATACCATTTGTGGTATTTATAGCCGAAGGTAGGTTTCCAAGGGGTTTAGCCGGCCCAACACGCTACCAACTGTAACCTATGCACGTGCCCTGCCTGTGAGTGGTGGATAGGTAGCGGCTGACACAGAGCAGGCGTGTCGTGCACTCTTCCTCTTCTGCCAACTACAGGCTAGGCACGTGGTATGGCAGGAGTTGGTGGGTAGGCGGCGGCTATTGGTCACAGTGCTGTGGCGTGCTGTCTGCCATGCTGCTGTCAGTGAGCTGTCGCATTCTTGGTCAGATCTTTTGTCTGTACCTCGTCAGGTATCACACAAAAGATCCTCCATCATACGGACTGGCTCATTTAGGCGGGAGTTTTCCCCCTCCCGCCTTTGCTCATTCCTTCAGGTGACACTGGGGAGAGTTAAGTGCCTAGTGCGTGTAGCCATGCTGCGCGGGTGGCCTTCCCTCATGGCTTGTATCCGAGGCTGCGGGAACAGGCGGAGTCCTTCACCATGGGAGGCATTTCCTGCGGGACCAGCTTGCATACTGCGCGTAAGGACGTCACTTCTCTGAGCATGGTTGGTCCTGCGGATCCAGTTGGTCTCTGCGCAGACGTCCCTGTTTAAGGTGAGTCTTGCGGGTCCAACTGGGCTCTGCTGGGACCTACCTCTTCAAGTCCCCCCAGTCCAATGTTCTTCTCATGCGTGTTTAATAAAGTGAGGTGAACTTTTGGACTTAAAAGGGTTTTGAAAAGGGTTTTGTAAGGTTTTCCATGGGAAGTCCTTGTCACTTGCAGAAATGCCCGAGTTTCCTGCTTGGTCTTTGGGTATGATGCGGGTAGGTCTGTAACCTCCTCGCAGGTCAGGAGCATTGAGTCCCAGTTGTGTGGATTCTCCATGAGGTTTTGGTAGTTTTGAACATAGTGATCAATTATGTTAAAACCACCAATTCCATCCTGGAGCTTCAAACAACGTAGTTCTCGACGTTCCCGCTATGCGGGGATGTTATTTCCTTTTCCGCAAGCATTGCCCAGAAGATCCTTCTTGGTTTCAATTCCCAGCGGAGCGCTAGGTATGTGAAGGGTTTTGCCTTAACACTGTACCTGCGCTCGTCTTACGGTTACTTTACTTCCAAGGTATTCCTGGCGTCAATTCCCTGCGGGTGCTAGGTATGTGAAGGGTTTTGCCTTTACACTGTACCCGCACCTGTCTTATAGTTACTTGGTTGCCGAGGTACTTGGCTTCAATTCCCTGCGGGTGCTAGGTATGTGAAGGGTTTTGCCTTAACACTGTACCCGCATCCGTCTTATGGTTACTTGTTCGCCAAGGTTTTCTTGGCTTCAATTCCCTGCGGGTGCTAGGTATGTGAAGGGTTTTGCCTTAACACTGTACCCGCATCCGTCTTATGGTTACTTGTTCGCCAAGGTTTTCTTGGCTTCAATTCCCTGCGGGTGCTAGGTATGTGAAGGGTTTTGCCTTAACACTGTACCCGCATCCGTCTTATGGTTACTTGTTCGCCAAGGAAAGGGGGTATTTTCCCGCTTCTCTTTTTTTTTTTTAAATTTTGAATTTTGAAATTCGAAAGGTTGGTGGAAAGATAGGAACAGTCCAAACCTCTGAAACGTCGCGCGACGGTTTCTTCTGACTGTGTCAGGACGTGCAGGAAGTTATGGTGACGTGACATTATATGGTCATTCCAGACGCTTTTTCAGGCGCGTGGGCGCGATTTTTCGGGCGCGTGGCCGCGAAATTACTGGCACACGTCCTGTCAACAGCTGTTGCCAGTCTGCTTTTTGCCACGTGTCATAGTTTCATTGCACATTTGATTTCTCTCTCCTCCGCATTAAATTCACCGCATTAATTGCGATTACTATATAAAGGGGGGGAGGGTTATTTGCAATCCACACTTTCCACTTTCATCTCTTCTTCTCAAGTAATTTCCGGCGAATTTTTCTGTTCAGTAAAGCATTACCCTGAAATCTCTTTTTCGTCTTTCTTCCACCATGTCTTCTCATGATGCTGATGACCAGAGGACTGCTGGCGAATGCCAGTGCTCTCTTCCTGTCGATCTGTACCAGTATATCGTCAGGAAGTTCATGCTCGAGTCTCTCGAGCCTGAGTTTCCTGAACCCCACCATACTGTGTACGATGCCCCTAGTGGCAAGATCGGGGTTTATGCTGCATTCTTTGTCTACGGAAACCTTAGGTTTCCGTTGACAAAGTTTGTGTACCGTGTACTAGAGAGGCACGGTGTGCACCTGACAGAGGTGCACCCCATGGCCATTGCCAAGGTCCGGCACTTTGAGTGGGTGTGCCGGATACTGGGCCTTGAGCCCCTCGTTGACCGCCTGATGACCTTCTATACATGGAGGTGCATCCAAGGGTGGTACACTCTTACAACCCGTATCAAGGGTTTAAAGATTTGTACCACCGAGCGGAGTCTTCGCTCATGGAGAAGAGAGTTCTTCTTCATATCCGCTCGCGCCATCCCCATCGCCATGAAGTTCAAGAATGGCCAGGCGCTTCCGAACCTTCCCGCCCTCAACTACGAGGAGGCGGAATGGTTCTCGAAGATTTCCCGGGTCCAGTCCCCGGTTTTCCGTTTTCCGGAGTCGGCGATGGTGATGTTGGGGATGAGCCGGGTGTGGAAGGCGGCGAATGCGGATAAGGTTCCGATCGTCCTTGAATATGGTTCGAACTCTGTCCCTTATGGTACGTCTTGTTTCATTTTGCTGACTTCGATTTTTACTAACTTTCTTGTTGATTTCAGAGGGGAACGATCTTCAGTCGCTCCTGAACCCGCGGGAGGAAGATGGTCCCGCGCGGATGGGTACTCGTGCTCTGGACGAGAACGAGTTGCCCATCTTAGAGCAGACCGCGGGTCGGTTCGTGGAGGTTTACCCGCCAGGCCAAGAGATCCTGAGCCACCGACGGCCAGGTAAGCCTATCTTCTACCCTGAACCTCTCAATGCTGTGCCTGCTGCTGGAGTTGACATTTCTTCTTCTGAGGAATCCGCAGAAGGTCCTCCACTGGTGCGGAAGAAAAAGGCTGCCGTCGGGAAAGGCAAGGAGAGGGTGGCCTCTACGGCCGACCCGGTAGTCCTATCTGACTCGGAGTCAGATAATGCAGAGGTGGCGGGGAAGCCCGGTGGTGAGGAGACCACCGTTCCGGAGGCTGTAGTTGTTACCTCCGGGGAGGCAGTGACGACGACGGTTGCCGGTGTCAAGAGGCCGGCACCATCGGGTTCGCCCCCGCTCGTCCGTGCGTTCAAGCTCAAGAAACCCCGTGAGTACCCCCATAATTCTTGTCTAGATTTGTTGTTTCAAATAAATTTTTCTAACACTTTTGCTTGTGCAGGTGTGGATGTTGACGCATTCCAGGGTGGAGTTGGAGCAAGTATTCCCCCGCCAATGACGGTAGGCTCGGTCAGCCTTCCCGAGGCGTCGACCCAGGCGTCTACGCCTGCTTCCGCTGGTTCCAGCCTTCCTGAGGCTGTTCCAGCTGAGAAGGTGTCTCCGCCGGCCGTGAGTGCAATTTTTACAGCATCTTTCACGGAGCCGGCGGTTACTGTTGCTGAGGAGGTGGCGCCAACCATTGCTGCCACAGCGGCTGCCACTATACCTGCGCCACCGGCACCGACGGCCGGACCATCAGGTATGCGCCAGGCTTCCCGCCGATCTATGCCACCTTCCCGTCTGCCTGACCTGTTGGATGGATTTCCTTTAGGTTCAGGTGATGGGTTTGGCGGCTATCGGCCTGTTATTGACCCTACAGGTACGTAGGGTTCTTTTTCCCTTACATATTTTTATCATCTTTTCCTAACTGCTTTTGTTTCTTTTGCAGTGTCGGATTCCAATGAAGTGTATGTTCCAAGATGGAACATACGCCGAGGAACAACCCTTCGCACCCCTGTGGAGTGCGTGGACTGGGCTCGCCACGCTGCTCCTCATGGTGCGTTGGGGGAAGCCATGGCTAGCTACCAAGAGGGTAGGCTAACCAATGAGCTTCGGGTTCTCCAGGCCCGAACGCAGCCCCGCGTCGAGCTGCTTTGTCGTGAAAACGACAAGTTAAAAGCAGCTCGCGCCAAAGATATATCTGAAGCGCGGGCTCTTCGGGAGGAGAACCGGCAGTTGGCCGCTGCCGCAGCCGAGAAGGAGAAGGCATTCAAGGCCCTCGAGGTTGAAGTCCAGGCGCGACTCGAGGCCTGCTCCAAGGCTGCCCAAGCTGTGAATGAACAGCTTCGGCTGGCCAAGGAGACTGCGCGAAACTCAACTGAGAGGGCTGCCAAGGCTGAAGCTGTTGCTGAGCCACTTCGCGAAGAGAATGAGCAGCTTAAATGCAAATTAAAGGCTCTTCAGCATGCTCATGACGCCTTGGCAATGGAAGATGCCAAGAAGCTGCAGGAGATCCTTGACCAGAGGGGGGTGCTTGACCGTACTGAAAGGAAACTCAAAAGCGTCGAAGAAGCTGCCGCCAAGGAAGTTCAACTTGCCAACCTTGATAAAAGCGGAGCCGAACGTGCTTACAAAGAAAGTCAAGCTACCCTCCAATGGCTGCTTCGAGAAGCGTTGCCTCAGGTATCCCCTTTTTTTTTTTTTTTTTTTTTACTCTTTCTGCTTGTTAATTAGAAAATGTTCTAACTTGTAATTTTCTTTTGTAGGTTGTGCGTCGGGTCCTTTCAGAGACCTCTTATGACGATGCGATGAGCGCAGCCCTCAACGCTTCTCATGAGGATGGGGAGAAGACTGGCTTCCTGCTTGGTCTAGGGTTTGCTGAGAGAGGCTTTCCGCCCTCCAACTTCCCTTTATTCAATGTTAATACTGAAGCTGCTTATGACCAAGCTGTGAACCAGTATGCTGCCTTCCCGCATCCAGTGGTGGAGAAGGTGAATGAAGCTGCTGCTGCTGATGATGGGCTCAACATCCTTAAGGCTTTCCTTGGGCAGCCGCACTCTGACGGTGCTGGTCCAAGCGGAGGTGGCCCTGAAGCCTGATCCTGAAGATCTCTTCCCACCGCTAGGATAGACTTAGCTTTGTATAGATTTCTTTTAGGCGGGTAGTTACCCGGCCACTGTTGTAATATATCATTGAAATATTAATCTTTTTGCGTATAAGATTGTTATTTCCTTATTTGGGTTCCTTGCTTTATAAACTTATGACTTGCATACTTAGTTTAAATTAGCAATTTTCCAAGTGTTCAGAATAATAACCTTTGAACGTGGTTGATAATAGGTGTGAAGTTTTGCTTCCTCTTTCGTGATTGTGCGGGTAGAACCGTCACTTGTATTTAGTAGGATGACAAGACTTTACCCTTATCTGACCTGCGTGTAGGTTTCTCTTACCTTTTGAGGATAAGTTAACCTTTGAACGTGGTTGATAATAGGTGTGAAGTTTTGCTTCCCCTTTCGTGATTGTGCGGGTAGAACCGTCACTTGCACTTAGTAGGATGGCAAGACTTTACCCTTATCTGACCTGCGTGTAGGTTTTTCTTACCTTTTGAGGATAAGTTAACCTTTGAACGTGGTTGATAATAGGTGTGAAGTTTTGCTTCCCCTTTCGTGATTGTGCGGGTAGAACCGTCACTTGCACTTAGTAGGATGGCAAGACTTTACCCTTATCTGACCTGCGTGTAGGTTTTTCTCATCTTTTTAAGAATTTTGTTTTGAACCGTTCGACGCGCGGTTGTTGGTGCAGTTCCCTCGAATGATTCATGCGGGATAGACCGGCACTTTCATTTAATGGGATGAACTCCTTCAACTGACCTGCGTGAAGGTTTGCCACGTTATTGGGTTCGTGCGGGTAAGACCGCCTTCCCACGCAACGACTTCACGTAATGTGAATGTCGTCCAGTGTTGGATAGTTTTAACCGTTCGACGCGCGGTTGTTGACAGGTTATTATTCAGTTTCCTTAATGATTCATGCGGATAGACCGGCACTTTCATTTTTGGGTGCTGAACTTTTTCCCCTTCAACTGACCTGCGTGAAGGTTTGTCACGTTATTGGGTTCGTGCGGGTAGGACCGCCTTCCCATGCAATGACTTCACGTAATTATGCGGTGAAAACCGGCATATTAGTGTCTAGAAAAGTATAAATGTAAAATCATCAGCTTCGATGTTCTAGAGAGAATCATTTCCATTAGAAGTGGCTCTTGGCCTTTTCTTTACAAATTGGAATTGATTTACATGCAAACTGTGTAAATGAGCTCCCTTCCATGTTGTTGGGATGGGAGCGCCATCGAGCCGACACGCACCTGTTTCGGGATCTCGTTCTTTACGCAGCATGTAGTCTCTATTGAAGCTGATTTTTTATTCGTGTTTACCCCAGCCGTGGTTCCACACGCACCTGCCTGCCTGCTTAGCTTTTATTTCGCCACGAGGTGCGCGAGCGTCCCATCTCTGACGAATGTTTCGACCATGTCTTTTACGTCTATGCATTCTTCAGTGTTGTGGCCTTTTGTTCTGTGATAGTCACAGTACTTGCTCCGATCAGCATCGTGACGATGTCGGATTTCTGGAGGCTTTGGCCATGGGAGCTCTTCAGTAGCAAATATGTCAGTGACGCTTTTGGTAAGTGGCGTCCATCTGGGGTTCCGGTGCGGCTTTACATTATCCCTTTCACCCAATCGGTGCTGTAAGCCGGATGAGGTGTCAAAGTTTACCCTTGACTGCCAAATGCCTTGCTTCCGTTTTTTGTTCAATCGGGCGGTGAGGACGTTGTCCTCTCTCGTCCTCTGGGTGTAAAGGTTTGTGCTCTGCGGAAGGTCTCTACCCAGTTGCTTCTCCGTTTCCGCATAGCGTTTGGCTGCTGTCATGATGCCATCCCATGTGGATGGCATTCCATCTTTACCCGTTAGGGTCCGGATAAGCTCTGGGTCCTGCGCGCCCTGGATGAAGGCTGCGCGAACAAGATCCTCGCTGATATTGCCCAAACTTAACTTCTTTGAGTTGAAGCGAGTGATGAAGTTTGGCAGAGATTCATCTTCTTCCCGTGTGCATTTGAGGATTGTCCATTGCTCCTCGGTATACTTTCGCTGCTGGCTGAAGTGTTGGCTAAACTTCTGCTGGAAGTCTGCCCAGTCGTAAATGTGGTTAACCGGTAAACGATCAAACCAAGCCCTAGCAGCCCCCACCAGCGTCATTTGGAACATGTAACACCACGTGGGTTCCGTCCAATTGCTAACGGTTGCCCCCGCTATGAACCTGTTCAAATGGTCGTCTGGATCAGATAGGCCGTCATATGTGCCTATGTTAGGCATTTGTTTAGCACTCTTCGGGGCAATTGCTTCAGCAATGTCCCGTGCAAATTTGGACGTTCCTGCATTTGTAACGTTTGGTCTGAACGTTTTAGAGAAGTCTCGTGGACTTCCATCTATGCTTTTTGGTTTGAAGGCTTGTCCAAAATGCCTTTTCGGTTGGGTTTCCGTTTCTTTACGCTTCCCTTTTGCCTTATGACGAGGGTTCGCGTCGGAGTCGGATTCCTCCGAGTCATCCTCCCAGTATTCGAATTCGTCGGCCTGTTGCACGGAACGCAAGCGTTCGTTCAACTCAGCCTGGAATTCCTTTTGTCGTGCCTCCGCCCATGCCTTGACTTCGTCGAGAGTCTGGCGGGGGAGTCTTCGTTTTTCAAACTGGGTATCGGTGGATCCCAGTAGGCGGTCATTTACTGCACTTGCCCCTGCTTTAGTAAGTGGGGTAGTGTTCGTAAAATTTACTTCACTTGCTCCGGCTTCGGTAGCCGGAGTAGTGTTTGTAAAAACTGTGTTGCCGGTATTCCCCCCAATAGCTGGGGTTGTGGTTACCGGAATTTCTCTAACCATCTTTTGTATAAAGTTTTGAAAAAACTGGAGAAAATTGTAGTTCTAGCTTTATGCACGGATGGCGCCAATGAAGAAACACTAACCAGACCCCAGACAGATTACTGGTAACCTGGGGGTTGGAGAGATGTTTCCCACGAGGGGTTAGACCCTTGGAAGATGGTTCTTCTGATAACCTGCAAAACAGACACCGTGAGCTCGTCACTGAGAAGGGGGGGGGGTTCCTCCTTGTGACCACCCTCCGGCGTGAGAATCAGACTAGATTGCTCTTTAAATATAAAAGTATATTAAGAGATTGCTAGAGCAGATATCAGGTATAATATGATGATAATGTCGTAAGATATGATCATACCATTTGTGGTATTTATAGCCGAAGGTAGGTTTCCAAGGGGTTTAGCCGGCCCAACACGCTACCAACTGTAACCTATGCACGTGCCCTGCCTGTGAGTGGTGGATAGGTAGCGGCTGACACAGAGCAGGCGTGTCGTGCACTCTTCCTCTTCTGCCAACTACAGGCTAGGCACGTGGTATGGCAGGAGTTGGTGGGTAGGCGGCGGCTATTGGTCACAGTGCTGTGGCGTGCTGTCTGCCATGCTGCTGTCAGTGAGCTGTCGCATTCTTGGTCAGATCTTTTGTCTGTACCTCGTCAGGTATCACACAAAAGATCCTCCATCATACGGACTGGCTCATTTAGGCGGGAGTTTTCCCCCTCCCGCCTTTGCTCATTCCTTCAGGTGACACTGAGGAGAGTTAAGTGCCTAGTGCGTGTAGCCATGCTGCGCGGGTGGCCTTCCCTCATGGCTTGTATCCGAGGCTGCGGGAACAGGCGGAGTCCTTCACCATGGGAGGCATTTCCTGCGGGACCAGCTTGCATACTGCGCGTAAGGACGTCACTTCTCTGAGCATGGTTGGTCCTGCGGATCCAGTTGGTCTCTGCGCAGACGTCCCTGTTTAAGGTGAGTCTTGCGGGTCCAACTGGGCTCTGCTGGAACCTACCTCTTCAGTTGTATTCTTCAAAAGAAAATCTTGTTCACGGAGTGCGATCTCTTGTTCACGCAGTTGAACATCTTTCCGCTTAATATCAACATATTCACGCATTTTGGTTTCAATCTCACCAATGTCATATTCTCTCATTTTTGTTATGTTTTGAAAGCGTCCAATAATTAATTGTTCTCGTTTATAATATTTACTTTTTATATCTTATAAAGTATTATTATATTTTAAAGTATTCTTACTAAAGTATACATATATAAAATCTATATAATATATATGTTAAACAAAGATTCATATAATACAGTTTTCCTTTTTTTTTATTTAAATAACATCTAACCATGGCCCCACTCATCAGACATTTTCTGCAAAGAACATGTTCATTCAAATGCTTGTGAAAGAATTTGTATCACAAGAATCTGACACTCTAATGGTAACAAGGACTCAAGAATACCAACTAAACATAAAAATGGCCATAAATCTCCTATTAAAGATGGTCTTATAGTGGGAGGGGGTTCTCCTCTCAAGTACCCCAATCCCCAATAGTCATTTACACCATGTCACCCCATCTTAAAATACATATAACACTTTTGTCTGCTACCCCAAAACCTTTATTTAAACACACAAAATTCCTTCATTTTTCATAGGATAGTAGTACCCCAAAATTGGTACCTGAATTTGCACTCAAACAACCGGCTGCAGTGTTCACCACTCAGGTACCTGTGGACGCCCCTTATCATATGTTGCAACTTGTGTTGGTTCGTATGCATGTATCATCGAAGAACTTTTTTTTGAATAAAAGGAAAGTCCGAAAGTGTTATTTGCTTAGCGAATTGTGTATTCACTTGTGATTTTTGTTTTGAAAACGTTTGGTAGTATCCTTAACGAGCTTGGCTTTACTTTAGCCTTGGCCTTGCCGTTTGCCTTATTCCTTCACATTATACAAATCAATTCATCAACATTAATTGGTCATTCTTTAACATCTACAAGGATTCCCTAATCCTCAATTGGCAGATTATAACATCAATTAATCCTAGCTTGCCTGTTATATAAACAGCTTTAAGTAGCTGTAAACAATGTACCAAAAAAATCATCAAATCTGATTGTAAAACATCAATTAGCACATAAATTAGCAAAACATCAAAGATTCTGAAAACTAAACAATAATGAGAAGACCAACCTGTTCACATGAAATATATTAACACCCAAAGTTTTCTGCGACCCAGTTCAAGTCGAACTAAAACCAACCAACCATGAACACCAGCCAACTAGCCATATCTAAGCAAATCAATTTACATGGCTCATCTTACCAACATCCTACAACTATCTAAAACATAAAAACAACCATAAAAAAGCAGTTGTAAACAAATGAATCCAAACAAAAAAGGTCATCAACTCCTTTCCTAGTATCTGCACGCGCTCATTAAACCTTTTCATCTCCACGGCTAGCATGATCATGCATATCCCCGTTTTCTTTTCCAAGCTTAGACTTTGGTAAAGATGACTGTCTAATCGATGCTTTTAACGACTGCGGTTGTGGCCTCAAGTTCAGGTGCGTGTAGAACGACATCCCAACTAGAGCCGTGACCGCACCGCAAATGCTTGTTGACCCTGGGTTAGAACCAAACATAAAAAAACCTCCCAGAAGAATCACACATGTTTTGAACTGTCCGAGAACAACATGAGTTGTTGCCGATGTTTCCCTGTAAACATTAAAAAGTCATTTAGTTTATTAGATTATATCACTAAGTGTGTAATAACGCATATGACTCACCCTAGTGCTAGAGCCCCCGACCACTGAAGTAAGAAACCGAGGACCGCAGAAGCCCCAATAATGGAAGTATTGTAGAAGCTCCAGTCAAAGGAAAGTACACCGGGCGGGTCCAGTGATGGCATCATCGCCACTAGAAAAAACACAGTGATTGGTGTAGTCTTCCACATTAACCTGCACAAAATCAAAATAATAACCTGTTTAAAAAAACTGCTCGGACTCGGGTTGACTTGTTTAGTTAAATGGGCATGGGCTGTGTTTGGGTTGACCTGTTTAACCCTTTTAGTTAAATAGGTCGACACACTAACCCGTTTATGGCTCATTTAACCAATATTTTTACAACCCACCAACACAATTAACACATTTACAACTTGGTTATCACCCACCAACCTGTTTAGATCAATGAGTTAAACGGGTCAGATTCGGGTTGACATGTTTAGTTAAATTGGCAGTATTCGGGTAGACCTATTTAATCCATTTAGTTAAACAGGTCGGCCCACCAACCCTTTTATGGCCTGTTCAACCAGCTTTTTTACAGCCCACCAGCTCTATTAACACATTTACTGCTTGCTTATCATCCGCTAGCCTGTTTGACCCATTCAGATAAATGGGTTAAACAGGTGATATTCAGGTTAAAGGATTTTGAGTGTGTGCGGTTTACGGTTGATGCTTCTCATACGAATAAAAACATGAGTCGTGTTTGGGTTGAACAATTACAACCGACACCTTGTTTGACACGTTTAAATAAATGGGTTAAACGGGTCGTTTATGTATTTTATTTTTATACAAATAAAAATACATGCCGTGTTTGGGTTGAACAATTTAACTTTCAACCCGCCAATCCGCAATCCGACACGGTTGATATATGGCACCCCCAAATTAAAAGTCAACTGCGCATAATCAAATCAAGCAACATACGCCAATGCATTCCAGCTCTCCTGTTGTTGAAGGTTTGACCACAATATCTTATTGGTTGCACTTGGTATAATCCACGCGACTGCTACACATGCACCAAAAAAGTGAAACTGCAAATCGGTCACTGTAGCAACCGCAACACCAACTGACACTACCGTAAGTGCAAGCACCTGAAACATTCAAGTGATATTCTAGTATTTATAGTTTTACTAAATCCAAACAAACATTTATTACTTTGACTTTACCTTCCGAAAAGATATCCTTTTGCGGTAGAGCATAAACTCTGCTAAAACAATAGCTGGGGTTACCGCGATCTTAGCCATCTGATAGAATCCGACACTAAAGGAATACAATTTTTAGTTAGAAAAAATACACAAGTATAAACCATAGTATCAACAGTTTGACTTACCTATTAAACTTCAAACTAACATTAGCCAGACCGGTGGAGAGTGACATGACAATGCCTAAACCAAGCAATGAAGAAAACCGGGTTGACTTTGAAGACGGGGGTGCAGGAAGGAGAGAGCAAGCTTTTAACAGGCCCATTATGAACCAGCTAATAATGTAGTGGATGAACGTGAGAAAGATTGGATAATTGAACCCGACTTTAACAAGCACCTGAAATAAACATAAATGTTAGCATCTATCTAATAAATGATGCAATATCATGTATGAAAAAGAGGAAACTGATATGTAAACTTACCAATTTGTTCATTAAAATGATACTAACAGACACAATAAAGTTGAATGTTAGAGCAAAAGTGGGCCCTAAGAGGGACTGATGCTGTCGGCGAAACTTGCTAAATAAGGAAGCGCGAAGTTCATCCATTGCTCTTCCTGAACATTACAAACTCATTAAAGATCGTATGCAATATAATATAATCTTTGAAATTTATTACTAAGTAGATATAAATGGTTAATTATGCACAACCCTTAAACTAACAACAAAACATCGTAAACAATTAAACGGTAACATTAACCAACTAAAACGTATCACCAGCAACCACAAACTCAAGAACCAACACGAATAATAAAATTTTCTCAAAAAAAAACACATTGTCAACAGAAAATCAAAATTACTCTGACCTAACCAATTAATTAATCAATATCATATAACCGAAACACATCACCAATTAGACCTAAAACACTACATACCACCATAAATTAATCAACAATTCAACCCAAAACCCTATTAATTAATCCCCAATTTGGCCTAAAACATTGCATTGCTTAATTATTCATCAAACCCACTTAAGAAAACCCTAAATAAACCAAAATCCCAAATTGAACCAACCAACCAATCAAAAATTAAAAACCCTAATCCCGATTCTCGTATCAAGTACAGCATTACAAACAAATCGATAAGATTGTTACTAATAAGTACCTCTTTCACCAGCATCACTGTCTTTACGCTTGAGGATTCGTCTGACGTCTTTTCTAGTTAAGAAACTGAACAAAGCTTTAGTACCCAGCATTGTTTATTTGCGGTCCAGACCCTGAATTGGAATTGGAATTGGAATTGGAAATGGAATTAGAATTAGAATGGGAATTGGGTGATTGGAAGCAAGTGCCAGTTTCATCAATAAAGTGCTGCTTGCTGCTGAATTTAAGTGTGGATTTTTATTAATTTATATTAAGAAAAAGGAGTTTAAAAGAAAGAAAAAGAGGAGGAGGAAATCACGCTCACCCACCGACAAAAACGGTGTTGAATGTGTGAATTTGAACTTATGGTGTGACTGTGACCCTACCTTCTATTTCTATTCTGCGAATTGATACTACTTGGACTCTTTGGAATTTGATATCGTAACTGCATTCTCATTCAACCCTTCATTTTGCGTGAATAATTTTTTTATTATTTAGATAGTGATTCAGGGTGTTGTGAGTGAAGAGTTTTTATATTTTAGAAAAAGTAATGATTTTTCTATATATTTAAAAAGTTACTGTTTATTCTTTATAATTTTTTAATATATTTTGAGAGTGTTTGTGAGTGAAGGAAGGAGAAAAGAAAATGATAAAAGGTATAAAAAGTATTATTTTATTGAAATGAAAAGAGAAAATATGGTGAGTTTTATTATAATTTTTTATTTATAGATAGAGAGTAGGGTGAGAATGCTCTAAGTTTTAACGCTATGTATAATTATATATATCCTTATTTATATTTATGACTTTGTTTATTTGATGAAGTTCTTTTATATAAGAAAAGAAGCAATTTCAGGGAAAGTTACGGCACTACGGGCTGAACTTTTAACTACAGTTTTAGAAAATTACAAACTCAGTTAGTTCGTTGGGTTGGGCAGGTTTTTATTATTTAGCGTCTCAATTTTGATGGTAAAAACTGATTTTTTTCTTATTTATTTTTAGTTTGATCCCCTTTCTAAACTATAAGATTTTTAAAAATTTATAAAACTTTAAAGACAAAATGGCAAAACTCGTTCTTTATGTTTGCACGTTTTTTTAATGGTTGTCATTTCGCAAACTTAATAACATAAAGCATCCTTTATGCTTAAAACTCATATCACGCTACGTCATTTGGCACTAGCCCCGTTAATCTTTTTCGTTAAATCTGGTCATGTGCAAAGCACGTGAGGGTAGTTTGGTAATTTTATAACTTATTTATTAATTAAAACTAACATAAAATAACCTCCCTCTCTCTCTCACATCCACCATCAGCATCCCCACCACTGCTCCACATCATCTTCATCATCGCCATCCAATCTATCACCACCACAACATCGACCACCAATCAATCTATCACCATCTAAAGGATTCATCGTCGATAAATCTGTGAGCATCAGTCTAGGCCGCTACCACCGCCGCTTGATTAGATCCGATAAACGAGCCGGAAAATCCAGCCCCATAAATCTATCAACCATTTTCTGGTGTTATGGTCAAAAAGCAAATATCCAACTTAGGTATGGATTCACCTTAATTTGGTTTTGTTGGGGAGTTTTTGGTGTTTTTGTGGCTGTCGATTTGATGGCTAGATCTGAAACAAGGTTTAATGTAGCCTGTCAAACTCAAATCTCTCGTCGTTTAAATCCTTTGCACTGATTTAAAGCAAGGCGCTGGTAATTTAGACGCAATTTTCAAAATCCAGATCTGAAACAAGTTTGGTGTTGCCATCAGAAGGGAAGGGGGTGGTGAAGATGGCGGTGGCTGCCGAGTGGTGTGGGGTTGGGCCATGGATGAAGTGTAACAGAGAGAGAGAGAGAGAGAGAGAACGGCAAGAACGGCAGGGTTAGTGATGATTAAAGAACGGTAGTGGCAAGAACGGCGGTGGCTACCGGAGTGGTGTGGGGCTGGGCCATGGATGAAGTGTAACAGAGAGAGAAAGAGAACGGCAAGAACCGTGGTATCCTCAGTCCACGGCATGATGGGATGGCCAACAGCTGAGGGTGTAGCGATGATCACCGGCATTCCCCAGAATTTGGTGAGCGATAACGGCACCAACTTTGCTGACAAGAAGCTACAACAGTGGCTGAAAGAACTTCAAATCACCCACACCTTTACCTCAGTGGCACACCCGCAAGGTAATGGTGAGGTGGAAAGAGCAAATAAGAGCATCGTCGAAGGCATAAAGAAAAGACTATTGGAACACAGATCCGGCTGGGTGGACGAGCTTCCGCACGTCCTTTGGGCAAACAGAACGCTGAAGAAGGCCAGTACGGGAGAAACCCCGTTCAGCCTCACTTATGGTACTGAAGCCATGGTCCCGGTCGAAATTGGTTTACCCTCACCAAGGGTCTTGATTCAGCCAGAAGACAATGATGCGGAAAGACGGTTAGATCTTATGCTAACCGAGGAACGCAGAGACTTAGCCGCAGTGCGTGAAGAGAACTACAAGCGACAAATGCAAAAGTACTACAACACGCGGGTAAAACTCTGCAACTTCAATGTAGGAGACTACATACTGCGTAACAACGAGGCTTCGAACCAAGAACGCCCAGGAAAGCTGGCCCCGGTCTGGGAAGGGCCATACATTATCAAAGAAGTCCTGGGAAAGGGCGCATACCGGCTCGAAAGGCTCGATGGCACTCCCATCCCAAGAACATGGAATGGAGCTCAATTACGCAAATGTTATATGTAGATCAATTCCAAAACTTGTAAAGAAAAGGCCTAGAGCCACTTCTAATGGAAATGATTCTCCTTTCATAATGTGTTAACTTTACCTTTATACTTATGAACTTCCCACACTGGTGCCGGTATTCACCGCATAAATGGGGAAGAAGTAAGTCGTTACGTGTGGAAGGCGGCAAAACCCGCATAAACACAACGTTAAAAATAAGGAAAACCTACACGCAGGTCAGATGTAAGTAAAGTTTAGCCATCCTTGTAAGTGCAAGTGACGGTCTTACCCGCACAATCACGAACAAGGAAGCAAAACTTCAACCTATCATCTACCACGTTCAAAGGTTATCCTAAAAAGGATAAGGAAAACCTACACGCAGGTCAGATATGGGTAAAGTTTAGCCATCCTACTAAGTGCAAGTGACGGTCATACCCGCACAATCACGAAAGAGGAAGCAAAACTTCACACCTATTATCTACCACGTTCAAAGGTTAACTTATCCTCAAAAGATGAGGAAAACCTACACGCAGGTCAGATGGTAAAGTTTAGCCATCCTACTACGTGCAAGTGACGGTCCTACCCGCACAATCACGGAAGAGGAAGCAAAACTTCACACCTATCTACCACGTTCAAAGGTTAACTTATTCTAAACACTTGGAAAATTGCTAATTTAAACTAAAGTATGCAAGTCATAACGTTTATAAAGCAAGGAATCCAATGAAAGAAGCGGTCTTAGCCGCACAAAGATTTGTATTTCATAAATATTCGTTACAAGAATGGCCGGGTAACTACCCGCCTACAAGAAAGTAAATCTATACAAACTAAATCTATCCTAGCAGCGGGAAGGGATCTTCAGGATCAGGCTTCAGGGCCACTTCCACTTGGACCAGCGCCGTCAGTAGAGCGTGGCAATTCAAGGAAAGCCTTAAGGATAGCTAGCCCATCATCAGTAGCAGCAACTTCATTCACCTTCTCCACCACCGGATGCGGGAAGGCAGCATACTGGTTCACTGCTTGGTCGTAAATAGCTTCAGTATCCACATTATACAAAGGGAAGTTGGAAGGCGGGACGCCTTTCTCAACGAACCCTAGACCAAGCAGGAAGCCGGCCCGTTCCCCATCCTCGTGAGAAGCGTTGAGGGCTGCGCTCATAGCATCGTCGTAAGATGTCTCTGAGAAGACCCGATGCACAACCTACATAAGAAAATTTACAAGTGTCAACACCCTTTCTATTTATAAAGAAGAGCGTAAAGACATGAAAGTTTACCTGAGACAACGCTTCTCGAAGAAGCCATTCCTTGGCAGCCAGAGCTTCTTGGAGGGCAGCTTGAGCTTCGTTACGGGCGCGTTCGGCTTCACTCTTGTTAAGGTTGGCAAGCAACACTTCTTTAGCCGCAGCCTCTTCGACGCCCTTTAGCTTCCGCTCAGTATGGTCAAGCACCCCCCTCTGGTCCAAGATCTCCTGGAGCTTTTTGGCGTCTTCCATCGCCAAGGCATCATGAGCCTGCTGGAGAGCCTCTAATTTGGCTTTAAGTTCTTCATTCTCCATGCGCAGAGGCTCAGCAACAGCTTCAGCCTTGGTGGCCCTCTCGGTTGCGTTCCTCGCAGTTTCCTTAGCCAGCCGAAGCTGTTCATTAACAGCTTGGGCAGCCTTGGAACAGGCCTCGAGTCGAGCCTGAACTTCAACCTCGAGGGCCTTGAAGGCCTTCTCCTTCTCCGCAGCCACTGCGGCAAGTTTTTGGTTCTCCTCCCGGACAGCCCGCGCCTGAGCTACTTCCTTGAGGCGAGCTGCTTTTAACTTGTCGTTTTCACGACAAAGCAGCTCGACGTGCGGCTGCATCCGGGCCAGGAGAACCCGAAGCTCATTGGTTAGTCTACCCTCCTGGTAGCTAGCCATGGCTTCCCCCAACGCACCACTGGGAGCAGCGTGACGAGCCCATTCCACGCACTCCACAGGGGTGCGAAGGGTTGTTCGTCGGCGAATGTTCCATCGTGGAACATACACTTCATTGGAATCCGACACTGCAAAAAAACACAAAGCAGTTATGAAAAGATGATAAAATATATATGTATAAAATGGGCCAGAAGAACCCTACGCACCTGTAGGGTCAATAACAGGCCGATAGCCGCCGAACCCATCACCTGAACCCAAAGGAAATCCATCCAAGAGGTCAGGCAGATGGGAAGGTGGCAAAGATTGGCGGGAAGCCCCATGCGTACCTGATGGACCGGCCGTCGTTGCCGATGGCGGGGGCATGGTAGCAGCCGCCGTGGTCGCCGCCGCGGTCGCTGCCCGGAATCCGCAGCAATAGTAACCGCCGGCTCGGTGAATGATGCTGTAAAAATCGCACTCACAGCCGGCGGTGACGTCATCTCGGCTGGAACAGTCGGCTCAAAGGAGTGAGCAACTGATCCAGCGGAAGCAGGCGCAGGCGCCTGGGTCGACGCCTCAGGTAGGCTGACCAAGCCTACCGTCATTGGCGGAGAGGTACTACTCGGCGCTTCACCCTGGAATGCGCCAACATCCACGCCTGCGTAAAGAAGAAAAGTGTTAAAAGACTAAGGATTAAGCTATGAAGATAAAAGCTAAAGGAAAGTTGTACTTACGGGTTTTCTTGAGCCTAAAGGTACGGAGAGGCGGGGACGGACCCGATGGAGCCGGCCTCTTTGCGCCGGTCACCGTCGTCTTCTTTGGCTCTCCGGAGGTGACAGTCGCAACCTCCGGAGCGGTGGTCTTATCACCACTGGGATTCCCCGCCACCTCTTCGCTCTCGGTCTCCGAATCAGACCGAGGCGCTGGATCGGCAGTGGAGGCCTTCTCCTTCCCCTTCCCGCCGGCAGCCTTCTTCTTCCGCACCAACGGAGGACCATCTGCGGATTCCTCATCAGAACATACGATTAGAGGAATTCCAGCAGAGGTTTCAACATTGAGGGGTCGAGAGTCGAAGAGCGCCTTACCTGGCCGACGGGCGCTAAGGATCTCATGGCCTAGCGGATAGACCTCCACGAACTGATCCGCCGTTTGTTCTAGGATGGGCAACTCGTTCTCATCTAGAGCGCGAGTACCCATCCGTGCGGGACCGTCAGCCTCCCGCGGGTTCAGGAGCGACTGCAGGTCGTTCCCCTCTGAAATAAACAGGAAAAAAGTTAGAAGAAATTCAAAATCAACAAAAGGGAAAAAGGCATACCGTAAGGAACAGAGTTCGAACCGTATTCGAGGACGATCGGAATCTTGCGCGCATCAGCCTCCTTCCACACCCGGCTCATCCCCAGCATCACCATCCCGGACTCCGCAAACCGGTAAACCGGAGATTGGACCCGAGATATCTTGGCAAACCATTCCGCCTCCTGGTAGCTGGAGGCGTGAAGGCTGGGAAGTGCCTGCCCGTTCTTGAATTTCATGGCAATGGGGATGGCGCGGGCGGATATGAAGAAGAACTCCCGCTTCCACGAGCGAAGACTGCGCTCGGTCGCGCAGATCTTTAAACCCTTGATTCGGGTTGTCAGGGTATACCACCCCTGGATGCACCTCCAAGTGTAGAAGGTCATCAGGCGGTCAACATAGGGCTCAACGCCCAAAATCCGGCACACCCACTCGAAGTGGCGAATCTTGGCGATCGCCATGGGGTGCAACTCGGTCAAATGAACACCGTGCCTCTCAAGGACACGGTAAACAAACTTTGTCAATGGGAACCTAAGATTCCCATAAACAAAGAATGCTGCATAAACCCCGATCTTGCCTCTCGGGGCATCGTACACAGTATGATGGGGTTCAGGAAACTCAGGCTCGAGAGACTCGAGCATGAACTTCCTGACAACATACCGGTACAGATCGCCAGGCAGAGCACACTGGCACTCGCCAGCAGTACTCTTATCATCGGCTGTGGATTCAACATCACGAGACGACATCTTGTGAAGGAAAGAAGAAAACGATTTCGGGAGAATGCTTGCCTGAAAAGGATGAGTATTCGCCGGAAATCGCTTAAAAGATGAAGGGAATAGTGAAAGTGTGGATTACAAAGAACCCTCTCCCCCTTTATATACTAATCGCAATTAATGCGATGAAATTAATGCGGAAGAGAGAGAAAGCTGAGGTGCAATGAAACTATGACACGTGGCAAAAAGCAAGCTGGCAACAGCTGTTGACAGGACGCATACCATTAATTTAGCGGCCACGCGCCCGAAAAATCGCGCCCACGCGCCTGAAAAAGCGTCTGGAATGACCATGTACTGTCACGTCACCATAACTTCCTGCACGTCCTGACACAGTCAGAAGAAACCGTCGCACGACGTTTCAGATGTTTGGACTGTTCCTATCTTTCCACCAACTCTTCGAATTTCAAAATTCAAAATTCAAAAAGATTCAAAAGTGAGCGGGAAAATACCCCTTACCTTGGCAACCAAGTAACCGTAAGACGGATGCGGGTACAGTGTTAAGGCAAAACCCTTCACATACCTAGCACCCGCAGGGAATTGAAGCCAAGAATAACTTGGCAACCAAGTAACCATCAGACGGATGCGGGTACAGTGTCAAGGCAAAACCCTTCACATACTTAGCACCCGCAGGGAATTGACGCTAGGAATACCTTGGAAGTAAAGTAACCGTAAGACGAGTGCGGGTACAGTGTCAAGGCAAAACCCTTCACGTACTTAGCACTCTGCAGGGAATTCAAACCAAGAAGGATCTTCTGGGCCATGCTTGCGGAAACGTGTATAACATTCCCGCACGACGGGAACGTCGAGAACTATATTGTTTGAAACTCCAAGATGGAATAGGTGGTTTTAGCATAATTGATCACTATGTCGAAAACCACCAAGACCCCATGGAGAATCCACACAAGTGGGACTCAACGCTCCTGACGTGCGAGGAGGTTACAAACCTACCCGCTTCACACCCAAAGATCAAGCAGAAAAGTCGGGAATTTCTGCGTGACATCAGGAAAACCGCGGGATGAATCACCACGGAAAACCGAAAAACTAAACCCTTTTCAAAACCCTTTGCTAAGTCCAAAAGTTCACCTCACTTATTAATAATTCATGAGAAGAACATTGGACTGGGGGGACTTGAAGAGGTAGGTCCCAGCAGAGCCCAATTGGACCCGCAAGACTCACCTTGAACAGGGACGTCTGCGCAATGACCAACTGCTCCAGCAGGACCCACCATGCTCAAAGAACCTTACGCGCAGTACGCCAGCTGTACCCGCAGGGAAAGCCTCCCAATGGTGAAGTACCCCGCCTGTTCCCGCAGCTGCGGATACAAGCCATCAGGGAAGGCTACCCGCACTAACAGCAAGGCTACACGCACAAGGCATTCGTTACTTCAGTTGTCACATGAAGGAATGAGCAAGGCGGGAACACTCCCGCCTAAATGAGCCAGTCCGTATGCTTCTGGAAGGTCTTTCGTACTATACCAAGGTATAGGCGGAACAGACAGTTTGACCAGAGCAGCCCATGAACTAATCACAGGGTGACAGCTCACCGACAACAATACGAGGAGGAGCACCCTCTAGTACTGTTTGTCACTATTAGCCGCTGCCTAATCACCAACCCTTACGATGGGACGTGCGCAGCCTACAGTTGGTGGAACAGTGCGTAGCCGGCAGTAAAGGAACAGTATACAGCCGACCTTATTACTGTTGGCCGTAACCTATCCACCAACCAGCATGGCCTGTGCGTAGTCCACTGTTGGTAGAACAGGAATACTATTCAGCCGGCTGTACCTGCTTGGAAACCTACCTTCGGCTATAAATACTCCAACACCTTGGATTGGTAAGGACATCATCTGATATCTCAATCTTATCTAGCAATCTCTTAATATACACTTATATTCAGAGCAATCTAGTCTGATTCTCACGCCGGAGGGTGGTCACAAGGAGGAACCCCCCCCCCCCTTCTCAGTGACGAGCTTACGGTGTCTGTTTTGCAGGTCCCCTGAAGAACAACCTTCTCTGCTAGACCTCATCCGTGGGAAACATTACTTAACCCCCAGATTATCAATAATCTGCCTGTGGGTTCACTTAGTGTTTCTTCAGTTAGTGATGATTAAAGAACGGTAATGGCGAGAACAGCGGTGGCTGCTGGAGTGGTGTGGGGCTGGGCCATGGATGAAGTGTAACACAGAGAGAGAGAGAGAGAGAGAGAGAGAGAGAGAGAGAACGGCAAGAACGATGGTGGCGAGAACGGCGGGGTTAGAGAGAGAGAGAGAGAGAGAGAGAGAGTTTATATGTTTTTTATGAATATATTTTAGTTGTAATGATTAAAGTAGTTGTAAAATTACCAAACTACCATAATATGTTTTGCACATGACCAGATTTAACGAGAAAAATTGACAGGGTTAGTGTCAAATGACATAACATGATATGGTTTCTAAGCATAAATGATGTTTTCTGTCATTAAGTTTGCGAAAGGAAAACCACTGAAAAAACATACAAACATAAATGACGAGTTTTGCTGTTTTGTCAACTTTAAATTACATTACCGTTTCCAAACCGTCAAATATATATATATATATATATATATATATATATATATATATATATATATATATATATATTATATATTATATTACCTGTTAATTACTCAATAATCTCATCTACATAAACCACCTTTTATAAAGCATATAGAATCCTTTCTATCTTAATTCCTTTAAAGAATATGGTGACCATATTATGGTCACAAAAAAAATCCGAATAAGATCTAATGATTGTATAAGCCTTCGATTACCCTCATTGTTGAGGTGATAAAAATATAAATAAATAGTAAATTAGCTTCTTGTAGATAAAGAAAAGGCTAATAAGGATTACTTAGACAAGGAGGTGGATTAGATTTAGTTTGTTATAGTTTCGTTTCTTTTCTATTAGTAATCTTCGGTGGATTGTAGATTGTGGCTTTATTTATTTATTTATTTATTTTGGCAAGCAACGAGTGAAAAAGGTACTTTTAAAAGAAAGAAAAAGATAATGGGCATACTTTTTAAGGATGCAATTCTATAAGATGCTTTAGATGGACCGTTCTGGCCCGTCACCACAGCCGGGCCGTGAGTGACTTGGCATGAGTCACATCGGCCACGAACATTACAACGGTCATTCAAGACCGGTCTTTCAAGCGAGTGGCCGCGAGCCAGCTTGCGGTAAAGTTGAAGTTTGACGGGAAGTTTTTTGGGGATGTGCCATTTGACCGTTTGGAGATTAAATTTTTTTTTCTTTCTATATTTAACCATAAATAACAAACACTTTCACACATCAAAAAACTTAAAAAAAAAAAATTTACTCATTCTACTCATTTCTCTTCAATACACCCAATATAAACCAAAAATGCAATGGAATTCCTTTTCTTCGTCCGACTCTTTGGAGGAAGACAACCTTATTTTTGAAGCCGGGAGAATAACAGTTAGCCGGTTGGTTGAACGGTTTCAAGGGCGACAAATATTAACAAGACAATCACCTCTTCTTCGTGATCGAGTGGGCGCTAATGAAAGTTTAATACGTCACTAATTTAGCCCCGATCTCGTTTATAACGAACAACATTTTAGGCGTTGGTTTCGAATGAGTAGACAACTATTCATGTGTTTATCAAATGATTTGTCGGATCGGTATCCTTTTTCTCAACAAAGAGTAGATACAAGAGGTAGACCCGGTTTCACAACCATCCAAAAATGTACAGCTGCTATTTGTCAACTAGTGTATGGAATTTCGTCAGACGCAATGGATGAATACCTAGAAATATCTGAAAAGTTTTGCGAGATTCACTTCATTTTTTCTATCAAGGTATACATATGTACATATATGTTTCATTTAATTATATTTATATATTGTTCGAGGGTTTACTTGAAAATGTTTATACATAGGGATCATATCAATTTACTCGCAGAGATATTAGCGCAAACCAACTTTGTATGATATCCAACGCATATACGAGGTGCATAGTGAAAAACATGGATTTCTCGGTAGCATCGACTGTAAGCATGCTAGATGGGATATGTGTCCTACGGCCTGGCGAGGTCAGTTCCACTGGGGTGATCACCCCCGCCCCAGTATTATACTTGAGGCGTTGGCCTCCCAAGATCTTTGGTTCTTGCATACGTTTTTTGGTGTTGCCGGGTTAAATGACGACGTTATCGAACAGTCACCGATATTCGATGACATTATTGAGGGGGTTGGGTAAACTCAATCGTTTTATACGAATGGAGTTCAATTCAAGCATGGCTACTACCTGGTTGATGGCATTTGCAACAAATGGTCGATGCTTGTTCAAACTTATGCATCTCCACTTGAAGACAAACGGAAGTACTATAAGAAGAGGCAAGAATCAGCACGAAATGATATTGAAAGAGAGTTTGGAGTTCTAAAGAAAAATTTTCATTTGATTTCGAGGCCACTACGGTTTTGGTCAAGGGAGAAAATAATGGATATCGTCTACACTTGTATAATTCTTCATAACATGGTTCTTGAGGACCAAGGTATGGCTATTTGTCAAAACTCAAAATTACCAAGATGACGTCTCACGACCCGAATCGTCAATCACCGATGATGAAAAATTCCAAAACATCATATATCTCAAGAACCACAAGGTCCATGGAAATCTTCGTCATGAGTTGGTCGAGCATTTGTAGGCTAGACGTCCCAATTATCTTGTACTATACTAGTATTATTCATATTTTTGTTTTAATGTAATACTGGTTATTAGTTTCCAAATTTAGAAGAAAAAATTAAATAATTAAATAAATCAGATAATTCAATGAAGCCACCGTTCGCCTAAACCACAACAGGCTCAGGCGGCGGCTACAGCAGTAGCTTCAACGAGCGTCCAGTCAGCACTTTGTGGCACAATATTATTGGATGAATTCGAAACCCAACTTCAACAACAACACAGTCTTATAAAATAAAAGATGCATTTCATGTATTAGCATATATGAAAGAAGAAAAAGAAAATCATATACAATGTTTGGGATACTATAGCAAACGTGTCGTTTCCTCCTTCAAAACAATTGTCTATCACTTCAAGCTAACGTGACCATTCATTCCTTAAAGGTATTAGATACCTCATCTTTTATGCAATTCAAGTTGTGTACATCCAAATTCCTTTAGTTGTTCTTATTCATCTACATTTAAATGTTGAATTCTCGTCTCTTTCACAGTTAATGCATACAAAACACGTCACTAATATTGAGACCAAATATTTCTTATGAACCTCGTGTCCCTACGGCCCATAATCGACGTGAAATTTGTCTATAGTGTTACATATACCCGTTTTTTTATTCATTGTCCTCATTAGATTTGTCACGCTATCTCGAACAGAGATGTGGGATTCTCCCCAGGTGTCCCAAACACCCTTGAGGACTCATAGCCCTTAATAACATTTGTCACATCATCACGAAAAATATAGGATTAGCTCTTATACCACTTATGGCTTTTGGTTATTATTAATCAGTATCATTCGCTTTGCTCTTGAATAGCTCACGGACTTGTTTAGGTGTCTGAATGAAAACTTCCTAGCATGCCACCCTGTTGGACGTAATTCTAGATTCCAAGTCACAAGTCGGTGAACTTGAGGACAAATATTGACAAGTCGGTCATAGTTGGTTTTGTTTCTTGATTACATTACGTTTTCTAATCGTAATTATAATTGGTAATGTCTTGGCTAGCAAGTAGGTTAGTCTATATAACCAAGTCATTGTTAGACATTATAGAAAGTGTGAGATGTAACCGAGTCAGGGTTCATCTACAAATTCACACGAGATGTAACCGAGTTAGGGTTCATCTAGATGCAACCGAGTTAGTATTCATCAAGAGTCAAACCGAGCTAGGGTTTGAGAGTTGTAATCAGTTTTTGAGTTATATTTTCTGATTAATACAAATGATAGTTATTCGTTTATTTTGTGTTTGATATCGATCGGGACTTGACACCCATCATATTGCTTCCATTCAATAACACAACTAAAAAATTCTTCCCCATTCACAATCACTACCAATGAGCTAAAAGCGCCCCAGTGATATTTGATGTCCGGTGTTTTTTATGAGCCCAACTTTTTCCTATACATGACTTGTGTAAGATTTGTTTAGAATATTAGATGTTGGTCATGGTCTTGAATAAAAGAAATGTACAAAACTCACATTCCTTTGATGGACAATATGATGTTATGATTTTATCCATTAGTAAATTTTGAGAACATTAAAATGATGAAGTGGTAAGTTGTAAAAAATGTCCATCTGCATTTTTAATAATGGTCACGTGAGATTCTGTTATTCATTATAAATTCGTCAAAGGCTGATTAATATACACTGATTACTAGATGAGTGACATATAAAGCCTTCTGAACTAAACTTATAAATTGTGAAATAAATTTATGAAAGAAGATAATATAACAAACGGCAACATAACGCTTTTTTTTTTCCTTTTTCCAACAGACCAAGTTTATTTCTCACCCAATCAAGTGAGGATCTTGAACATATAATATTAGTGAGTCGGAGGATTTTGAACAATAATTTATATAGGTTAGACTTAATACATATAATTTTTTTCCTCAAAAAAATTACACTACGGAGCGAAAAAGTTGGATGGGCCGTGAGTCAGCCAATCCTGCACAAAGATCTGCCACTGCTCTTGAGCATATCCAACCTGTAACCCATATACTTTGTTTACACATACCGTCTTCTAATTAACCCAATAAATACTTTTCTTAGGTTTTACTATTATTTTGATCACGAAATAATCATGTTCTAGTACATTTATTAATAAAAATCTCACGTTGAGGGAACTGAGAAGCACGAAAGGATAGATGATATAATTAAGGCTATAAAGATCAACTTTAGACAAGATTAATTGATCTCAATTGCCATAATTTTTGCATGATAACCATCGTTTAGAGTTTTAAATCGTCTGTTGGAAAAGAGAGACATTAATGTTGTCATATAAAGTGTTATGAGTAGAAATTTCAAAAATCTTGGCAAGCAGAATTTTAGGAGAATCCTCGCAATGCATCAGGATCACAGACAGAAAGGATCCTCATTAAGTATTATCATTAACTAACACTATCCTTTCACCATTGACTTAGTTTTGCAGACAACAGTCATCAATTAATTCTCTATTGCTAGAATTTGCGATGGGGTTTTTGATAACGGAGTCCACTCCCTTGTCTATGCCCGCGGTTACAGTCATTTTGTTTTTCTCCTACTAGCGGCCTTGTTGTGGTAGGTACTGGGGTTTCCGATGGTGGTTGGATTTTGGACCATATCGACCTTTTGTCTTTTTTGTTTCCTTTGTATCCTTTGGGCTCGTTTTTTGTTTCATTCCGCGACTAATCGCGTCTGCTCTAGGATTTCTCAGTGGCTATGTAGACTTTTGCTGCTGTCATGATGCCGTCCCATGATTGGGCATGCTATCTCGGCCTGACAGACAACAGATGAGATCGTCACTCCGTACCACTTGGCGGAAACCAGCTCTCATCATGTCTTCGCTTACCCCTCCTATCATAAGACCCTCCTAGTTATATCGTATGATGAAGTCTTTGATGGACTCATTATCTCCGCAGAATACTGTAAGTATGTCTGCAGGATCACGTTTGTGTCTCTGCTGCTGACCAAAGTGTTGTGAGAATTTTGCGATCAAGTCCTCAAAGCCTGTAATTTGGCCATCGGGGAGTCTTTCAAACCCTTCTCTAACTGCTTCGTGGAGGGTCAAAGCAAAAATGTGACACCATACTGGGTGTGTCCAACCCACGACTCCTCTTGTTGCTATGAAACTCTCGAGAGAGCCCTAACCTAAGAGACCATAGGCGTAGAAAAAAACATGAGTGCCTTTCTCGAGAGTTTCGGTCTTTCGCATGAGTGCCTTTTGTTTGCACCACTTGGCCAGGGGACTGTTATCGACTGTTAGCGAGGCTTTTACCTTGGCCTTTTAATTGATCCCCGTGACTTCCGCGGTATCGAGGTCGAATGTCATCCTGCTCAGAAGGATCATGCTGAATATGACGTGGATAAACCAACGTCCGTGGTTTCACCCGACTCGCTTGCGTTCTCATTTGTTCCTCCAACCTCTTCTCGTACTCCGCACTGATCCTTTCTTGTTCTTGTTTCAACCACATTACCCCGTCTTCGTCGAGATTTGTCGTTTTTACGGGACCCTTTGCGAGTAGATCTTGCGTCCGTGAAGTGGAACGACAAGTGTTGTTATGGTCGTTCGACTTCGATGTAATCTTCGTTATTTCGGCCAAACAGCTCATTATGCCCGTCATTTCCTCCCTGGGACCCATCTGTGTTGGGTCCTGCACGATTGTACGGAGACGGTGTGGCTACGGGAGGTCGGTCGGAGCTCATAACAATTTGAATAAAACGTAAACAGTTCTAGCTAGTACGGATGGTGCCAATGAAGAAATACTAAGTTAATCCTGGGTAGGATCAACGTGATATCTCAACCGGTATCGGATTAATACCAAGCTAACCCCGGGTGGGCTTAGCTTAATATTCCCCGATGGGTAGCACTAACGAACTGTTATGAATTCTGATGGCTGACGTAGGCTGTCGCGGTCTACTCAAAAAACAATTAATAAAGACTTAAATACCTATAACTAGTACGGGTAAGTAAGGTCGTCTCCACAAGGACTCAAGGAAAGTGCTAATTTAATATGACTAAATTAATTAATTAACTAAGGCGGACAGACGATGTTAAGCAGTTTGTAGAAAAAGATTAATTAAAACTAATTATTACTTGAAAAGAGTTGTAAACAATATTAATTAAAAAACATTCATTCTAGGTTCAGGTTATGTGTTCCATACGTTAATCACAGATTCTCTAGTCTTTGGTTTTATAATAATTGCTAGTCCTATGGTTTGATTTATGACACAAATGCACCCGGACACCACAATTACCAACTCTATGTCTAAGATGATTAACTCAATGATAAGGTTTGATGATTCTAGTCCAATGACACAAGAGCCTAACCCTAAGTGTTGATGGACAACCAAACAAACGTTACACAAATCAATAATCGCAAACTCAAGCTTTAATCAACCAAATACTTATTAAGCAAGACAAATCATATAAAATTAATCAAGCTATATTCATGAAGCACAAGAATCTGATCATAACAGTATATTACACAAAACCTTAGCCTAGAACGAACACACACGACTAGCCGGACATCGACATAATCGTTAAAGCATTTATCTTGATGAACATACGATTGTAGGACAAACCGGAAGCCTCGGGATGGATGAAAATCGCCTTAGGACACCTCTTCTACCTCTGGAAGTCGTAATAATCCGAATGGGGAGGTTAAGGGGTTTATATAAGGAAAACCTAAATTTTTGGCCGACTTAAGCATCTTCGCGTATCACGAAGGACAAAATAGTCGCGGCCGGAGTTTTGCAACTTCGCGTATCGCGAAGATGTAAACTTCAGATTTTTCTATTTTCTTTTCTTGACTGCCTCGTGATGCGTGCACGTCCAATCTCTCACTTCTCGATCTTCGTTCCAAGCCCGTAAATATCCTCGTTAGGCTCCATAGTTTCCAATATCCTGAAAACACGTAAACAATGCTTGAAGTACCAATGTTCATTCGATTATTTAACTAAAATTAACTAATTAATATATAAAAATAACTAACTTTTACCCAACCATCACATCCCCACACTTATCATTTTTCGTCCCGAAAAAGACTTTGCAATGGAATCAGAATCAGAGACTATTCTCAAAATACTTCATAGATTATCTTAATTAGGCACAAGAACACAAAAACCACGATTGCGACCCACGCCTTAATACTTACCGGGAAAAATAAGGTGCGACAGTTTTATTAGTTCATATGATTAAAATGGAACCCACACCTCAAAGCCCTGAAGCCGCCTTACCATGCTTCATTATAGTTTTACCGAACCAGACCACCCCAACTTGACTTAAACCTTAAGATTAGACGATCAAAATTTTGCACATGTGTATTAACTTTTAAGCCCATATGTAATAGCTAAGACAATTTTGGATATTGTTATCGAACCAAAACCCAAACTTAAGTATTAAAGTCTACCAAAATGGCCATTAGATACGATTAAGGTGCAATTAGGTAACCAACTAGTAAATAGCCCCCACTACATGGCATACCCCTGTTATCAAGCAATACCCCGAAGTCCATCACCATACGTGAGTAGGCACGAATTCATTTGTAGGGCTTACATATGACGTGTCCAATGTGGTCCGTTTCTTACTGATATTGAGACGCGAGCACGGGGACCCCATATGACTAACAGTATGGATGATCAAGTCAGTAGTGAATTTGTACTTTTAAAGCACTTTTCTTATTGGTCCATCGTCTAGTTGTGGGCATTATAGGGATCTCCAGCTGTGATTGGTCTCTCCCTACCCTGTCACGTGTTGTCTTGCCTTTTGTCATGACATGTCTTCCGCTGAACTCCTTGAGTTGTTAAGTATTAAATGTTTCTTCCGGGGGCGATGTATATCTTCCTACGTGGAAGGTATTCTGTCTGTAGATGATTATATGTGCTTTGATAGCATCTCTTCCATGGGGAGTATATATTTCTCTTCGGAAGGTCTTCCGCATCTGCGAAGAATTTATCCCTGTGTTATTTGAGTTTTTTGATACCCTACCTCCACATAAGTGTGACTAATAGTTTCACTGGCTACTAAAACTTCATCAAAAAATTTTTGCGATCAATAATAAAAGTTAACTATTTGGGTGATCAATGTCATTCTTAATGGTTCATTTGAGATACTTTTGAGTTTATTTCTTAGAATAATATTTATTGAACCCCTAAAACACTAACCAGTGTCCAGTGTTTTGAATCCTAGATCGGACCGGACGGTCTGACCAGTTCGACCGGGACCCGGTGGATAAACTGGTCCGGTTCACATGATACAGCTCGTTTTCTAACAAACCGGCCGGTTCTTGCGGTTTGTGGTCCGACCGGAACTGATGAACCGGTAAAACCTTTTTTCTGTTAAATCAAAAACTAAGTTGCAGTTGGGAATCGAACCCTGGCCCTTTCTAGTATGAAGATGCTTAAAGAAAGCCGCAAAAGCCAACAAGCCCGGCTTTACTCATGTTATACTAGATGAAAATAGATCCTATAAATATTGAAAATATATATTGTGGTGTAAATGGAAATGCAAACAGTTAGGAGCAGTGAAGCAGCAGGTAAACAAAATGGAAATCTTTAGATTATTATTATTTTTTTATATATAAGTTGTATATATATATTTAATATTATTTATGACGTCATCCGGGTCAATGTCTGGTCCTACCTCCCAGGCTGGTCCGACCTGTGACCCGGTAAGGCGCCCGGGTCGATATCTGATCCGGGTTTGTAAACATTGACCCTAACTACATTTGACCAACATATTAGTCAAATTTCAAATGATTGCCTACAAACACCCTCCAAAGATGCTCCAATAAAGAACAATACAGTATGTATGTGATTGTACCGACACATTTGGTGAACAATCTATGAATTTGACTTGAAAGGACACTTGGAATATTGTCAGTTTTCCAATCAATGAAGAGAATATTTGTATGGAGTTTGGTGAAATCTTGGATGCATTGTAACAAACAATATTATCAACTTGCGAGCACCAGCAATGGCCTAAAATCTAAATAGCCACTTTGTCTGGACTTCGCCTCTCATTTAACCAAACGCCCAAAACTAACTTTAAAACGTGTCATATCTCTCCTCCCCTCACATAATCCGTTTTTTGAGTTCAAACACAAAAATGTAGATGTACGTTCTTTTCTCCACATCATGCCTCTCTCCTAAAAATTCACAATAGAACTATGATAGATGCTCTCATGGCTTAATGATTATTTGATTAATGTCTTAAATGATATTTGTGTAGTTTGAATCTATTCTCTATTTAAGTACATCGTTTTGTTGAAGTTGTCAATTTTTAAAAGGGGGAATATACTTATTTCACTTTGTATTCTAAGAAATTAATTTAGCACCAATATAAATTACAATATAAATTATGTTAATCAACAATTAAATCATTTAAAATAATTTATAGTGCGATACAATTTTAAAAAATATTAAATCGTGACCGGTTTAACTTTTCTTTTGAACGAATTTTATTCGTGACCATAAAAAGCCTTTGATTACCCGCATTGTTGAGGAGATAAAATTTCTTTTAACTTCTTTAAGATTAAAAAATGGACCAGTTTGGATTACTTAGACAAGGAGAGGTGGATGAGATTTAGTTAGTAATGGTCTCATTTCTTTTATGTTGTTTTGTTCTTTGGTGGATTGTTGTGTGTTTTTGTGCTAGAAGCTTTGCTCCTTACTATGCTCGGTTTTACTTGAAGTTTGCCTTTTGAGAAAAAAAAACAGAGAAGATATTTTCCACTACACGCCCATTTTAACACATCCAAATTGCCAATATTAGGCAATAGGCGAGTGAAGGTGTGAGAAAGATACTTTTAAAAGAAGGGGATTTAATTGGTAGGGGGACGGTTCGTTAGGATACCATTTCATGTGAGGTATTTGGTTTTTTTAACTAATTTAGTAATAAATTAATGGACCGATTCATGATAACAACTTATAATAAGAGGTAACTACAAAGATCTTCGTAATTAAATTGTAATTAAGAATGCATTAGGGGGGGGGTCGTATTAGTCTATTCAGGTACTATATATATAGGGTATGGTTAGATTAAAAACTCATTCTAGTTGCAAAAACTTTGAAAACTCTATCTTAGCATTTGATTTGGTTTCATCAATGGAAATCAATGGTTAAGATTAAAGCATGTTTAATTTGTAAAAGAAAAATTATTTTTTAATGACATAAAGTACAAAAGGGGTCCTTTTGAAAATGGGTTTTGACATTCTGACTAGTTGTTATACTCTCTCTCTCTCTCTCTCTCTCTCTCTCTCTCTCGTTTACTTTCTTTCCCTAGTTATTCTGTCTCTTTCTTTCCTTTTATCTCCACACTTTTACACGGTTGTTATTTGTTTATTATACTTTGGTCAATTTCAACTATTTTTAAATTTGTTATTCTTTTTCTCTGTAGTATAAAAATAGTTTAGGTAATCAATATCCAATATGCTAACGGGATCATAACACATCTAAAAATATTTCTACTTTTTATAGTCACAACAATCATGTATAGAACTTACCTAAAATAAGATTTTTACTTTTTATAGTTACATAATCATAACAAACATCTTTTATAATTATATAAAAATAAAATTGATACAAAAACTATAATAAGCTAACAAAAATCTAACTATGCTTCAATACTTGAAAACCGTCGTCATCTTGAAAACTATCTTCATCTTGAACAAAAAAATCCTCACCTACATAAAAATATAAAAACATGTTTTATACAAAACATATACATAAGGTTACAAATGTAATAAATGTAAAAAACATATTTTATACAAAATTGTAACAAATTTAAAAACACGTCTTATACAAAACATATACATAAGGTTACAAATGTAATAAGTGTAAAAACATGTTTTATATAAAAACGTAACAAATGTAAGAACATGTATTATACAAAACAAATACATAAGGTTACAAATGTGATAAATGTAAAAACATGTTTTATACAAAAACATGTACATAAGGTTACAAATGTAACAAATACATGACATATAAAAACTTGTAACTTTAAAAGGTTACAAATGTTATATATATGTATATAACATTAACGTTCGCAAGTTATATATGCAATATTGTTTTATTAATGTAATATTTTGCTAGTTATATACGTAACGATATTTATAACAATCTAACAAGTCGAGCTCAAACTTCGAAGAAAAAGCTTGAAACGAGCCAAGCTCAAGCGTAACTGAGCTTGACTCGGGTTTAGACCCCTAATGGCAAGTTACGTAGACTTATTATATATTGGAGTTATTGTTTTATTTATTACAAAACTAATTAATCGTTTATTCTTCTTCTTTTCTTACTAGGAACCTTTATTTTAAACTAATTGTAAATAGGTGGATTTTTTAAGAAGAATTTAAGAACTTTTGTCACCCACAAATACCTAAGCAGAACATATTCGACCTCATCCATCATTTTTTTTAATAATTACAGGTTGAATATCTAAATCTCTAAGAGTTCACATATTTTTAAATTGAGCGTGGGATTAAAAATACAAATTAAAATTGTTGTTAAATTTATAAAATGGGTAAGTAGAAAAAATAAATCTAATTAGAATTTGAGAATGAGGTGAGAGAGTGAAAAGATATGGTTGGAGAGAGAGAACACTATTATGAAGAGAGAGGTTACATAAATTAAAAGACATTAATACACTTTTTGGTTAATTTGTAAAATGTGAAAAGTAGATGTGGCACAATAACAACCATTAGTTGGGTTTTCATGAGTTTTTTTAACTCACTTGTGTTTTCAATTTATATATATATATATATATATATGAGATTTCAAATGAGAATCACTTTGAGTTTTAAAAACTCAATGTAATAATTTTTTTTGAATTTTTTTAACACATGCGTAATATATGTAGGTTAAATACACATAAAAAATTACAGAATTTTTTACGCACCGAGTCAACTTTTTACATATGTGTAACGGACGTAAAAATTAGTGTAACCACTTACATCTTTATTCTCTCTCATACTTTGATTTTTTTAACATATTTAATTTCAACCACATAATCTAATTCATTTAGTAAAATGTGTGGCCAATAATGGAGTTCTTAAGTTATTAAAACTCAACAATATTCTCAAAAGATTTCTCCTCATATATATATATATATATATATAAGGTTAAAATGAAAATCCATTTGAGTTGTGAAAACCCGCGAAAACCCTATGTAACATCGTTTTTTTTTTGTTACATGTAATATATGTTGTAACATTTAATACAGAACATCGAAACATAAAAAAAATGTTTTGCCATTTTGTAACATTTTTTTACTAATTTTTATACATGTTTTCAAGAGAGAGAAAAAATTATATTTATATTTACATTTTTTATCCACTTTAATTGTGGACCACAAGATTTAAACATTAATTAAAAACATGTGGTTGAGAATGAGTTTCTAGAGTTTTCATAACTCAAGTGAGTTTTCATTTTATACTTAGCCTATATATATATATATATATATATATATATATATATATATATATATATATACATATTGGAATTTGTATCGATGTATTTTATATGTAAAAGAGCGAGATCCATTAGTATGTTATTATTGTAACAGCCTAGCAACCGTCGCACCATAATATTGTCCATTTTGGCCGGGACGTACCACCATCGCCTCACGGATTTGCTTTTTGGTTGCCCAGGTGAAGACTTCCTAGGATGTCACCCATCCTGATACTACTTCCACCTGAGCACGCTTAACTGTGGAGTTCTCCTCTCATCCACTACCATTAAGCGCCCAAAACGCATTATGATGGGGTAGGTATCCACCTTCTTATAAAGAAGGCTCGTTCTCCTCCCCAACCGATGTGGGATGTCACAATCCACCCCCCTTAGGGGTCCAGCGTCCTCGCGGAACCTGACACCACCAGTCCGACCCTGGCTCTGATACCATCTGTAATAGCCCAGCTACCGCCGCATCATAATATTGTCCACTTTGGCTGGGACGTACCACCATCGCCTCACGGATTTGCTTTTTGGTTGCCTAGGTGAAGACTTCCCAGGAGGTCACCCATCCTGATATTACTTCCACCTGAGCACACTTAAATGTGGAGTTCTCCTCTCATCCACTACTATTAAGTGCCCAAAACGCGTTATGATATGGAAGGTATTCACCTTCTTATAAAGAAGACTTTGTTCTTCTCCCCAAACAATATGGGATGTCACAATTATTTAATAAACTCGGTCCATGTAAATGTAGTTAATAATTAGCCAATGAAAGTAAAAGTTAAATAAACTCAATCTAGGGGGGGGGGGGGCGGTTGTAAGGGGTAGGTTGTTCTAAAATAATATAGGAAATGAATTATAATTGGTTCAAGTTTATGGCTTTATGAATACAAGATTAAATAAAAAATAAATAACAAATATTAATACCAAAAAAATAAAAGTGTTCTTGAAAAGCTTGTGTCACTGCAGCTTTGCTTGCGACGTTCATTTCCTTAAAGTCTGAATCTGTTTGTACATATTCATTTTAAAATGTTTGTATTTTTTTAGTGTAGGCAACTTTTTTGGGTTCAAAGTCAATTATCAATAAGAGCATAATATATCTTCGTCTTATATACACATAAGCACACATATAAGCTCGACTTTATTTATTCAGATTCATTTTAAAATGTTTGTATTTTTTTTTGTGTAGGCAGGGTTCAAATTCAATTATCAATAAGATTTATCATATATCTTCGCCTTATATACACATAAGCACATATATAAGCTCGATCCAAACCAACCCATTTCAACAAGTTAGTCAACTTGACCTAACCCAACTGTTACTCAAACTAACCGGGCCCTGTTGAAACTGGTAAACCATCTAACCTAATCCGTTTTGACATGTTACCCAGCCTGACCTGACCCATTTTTACCAGTTGTCCATCAACGAAATCGAGTTGAACACAACGCCAAACTATAAAGGCATGTCTTTCGTTAGCATGAATCTCTTTGACCGTCATGCTGGCATTCCATGGTGTGGTATGACAAAACAGAATGAAAAAGAATTAGAATGAGTTTAAAACCATCAAATGCGATCAATAATAAAAGACACGTAACACTGCTAGGTTTGACATCTTTATATATTTGTTATAATACATTAGAATAATTCTAATGCTCAGTGGCACAGATGATCTAGGCCGAAGCTTATGATAGGGGTGCCATATGAGGCCAAGATATTTAGAGATGCTAGCAGATCATCATGGCCTTGTACACATAATTCACTCCAGCTAACAGCCGATTAATGGGGCTCGGATTTGTGATAAAGTGAACAAAGAAAGGTAAACCCGCCATGGCTGCAAAATGTAATGGGTGTAATATGAAAGACTATTATTTATTTCAAATGAACAACCCAAGTGCCCAGCCAAGATACAAAATTAAACCAAATTTTGTTCCAATCAATATAAACAAATTCAGTATCATCGTCGCAGCCATCAAAGTAAGTCTATACCCATACTGTTCAGTCGGCAGGCGAGCTGCATTCTTGAATTTTTTATCATGACCTCAAATGGCAAAGCATCAAGACGTTCACGATTAAAAAAATTGACCTTGTTTGCGGAACAAATCTGGTTTTGGGTGGTAACTTCATAGAAGCCGTTACTCACTTCTGCCACACCCTACTGCAATGTAAATGAAGTTATGAACCCACCAGCTGTAAATCCATGCAATTCTCAACCAAAAACAGTACCCGAGTTAACTCAAGTCTATAAAAATTTAACATTTTCTCTTTCAATACATGACACTAATAAACAGTAAAAAAAACATCATCAAAATGGCTGAAATAAGGAAATCAGAAAACAAGACGCAAGTGTTTGGCCGCTTTAGTACTTCTGAAAAATCAAATTCTCACAACTTGCTAAGAAGACGAAATAGATGTTGTAGACTGGATAAACCGTTAAACTCTTTAAGTTAGAAAACGGAGAAGGTTGAGGTGAAATTTCCTCCAGGCATGAAATAAGAGGCTGCACAATGAAAAGTATATATCGAAAACAGAAACCATCATCATCATCATCATCGTACTCAGTATATCCCACCAATAGCAAAGCTATGTTAGGGTCTGAGGAGGGTAAGATGTAGACAGCCTTACCTCTACCCCATAGGGATAGAGAGGCTGCTTCCGGTGAGACCCCCGGCTCGATAGTAGTTTTGCATCAAGCCTTGGACATAAAGCACATAGCACTCAATCATCGGGATACCGGCTGATTGGTGCATGTACCCTCGTCTTTCGGCTATCAACGCCACCACATGATGCCTGATTAACCTTCCGCCACTTTTAACGTTATTTTCACGAGATTAGTAAAATAACGTCAAAATTAGTGCAATTTCACTTTTGCCCACCCGAGGGTTTACACATATATACATAATATGCGCGCACCTCAAGCAGGGCGTCGAAAACAGAAACCCATTATTAAAATTTAGAAAACAGCATAATCTATTTTTCTAAGTTTTTTTAGGACTAAAACTTAAAACCGACACCAAAATACCTCAAGAAACTCCAGATTAAGCTTAAGAAATTTGACATTGAGGAGCTGATGAAGCAGATAAGCAATTCTACAAGGCCACCATACGTCTCGAGAACAAATGCAAAGATCCACCTTCTCCAAAGAAGGCAAATCAGTATAGAACAGCAAAAGACACTCACTATGGAAGAGAAAGGAGACAAGGTTAGGCGCGGCGATTTTATGCTTGCCATAACACCTTCTTATAGTAAGACTCTTGAGTTGAGGTGCAACCACATTGAGGTGTTGTGCGGTCCAATGTCCGCGTATAAGTGTGAGATTTGTAAGTTTAGGATGACAAAGAGAAGAATTACACGATTCCAGTATTTTGAAGTTAATTAAGGTGAGATTCTTTAAGTTTGCACACTTGGAGAAAATACTATCGTCATGAAAAGCAACGTAATCAAGATGCAACGTTGTAAGAGCCGGGAGCTCCCAAGTTGACGCAAGAATAATGGAATACGCATCGAGAAACCTATGAGAGGATCCGGTCAAGCTGAGATATTTGAGAGACCGAGAACGAAAGAGATAAGGCGGAAAAACTCAATCTTCTTATCATATGAAGGTGTATACGTAATAGTTAGACTTAGTTGCTGGACATTGTGAGAGAATGCATAGTCGAGAATTCTTTTGAGCAACACGTCACTATATGTCCATCGACAAAAAGTGAGGTTGACTGAATACACGTCTATTTGATCGTTGCGGTCCGATAGAACATGGCTAACAAATTCGGAGAAGTGAGGGACTTGATCGCTTGGGATGTTGAGATACGGCATTGAAGTCCAGATAGACCTCCATCTCGAAGACAAAGCACTGGCTTGAACAGCATTTTGAATGCTAGTAAAAGAGAGGGTTTTATGGGTAAGATCATCGGGTAGCATGCTTAGCCTATCATGACTCATTCTATGCCCAGATTCCATACTCAAGCAGCTAATAGCTAATCTGCAATTCCATAGATAGAAGAAACAAACCTAATGATCGAGAAATGTACGCATTGATGCATCATGATTCAAGAATAACGTTTTACTGCGGGACAGCCGGCGGCGGACCGGAGAATTTGTGAATTTGTGAACACTTTTAGGGCATCCAAGCTGTTGAATTTGTGACCCTGCGTTCTATTATATTCTATAGATGATACAGCTTGGACTCTTGGATGCATATATCATATGCTATTATAAGTTTTAACTATATGTTTACTATGTATATCCGAATTTATGTGTTTTTTTTTTTTGTTGTGAAGAGTTTTAAATAATGAAAGAAACTTATCTTTAATTGATTTTAGCCAAAGTTATGGGCTAAACCGTTTACAGTTTTGGAAAACTAAAAATTATATAATATATTGTTACCGGTGCTTCTAACTAGGGGTGTTCAGATTTCGATTTGCATTCGAAACATTCGAAATTCGATTCGATTCGAATTCGGTTATTAAGATTCAAATTCGGTTTTAAAAATTTTTCGAATTCGATTCGATTCGTATTCGAGTATATTAATCGAATACGAATTTATGATTTATTATTTGATTCGATTCGAAATTCGAATTCAAATTATATATACATATGTGTATATATATAATATTTTTTTTTATTTGTGTCAAATCCATAAATAATAAATGTCCATTACAAATTATTAAACCCAATATGCCATATTATTGTTTCCTAGCCTATACTAATATGGGTATTATTTAGTTCTTGTTTTGAATATTCTGAATTTATACTATTTGCAGTTTAGTTTTGAATTTATTATCATGCGGTATTGTAGCTACTTTAAATTTATATGTTTCTTTTACAATCATGATTATGGTTTTCAAATTTTTGGCATAGGTAAACTTGAGTTAGATTGTTTTTATTTGAATTAAAATCGAATTTATTCAAATTCAATTCGAATTTATTCGAATTCGAATTTTAAATACGAATTCGAATCGAATTTCGAATTGGGCGTATAATACGAATACGAATACGAATCGAATGGTTCAACTTTTAATCGAATACGAATACCAGCAAAAAAACAATTATTCGGATTATTCAATTCGATTTATCTTGAAAATTCGATATTCGATTCGATGAACACCCCTACTTGTAACTGTTATCCTTTTCAATTTTCACCGTTGGATCTGGACCGTAATAAGTCCTTGAAATCCTTCTAGAAGGGGAGGTTGAGGACGGTTGCGGATTTCTTCCCAAGTCGACCGCAATATCTGGAGCCATGATTGATGTTGATATAGAAAGATCCTTCCAAAGCGCATATGCATCCCATCCCATCCCACTGATTTTAGGTTCCGGCAAACCAAAATGAAGCAGGTAACTTTTCTGTGTTCATATCTCTTTCATTAATTAATTCGAATGGTTCCTTCTCAGCAACTCCTTTCCCCCAATTATATTACATGAAAACCCTAATTTCTGGACAAATTGAGAAACGGTGGTCCTGCTGCTAGAATATTTGGCGTCTTAAAAACTTTCAAGTCAGCTTTTAGCTTTCGGTCTTTACATCAATTTCCTTTGCTTCCTCTTTTATATGTGTTTACATGTTTTAGTATCAAGTATTACAATTATTTAAATTTTAAACTCATCTTTGTATACTTTTCGGTTCTTAAAATAAGTTGTTGATTTTTAGGGTTTATGCTTCTTCACTAGGATGATATATTTTAGTAATAGCCTTCTTATATATCCATCAAATTATATAATAAAAAATCCCCTTTTTTCTATCAGTTTTAGAACATGAGAGGGTAAATAAAGACACACAGATCTTTGCTTTTTAGTTTTGCTCATCAACAATCACAATCAGATAACAAGTGTTTTGGTGTGAAATTTTGTAGTGTAATTCCTAAATGCCTATTTTATGCCTACCACGTGTCTGATAAAAGCTCTATAAGAACTGTGGGTAATGTAATTCAAGAAATTTAGAAACACACAGACACAACATACTATACGGTTTAAATAGCCGGTATATTATTATCTATATTTAAGGAAACTGAAGGCATGCTGTTTTTGTAAATTATAACTGACATGTGACTTGTAACAGAGAAAGAAAAAGCCATTATCTTGAGGAGTCATTTGAAGCATTCATGCTACTAATAAAAAACCGCAGCCCAAGGAGATTTTTCTATTATGCCTTCATTTTGAACTGTACGTAAGGACTTGTGATTGTTATTAAATATACTATTGATTTTTGACCTAATTTACTACTTATTTGACAGGTGGAAATATCAGTTTGTTGCTGAACCTTTGATAGTGCTCCAACTGCTAATTTTGAAAGCTATAATAAGATGGACAAGTTGGTTCGTGATGCTCATAAATCTCGGGTAGAATCTTATTATTTCATACAAGATTTGAAAGTCGATTATCATGTATGGTTAAAAATTCAATGTTTTTTAATTTGCAGCCAATAATGTTAAGTTTTGTGGCAAGCACTTCGAGGTTAAGCTAATCGGGATTTGGGACAAATATTTAGCTTATATGGTTTCTTCTGTTGGTGAGGTAAATTACTTTTCTGTTAACTTTATTTTAATATTTTGTTTATTATTTTCTTTCTAAATCATAGAAAATATAATAATTGCAGTTTTCAAGGATGTTTATAATGAAAAGGAAGATGTTCTCCATTATAATGTTCATGCATGCTTCTTACATATATTTTTCTTTCTAAATCATAGTAAATATAATAATTGCACCGGGTTACGCATCCAATGCCGCGTTACACGTGTGTCGGCAGTTCAGCAACGGTTACACGTTCAATAATCTGCTTTGTGTGTACAGTTGCCGGGTTCCGCGTACCGCCTTTGATTAATGCATTCCTTTTGTTGGGGTCACTGCAATAAAATGAATTTAATTTGGTGATTAACACAAATGAGTATCGTCAGCTTGCATTACAGCTATCTTTTCTGCAAGAATTATCTAAGCTACCCTTCGATTTCTTAGGTAAACGGATGATTACAGGTTACATTGATTTGATGATCAAGGTGTGTCATGCCAAGTTGCTAACTACTACTTATCTAGATTTTGGCTTAGTTTTATTTTAATACTTAATGTTACTCTCTCTCTCTCTTTACAGATTTATCTTAAAGGGATTAAAAGGGAATATGAGCCAACATTTTGATAAACTTAAGTCGGGTGATGTAATTAAAGTAAAAGGGTAAACCATTTAACTAAGCTTATGTACCCACCCGTTAATCTAACAAATATTACGTACACATATGAACCTATTGCTTTAAGAAAGAGTCACGATAGCTAGGTTTGTAATATTTAATGAACTATTTAACTGCATTACCCTCTCAAATAGAAGAAAGTTCATTGTAGATGCATGCCAACTCTATTATGCTTGAATTAAAGGTACTAATGCGATTTTGTTATTGTTGCTGTTTTGCTAGATCTTGACATAATATATGACCAAGACTTGCAAACTATTTGGATTAACAGCATTGGTGGAGGTTTGCAATCTTTTTTTGATTTATAACTGTTCAAAAATTTATACTAAAATAATAACTAATTATTTTTTGGGGGTTTGTTTTGTTCTTAGGTGCAGGATGAGAATGAAATGGATCATATTCCTCATGAAATTTACATGCTTCAACTAATTGGTATCAATAACTGTAACCTTGCCGGTAAGCAAGTTTCAAGATTCAGCACTCCAGAACCTGCCAGGCCTTTTTTGAAGAGTATTATATGTTGTTTTCAACAATTTTAAGGCCATGAATGTAGAAATGTTAGGATGATATTAGTAATACAAAAATTTAATGCATTTTAGGATGTTTTCTGAGGTTTTTGCACATGCGGATAATCCGGTTTGGAATATATTAAAGCGTATATGCGGGTTGCAATAATATGAAACCCTGAGTTGGAATCAGGTTTTTGATAGAAAGGTATGTTTCAGGTAATGATTTATTATTTTTTTTGAAAAACACAAAGTTGACAAGAAAGCCCTTAAAACTGTTGAAGAAGAAGACCCATTTCTTTAAAATGATTCATTTTTTTTATGTGGGTATAAGAAAGTTTTGTAACTAGATTTAGAGTTCTCTTATTAAATACTTGAAAGCCGAGCTTTTACAAATGTTATTTTCGTTTATAATGCAAAGAACGATGGTTATACTTTATAACATTCAACTACTCGTCGGGTATAAAACTAGTTAAGATGGTTGGGTTGAACGGGTTTTTATTGTTTAGCGGTTTGATTTTGACGGTTTAAACCATGATTTTTCTTTTATATATATATGTATGTATGTATGTATGTATGTATGGATGTATGGAAGAGTTATCCTAAAAACAAGTAGTTCCTAGAAATGCTAGGAATAAATCATAGCCATTGAATCATGTTAATCAATGGTTGAGATTTAAAATTATCAAAAATCGACATAGTTTCCTATAATTACTGTTTACCATTATAACCGACATAGTTTCCTATAATTGTTCTTTCACCATAATTTGTAATGTCACATGTCAAAAATATATCGGTTCTTACTATTCCTAGGAAACTTCTTATTTTTATTTGAACCTTATATATATATATATATGGAAGATTTCCTTTAAGAACTCAATATTTTTTAAGAACTTTGAGAACTTATCACAACTAATCATTTAATTTCTTTTACTTTTTTGCTTTCTAATAAGAAAGAGTATTTTTGTCAAATAGATAACCGTTTAATATTGGTATTTATCTCAATCATTTGAATATCCTTAATTCTCTCATAGTTACCTTATTTTTATATGACCGACGATGATTTTGGTTTCAAAACTACTAGTTGATTTTTTTTGAGATAATTACTGTTTTCATCCCTGTGATTACAGGGCGGAGTCACATCGAGTCCCTGAAAAAAAAATTTGAACTGGTTGAATCCCTGTTGTACCAAAAATGACCCAAACGAGTCCTTCCGTTATCTTTCTGTTAACAACACTGTTAAAATGAAGGGTAATGTAGTCTTTCAACATGTAACACAAAAACAATACATATTTAAAATACAAAAATAGATCCATATTTAAATCTAACAGAGGAAGATGATGACATGTGCCATCTCAACTGAATTCCGGCGGCCATTGGCATTCCGGCGACATCTAGAAAAGGCATAAATGGTCATGAAAGTTTAGAACCGGTAATCCTCACTTCTTCAACCAGTGCTCATATTCAAACTTGAACAAAACCGGCCTTGGTGGTGATTGTCGGTTCCAGATCCGGACCAGAAATCCGGTGGTAACCGCGAACGGAGTATGGTGACCTTCTGTGACAGCGAACGGATTATGGTGGCAACATAAGTAACGGAAAGGGCTAGGGTTCCGCCCTGTTCGCCGGTTCAAAAGACGGTTCCGGCGAGTAACCTCGATTCTCAGGTAGCGTATGGTGAGGCTCCATGGTACATGCTTGGTCAGAACGAGGAGGAGCCACAACCAGGTCTGGTACCTCTGGACTTCGAGCATCTATGGCAAAGGTTTGACAAGTTCAGCATCAATCAGGAGCAGTTCCAGCTTGCCCAGCAGCAGTTTCGGGCGGAGCAGGCCGATCAACGGGGTCTGCTTAACAACACGGCTGATTACACCCGCCGTGGATTTGAGTGGATGTTTGCTTATGGACAGGCCCAGGCGACCCACAGTGGCTTCACAGTCCCGGCTGCGTCTTCTTGGTCTTACGGCGCTTCTTCGTCGAGTTATCCCGCAGGCGATGTAACACCCCGGCTAAAGTGGAAACGCCTGAGTGTGACGTACAGATTTCTCAAACACACGTGGCACTATTAGGTGACCATAATAACATTATTTCATTTAAATCATCATGTAACACAAGTTTATCAAATAATACAATTTGAAACAATAAATAAATAAATGATAAGTTGTTCTTTGAATATCCTGTAGGCATGCTATGTGTCTTCTAACTTTCATCCTCGTATCTCTACACCTGTAACATATGTATAAAATAAAGGTCCGCTATGAATATAGCCGGTGAGTTTCCACAGTTTAAATACGTACATAAAAACCATACAATTCATAGACATGGGATAAACGAGCAAGTAAGCCCTTTCCAGTTGGTAACAACCAACGTACTTGGGTAATCGCGCAAGTAAGGTCCTTTCCTATTGGTAACAACCAACGTACTTGGATAATGAGGCCCTTTTCCACTCGATGCAAATGGACCGGAGTGCAAAAGGGGGCGTATGATCATACTTAATAAGGCTTCCCAATCGTGCAAGTAATATTCGTGCAAGTAATACAAGTAGCACACAAGTCCATATACGAATTTAATTGAAGAAACAAAACATTAAAACATTAAAAAGGGGTGGTGAAAAACTCACCTTGAAATCGAAGATAACTTGAAATATAAACCGTAAGTGCAATAATGAAACCGAAGCAACCGAAAGTGCGTTAAAGAATCCGAAACGATTGAACTTCTCGAACTATAATAAAATAAACACAAATATTTAAAGACTAGCTAACGAGATTATTAAAGTTAGAGTAATTTGGTTTAAGGTTTAAGCATTATTTTAATACATATATATATATATATATTATCATTTTAAGGCTTTATAATATTATTTTAAGTTTTAATGAAATTTTAATGATTTATATTATTTAAATATTATAACTAATGATGTTGAAAGAGTTATGGTACATATAAGGTATAAATTTTATCTCACAAAAATTAATTATGTTATTGGATTAAACTAACAGGTTATATCTAATGAATTATAGTTAACGAACTAAAACAAATGAATTAAAGTTAACGGTTTTAAAGTTACCAAACGAATTAATATTAACGGGTTAACGACATATTAATATTTTAATATTATCTTAATCAAAAGATTAATACTTAAGTTGAATATTATATTGTTTACGGAAATTTGATGTTTAGCGATACATTTTATTTTAAAAACGAAAGTGTTAACGAATTATAAAATTTAACAAACAATAATTATATAAATGTTTTACGCGTTTGAACGAAACTTGACGGGTTTGAAAGATTGTTTGTTTGATTTTTTTGATGAAAACAATAAAAATAATTTATAACAAACTATATTTAGCTTAAAATAATTTTTATTTGATTTATAATAATTTAATTTGTTTTAATATAAAAGGAAAAGATTTGAGAAATAAAATATCAAAAATTTAAGCTTTGACCCAGGTTCGAACTCGGGTCTAAACTTTCACATAATGGTGGCTTAACGAACTGCTCTAATTGTATATTTGTGTTATGAATGGAAATATTTTTATATAAATTAACATGTTGGATCATCTTCTCCATTCAAGAACCCTAGGATTTCTAATCTGATGATTCGATCATTGATTGATGAAATTGGGTTAGGGGTTTTCTTAATCGATGAATAACGAATTAAAACCATGTAATAATTACCTACTGTCGTCCTTGTTTGTCGATGAACATGGGTTGGCCGGAAATCAAGCTCGTCGAATTATTTCGTGTTAAAGATCGTATGTTTGATTGATTTGGGGATAGGTACAAGTTTAGATTGATGTTAGCATTGTATTTATACTGAATTTTAGAGCGTATTATCGATTAATGTGATTGACTGAAAATCCGGCGAATATCGCGGATTAATTGACAGATTAATGGTCGTTAATATACAATTAATAAATTGATTCGTCCGTAAAACAAGGGTCTAAGGTCGTTAAGTGATTTAAACGAGTCAACACGGGGATTGTGGTTTGTTTTACGCCTTGCCAGAAACTCGCCGCCGCCGATGTTCGTCGGAAAAACGGGAGGTCAGGGGGGAGACGGCAAGGTTTATATTTAATTAATATATTTAAATATTTTACACAAACAGTCCCTGAAGTATAAAGAACCTTTAAATTGGAAGTTAATATTTATAATTTCATTTTTAACCATAAACTTTATAATTAAATTATATAGTTTTCGGTTTTGGATTATTTACGCGTTTAATAGGTCGATTTAATGATTACGAATACAAACTCAAATAAAAAAACGAATTACATGTAAAATACATGATACGATTTTGAGATATATATATATATATAACCAAAAACCGAAAGTTTGAAATGGGTCGGGTTTGAAAAGTAACGAATGTTACAGGCGAGCAGCCACCACCATTTGACGTACAGTTTTCGCGGCCCGGCCCGTCATCCAGCCCTTATGCTGACCCCTTCCAAAGCCCTCTAGTGCAGCCTGGCCAGTTCACCATGGTCGATCCGTATGGTGCCTCCCTATTCGTGAACAGGGACGCGGAGCCTACTGGCTTAGTATTCGATGATATGGATGATGATTACCAGTTTCTTTTTATTTGTGTTTTCTAGACTTTGTTAGTTCTCATTGTGTTTTGTAGACTTTTTTCTCTTTCAGGTTTATGATGAATGCTATCTTTGGATGTGTTTTGGATTGTGTTTTGCATTCTGTTGTCTTGCTGTGGTTTTGTCTTGTCTTGCTTTGTCATTGCAGGTGGCCCTATGTTTGCACAATTGGCGTTGCCAGGTTTTCACTTAGATCTTTCCGGGTCTCTGGTCTGGCAGTTTTGCAGTTTTCAGGGGAGTTCTCCGTTCTCTCTCATTTTCATTTTACTTTTATAGTTTTTTGTTGTGCAACGGGGGCGTTGCACAATTCAAGTGTGGGGAGGGAACTTCGTGAACTTTGTTTATCCAAAAATAAATTTTTTGCAAAACTCCAAAGCAAATAATAACCACTAAACAATCTTAATTCACCTTTAATCATTTTGTTAAAGCATAAATCTTTAAGACATTCAAGCCAAAAATCTTTAAAAAGATATACATTTAAGCATGACAAACAATTCACATTCTTACCTTGCAAAAGTTACCCATTCCGCCCGTTTCCGTGAGTTGGCCTCATCAGATATTTTTCTCATGTTTTTGCGGGCAATTGAGTGAACCGGGTGATTATTGTAAGGTAGAACTTGTTTTTGGGATTGCATTTAAAACCATATATATATACATGGCATAAACCATTGAGGAATTTAGGATAAACCCCATGTCTAGCCATTTTCCACTTATATTTTCCTTACACACATTATCGGCTTAGTAGCCCATGTTTAGCCTTTTCTCGTGTGTTTCTATTTCACCCTATTTTTATCGCCACTTAGCCATATAGCCTTTTATATTTTCACCCATTTTTTGTTAGAAATCCGGTTCGGCTAAGTTAGTTAGTATATTTTTTGTATTTCATTTATGTTATATTTTATTCACTTGGGAAGGCACATCTTCGAAGTTTGTATGTAAAGTTTATAAGTTGGCCAAAAAAAAAAAAGAAAAAGAAAAACTTATAAGAAAAGAAGAGAAAATACGAAGTTAGTTCATCATATATTAGGTGAACGTGATTTCAAAGAGCAATTTTTGGTTCGTTAGCTCTCAGCCCATTTAAACCATTTGGTTTAGTTAGTTAGATTTTGTTTTATAGCTACCTTAGTTCCGGATTTTCTAGCCGTTTAGCCACTTTTCCCAAATTCCTCACCCTAATCCTAAGCCAAGTTACAACCCTCGAGTACTCGTGTTTTATGCCATGTATGTGTCGGTTTGATTTGACCCTTGAACAAACCTATGCCTTGCTTAGTCATCGTTTTGGCATCGAGTGTTCTCAACATGCACCATTACACGCATGATCACTAAATATAGCCGAGTGTATGAGTGAACATTGTGAGGTTTGCAATGTGGGAATGTGATAAAGGTTTGTAATGCTCTTTAGACTATATCTTCATCTTTACTAGGCTTGTTTGGACATACATATAAAATGCTTGCTTGATTTATTAAAGATGTGAATAATTATTGCTTGCGGGTTATTATTGACTTGGAATCTGTTTCATTTGCTTGAGGACAAACAAAGTTCAAGTGTGGGGATGTTTGATGTAACACAAAGTGTACATCTTATTGCACCAAATAATCCTCATATTTATGCTGAACTCCATGCAAATTTATTGCTTTAGGTACTTAATTGAGTTATTTGTGAATTTGCAGGTCCGGGCACCCGCCTGATAAAGAAAACATGAAAAGAGGGCGTTTCGCGGACAAATACAGCATCCTGCCAGACATGCACGCCCATGCATGCCCGTGCATGGGCCCGTGCCACTTTGGGAATTCACCAGTGCAAGCCAGTACAGGATCTAATGCAGAGAAAAGTCAAAAAACCAGCTCATGCACGACCGTGCAAGACCGTGCAGATGCCCGTGCCAGAACAGAGAAATCTGACTTTTTGGTCCGATTAAAGCAAGGAGTTGACTTTCCACTTATATGCACGACCGTGCATGCTCGAGCATGGGCCCGTGCCAGACGTCCAGAAAGTATAAATACACTTCCATTACCTCCATTTCAAGTGTGGAGCCTTAGGGGAATTCTCTGAAATTGCTGGAAATTTATTGTGAGTGTTATAGAGAGAATTCAAGGTTTCCATCTTGTGTGATCATCCTTACGAGTAGCATTCATCATTCATCTTAGTTTGCAATTTCTTGTTCTTGACAATGCTTTGTAAGACTACTTTGATTTTGTTTGTTGTATCAAGCCTTATGGGCTAATACTTTTGTTACTTAGATTATGTTGAAACTTTTACTTATGTGATATTCATCTATGCATGATTTTGGCAAGTTGGTGTTCTTCAAGTTTATGACATGTTCTTGAATAGAGTTTAATGGTTGAATGCTTGTTTTAATTCCTAGTCTTGTTAGTTTGATAGATGCTTAGCCATAATATGTTGGAAAACTATGTGTTGAGTATTTGTTTATGAACTTAGTTTGTGTATGCACACTTTGTTTATATCACTAAGTTAGGAATGACTAGTGGAAATTAACTTGGTTATGAATTTTAACAAGCATGAAACCTATCACCTGATATTGGAAAATTGTATGGTGATAACATGATTCTTTGAGTTGGTTGATGTTTGCTAGAGATTAAGGCCATAATCCTTAGTTTATATTTTGCTAATTTAAAAGATTCATGTGTTTAACCAGTGTTCTTGAGCTTGTCTATTTTACATGATTTTAGGTGGTTAGTTTGTTGTTCTCATGCTAGCTTTCCTTTAATTATGAGATTAGGTAGTTTTGACAAACTTACTAATCTATGGTTATTATCTTGAAAAACACCCATCATGATGCTTGTTGTTAGTGTTAGGTTGCCTTGATTGGAATTTGATATTGATGCTTGCTCATGATGCTTTGCTTGGATTGATTGTTAGTTGTATTTTATTTGTTTTGTTATTGTTATATGTTAGTTTAGTAATTTGAAAAATCAATTTGATTGCTTGTTCGGTTAAATCAATTACAAAGATTTATTATCAAAAGTTCGCCATGTCCATGGATTGACACTCAGTTCTTACCGATACTTTGTTACAAACGATAGGCATACTTGCCTTTCGTGTGTGGTTTGGTTGTTGGTGAAAACCATTTTTAAAACCCGAATTGTGTGAAACTTTTATTTAAATTTTTATATACATATTAGCACACGTCAATATTATTATTGTGTTACATGTTGAAAAGACTACATTACCCCTCATTCTAACAGTGTTGTTAACAGGAAAATAATGAAATGACTTGTTTGGGTCACTTTTGATACCACAGGGATTCAACCAGTTCAATTTTTATTTTGGGACTCAATGTGACTTCGTCCTGCAACCACAGGGACGAAAATAGTAATTTTTCTCTTTTTTTTTATTAAATCCTCATGTGGCTCATTTAAAAGAAATATTTAAGATTAGTTATCAAGTAAAATGCATATATACAATTTTTTGTGATTTGTAGTATCTAACTATGCTTTATATATGTGTAACATTTTTTTTTACATGTGCGGTTAAGTATTTGCATATATGAATGTTCAACATAACATGTAAATAAACTATTTGCATATGTCTGACTAATGAAGATGAATTTACAAAACCGAAGTATTGAAAACAGAAGATACATCTACGAATTATAAATTATATATTTTAATCAAATTAGTGATTTGAGAAAAATATGGAAGTATCCCCAATTTTAGGAGATGAGTGAAAAAAAGTAGTCGGTTACCAAATTGAGTGTGGCTGACTTTTAATTAATTTCCATAATCTTTTATATATTTACAATACTACCATAATGCTTTTAAGCCATTGATTAAATCAATAAATGGTTGAGATTGGTTCTTAAAGTTCTCACAAAATTACTAGTTCTTAAATGATACTAACCATATATATATATATATATATATAGAGGAGGGATCAAGAGAAAACACATCGTAAAAAGGGAACTAAAAAACTCTCTTAACACCATTAATTTTATTAGATCAAAGGCTAAAAAGATGGGAAGGGGAAAAACAAAAGGTGCTGGGTTTTTTTAAAGAATGAGGGTAATATTGGAATTGACAAAAAAAAAGCGTTCTTTCTTCCCTCTTCTCACTCAATCACATAAACCTCGCTTATTCCCATATCTAAGGTTTCAATTTTCTTCTATTATCGCCTGGGTCATCCAAATTGACTGCAAAATCGAGCATAAATCTGAAGAAAACAAACAGGTAAATGATCGTAACCATCGATTTCCCATATTTCAGTGTCGATTGGGTGTATTATACACCAATCAAGCACAAATCAGCGGTTATCATGTTTGATGGCTCTGTTTTTACTTTTTTTTTATTTAATAGAACAACGATATAGTGTATTTGAACATTAATTTGTAGAACGATGCCCATATTGACGGTTCATATATTTGCACAAGATTTTTCAAGTAATGCGTATATGTATTACTGATGTACTACATGTATATGCAATGTTGATGCATTGAATACGTGTAATTCTGATGTACAACATATATGCATTACATATACATAGTTCTGATTGTCATTCAATTCAAATATTATCGGTGTCTATTAAGTGTCGATCGTTTGATCATCTAATTTGTCCAATCAATCGCAAAATCAAGCAGAAAATTGAATAATTCTAAAAGGTATATGTTCGTAGTCCTTCAATTCACATGTTATAAGTGTCAATTAGGTGAATTACATGTATACAATGCTTATCTATTAAATGAATATGCGGTCTGTTATATTACATATATGCAGCACATGTTTGATCTATTGCAGTAGTTATCTATTACACGTATATACAACATTAATCTGTTACCTACTTATATAGTCTGTTGTAAATGAACTCGTTAATTTCAGTTATATTGCATTATGATTGTTCAGTTATGGTGCTTAAATGAGCACTATAGGCTTAACTAATCTTCTGATTTGGTTTGCCACCCAAATGTTTGATGAAATGTCTAAATGAACTCATGTTGTTGGTTCTTGAATCATAACACAGTGTCATGTTAATTTTGCTTCATAATGTTAAAATACATCATTTTTCTCAAAACAATGTTGTGATAGTGAAGGCTTATGTGCTTATTTGCATACAAGAAAAATGACAATTAGCAAATCATATAGAATCTGATTTTACTTCATGTTGCCAATGCTTGAAACTGCATGCTACTTTAACAATAACATGCAGTTAAAGCCTCAAAGCTTATTCATATTCCCTTTGAATATTATGTCAATCTTTCAGTTTTTATTAATTGCAGGAAAATCAGTCTTTGCGTTTTTTTTTCATGGGTTGATACCTGAACTCGACTTGAGAACGAACTACCGAGCAGTGAGGACCAAAAATAACATGTACACTATATGGCAGGCCCGGGAGCAGGTAAAACTGTAAATTCTTCGGTTATTTTCGGGACGACCCTATTGTACTAATCTATTACATATGCGTATTACTATTGTATCACATATAAATGTTAACTTATATCTTTTTAATTTATAATTAGGTGATGGAGAGCATAAAGCAAATGATACGTTAATAAAAAGAAATTGCGATGCTGGAAAAAAAATGGAGTTTAAAAAACCAAAGGCCTGAAAACACACACGCTTTGAAACAAGAACTATTTCACCTCCATGTCAACTGTTTGATGGTGTTAATGCGATGCAAAACAAATGATTAGATGTTTTTATATGATTAGGATTTGGAATCGAGCATGTTAAGATAATTTGAATATTATGATACTTCCATATGGTGGTGTGAATTATTGTGATGATAATATTAATGTGACGCTTGTTTAGGTATACTACATATATGTAATATATTACTTTTAAATGTATGGTTTAAATAAATTATGATTGCATTACATGTATGTCATATTGTGATTGCATAAATGCAGTACTTCCATTATGTATAATTTTTTATAACAATTTAGTATGATTGTATAATTATATTGCATATATTTAGTACTAATGTATTAATTATATAGTCCTGGTGTATTACATATATGTAGCACTAATGTATTACGCATATGTAATACTATTGTATCATATACATGTATTACTATTGTATCATATACTTGTATTACTACTATATCACATATTAATATTATATGCTTGTTTTAACTTATAATCAGGTGTTAATATACAATGTTAAAATGCACATGGACTATTTAAAGCATACACTACATATGTGTAATACAAACATATAAGGCTTATTACACCATTAAATATTGGCAATTTCACTGTTCCATTTCCGTATTTTTCGGCACATCAAAGTTGACATATACATAGGTACCGACGAGGTAGTCGTAGTTAAATTGCATATGTGTAACGTATGTTAAACTCGCTTAGGCATTCCGTCTAATCAAAATATGGTATTTTCCTGGAGTAATAATTGTTTCTGACCAAATATGCAGTATACAAAATACATGTTAGTCTCATATATATTAAGTATGGTAAAATTATATTGCATATATGTAGTATGCAAAATAAGATTTTACATCGTTGATTGACGCCATCAATTTCCAACAAAAATACCGTTAGAATGGTCAGTTATTGTAGTAATTTAAATAGATGAATTCATTTGGGTTAAAAAAATTAATATAACAAAATGCAATAGTTATGAAATAAACATAAAAGTAATATTACATTTGTGTAATAATTAGACAGCAGTAGACACACAAAAAATCTCAGTATTACACATATATAGTACATGACTTGCTTGTTGGCTTGTTCTTCAGTACCAGCTAATTTCAAGATATATAAGGGGCTACATTGTTGTTGAACCACAAAAAAATGCAAGAGATTACAAGTTAAATTGCTAGGAACTTAAAGCAACATCAACATTGGTGCTCGATTGGGCATTCCAATCAAATTGAACATGGTCTTCACTTTGAGTAATAACTATTAATTAGTGGTTTTACCCATGCTTCACTGCCCATGTTCTCGTTTTCTATGTTTATTTCTGCGTAACCAAGACCTACAAAATGCTACAACTAAAACAGGAATTTTTTTAGTTAAACACAAAGGTAAAGAGTGACAAATAACTATAGTCGCGTTCAAAGAGAAAATGGCGACCCATCAAGGGTCTACAACAACAAAGAACAACAACTCACTGTCTACGATGTTATACATGCTTTTGCTAATAATTAAAAAAGGTATAGCTAGTAAAAAACACTCCAAAACGCATGCTTCAATAACAAAAAAAGACAACTGGACAAACATCTTGTACGCAATCCATAAACTAACTCACTATATATGATGTTATATGTATAAAACGCAGGTTGTAATACAATAAAATGCTTTGCATTTGCAAAGTAAATAAAGAAGGTACGCGCAGTACAAAATAACTCCAAAACGCACGCTTCAATAACAAAAAAAAAAAAAAACAACCGGACATTTAGTTGCCTACTTGGTGTGAAATTCGTAAATCACCGTCATCGATTACAACCCACAAAGATATATAAACGAAAAAAACACATCTTCTAATCCTATAAAATACATACATCTGCAACATGTGTTGGCAAAATTATTTAAAAAAGACATCGACTACTAAAACAACTCCAAAATTCACGTTTCAATAACAAAAAACAAACTGGACATTTATTCGAACACCCGGTATGCAATCCGTAGAACATCATCAACGACAACAAACAACGACACACAAAAGAAAAGACGCAACCTCTAAACCATTAAAATACATGCATCTGCAACTACAAAAAGAAAAAAGCAAATCAAATCACTTTACCTGAAACAAAGTTGCGACGAACAATCAAAATATCAAACGAACGAAGACACAATATAAGCACAAAGTGACCTCTCATCACAAACTTGTTTAATAATAGTTTCCAAAGGTTTGCATCTGTTTACAACTCATATATATTACTTGAATGCATTTTATTACATATATGTATTAACCACTTAAGGTTATATTATATATATGTAGCATATAAAAAATGTTACCTCGTTGATCAAATCACTAGATTACAATAGAATAGCTAGATAATGGAATTACAATGCTAATTTTGCTTGTAGGACACTCAGGCGAAACAACACATGATCGATTGACATGTTAAACGATTGAAATAATCGTCGATTAGGGTTTAGAATAACCGAGTTGTCATGATTTGTGGTTTGCAAGTGCTAATTTCTATTGAACTAGGGTTTCTATTGAGATTGTTGCACAGGGGAATGTGGGTCGAGCAAAGAAGACGCAAGTTGTTATCAACTGGGGAAATTTACAAAGATAACCCTCTACTTAAGAGTTCTCTAGTTTCCTTCCTAATAAGGATTTTTCTTTTGATTCTTTCCCTACATACATACATACATACATACATACATACATACATATATATATATGGGTGGGATCAAGTGAAAACTTCTCTTAAAAAGAAAACTTAAAAACTCCTAAAAAATTATTTTTAACTTAAAATTTTTTTTTTGAAGTTTCTTTTTGTTCTATTATTCTTATATGTTGTTATTGGTTCAAAAAAAAAAAAACTTGTCGGTAAACTCGTCGGTGTATTGCACATGCGCAACAGTGTGCATTGCATATATACAAAAGTGTTGTATTGCATAGAATACAACACTATTGCACATATTTGATACAACACTATTGTATATATGCAATATAAGACTAATACGCACATTGAATACACATTAGTACGTATGTGTAATACAACATTAACGCACATGTGCACTACATTGACTTTTATTTTATTATTATTTTTTTGGCATATAATACAACACTACTACACATATACAATACACAAATATTGAATATATGCAACTAAACACTATTGAACTTAAAAATACATAGTAATACACATGTGTAATACAACGGTATCGTATAGTAATACGTATGTGCATTACAACGATTTTTATTTTATATATTTTATTATTTTTTATTTTTATTTTATCAAAGGGTAAGAAAATATAAGAATAATGACAAAAACAGAAATTTGAAAATATTTTTTTTATTTTCTTTATAAGTTTTTAAGTTTTCTCTTTAAAGATTAGTTTCCTCTTGATCATCTCCTTATACACACACACACACACACACACTAGATTTTATCCCCCGTATTACGGGGGTTGTTTTATATTATTCGTTTTTAATATTTATATATGTATATTTGGATTTTAATTTTATTTATTGTAAGAAAGTTAATAATTAATATACTCGAGGTTTGATGATGAAATGGTTTCACAAATAAATGATATGTTATAATCCCGTTTAAAAGTTATCTGGGTTTGGTGATACTCATTACCTGTTTATTTTCTTTATTATAAAATTGTTTCTTAATTATAAATAAAAACTTTTTTTAAATAAAATAGGATATTAATTTTTAGTATATTCCTATTTTATAGGATTTTCATATCAAATATTTGATTAGATTATTTTTTAATATAATGAGATGTTATACGTCGTTTAAGAGCTATCTGGGTTTGGTGAGACCCTTTACTCGTGAATTCGGGTCAAATGCCTGAGAAGCCTTCATTTACAAACAAAGCAATCTGATGGCTTGAGAGAATGGTTGTTTTACATTTTTTATTTTTTAATATTTTTTTTTGGATTTTAATTTTCTTTATTGTAAGAAAGTTAATAATATACTTAGGGTTTGATGATGAAAGGGTTTCATAAATAAATGATATGTTATAACCCGTTTAAAAGCTTTCTGGATTTGGTGACCCATGACCCGCTTATGTTTTTTACTATAAAATTGTTTATTAATTATAAATAATATATTTTTCTTTTTAAATTGGATATTAAATTTTAGTATATCCCTATTTTATAGGATTTTCATATCAAATAATTAGTAAGATTAATTTTTAATTTAATGAGATGTTATAACCCGTTTAAGAGCTATTTGGTTTTGGTAAGACCCATACCCATAAATTTGGGTTAAATCAATGAGAGGCCTTCATTTAAAAATCAAGAAATCTGGTGGCTTCCATAAAAGGGGGGAACGACCACATTGCGACACATAGGATTTTAGAGTTTTCGTTTATATATATATATATATATATATATATATATATAAAGGTTAGGATAAAATAAAAACCCACTTAAATTGTAAGAACTACTGAAACACATTCTTAACCACGTGTTTTAATTAAAGTTTGAATGATACGGCCCACAATTAAGTTAATAAAAAAAATAAATATAAATATAACTTTTTTCTCTCCTAAAAACATATTAAAAAGTTAGCAAAAAAATAGCAAAACATTTTTTTTTTCAATTTTTCAAATTTTCGATTTTTGTATTAAATGCAACAACATATATTACATATGTAGAAAAAAAACGAAGTTATATAGGGTTTTCACGGGTATTTATTCTATACTTCTCCTCTCTCCCCCTCTCTCTCTATATACACACACACACACATATAAGGTTAGTATCATTTTAGAACTCCTAAAAAGTTAAGAACTTCTAGGAACTCATAAGAACCAAACACTTTTTAATTTTGTTTTCATATATTAACATTGTTTGAGGCTAGTTTTACCATATTTTATATATAAATTTTTTATTATATATATAAATCACAAGTTTACATATGTGTAAAAATTATGTAATAACAAATTTACATATATGCAAAAAAAAAATTTAGATATGTGTAAAAACTAATTTTCATAATTGTAATCGTAAATATAGATATAAAAAATGATAAAACTACACTGAAATATTATTAACATACAAAACATTTTATAAAAAACGTTAGTTATTAAGAGTTCCTTCAAGTTCTTAAATAATTTAAGAGTTTTGTAATGATACCCATCCTCTCTCTCTCTCTCTATATATATATATATAGGAGTGAGATATAGAGATAACTCCTCTTAAAGAGAGAATTAGAGAACTAATAAAGAATTATTTTTAACTTTAAAAAAAAAATATTTTTTTGAATTTTTTTCTTTCCTTTTAATAAGATGATATTGTTCCTTAAAGAAAACGGTCGATGTAGTGCATATGTGCACTAATGTGTATTTCATATGCACAATACTGTTTTATACATATAATACAACACAATTGTATTATACAATACACACTATCATACAATAATGCTTTATAACATATAACACAACACAATTGCATTATACAATACACACTATCAAATATATGCAAATACAACACTAATAATTGTATGCAACACACAGTATCGCATATACGTAATACAACGCTAATGCACATACGCACTGTATCGGTTTTTTTAATTTTTGTATATAATATAACACTATTGCATGTATACAATACAAACAATTGCATATATGCTGTTCAACACTATTGTAAATATCAAAATACACAATAGTACGTATATGCAATAAAAAAAAGTCGATGTATTGCATATGTGCACTACAACGAGTTTTTTTTAATTATTTTTTCTATGTTTATATTTTTTTTCTAGTGAAGAATAACAACAAATAAGAAGGCTGAAAGAAAAAAACTTTAAAAACATTTTTGTAATTAAATTAAAATATTTTTTATTAGTTCTCTGGTTCTCTCTCTAAGAAAGAGTTCTCTCTTAATCCTATCCCTATATATATATATATATATATATATATATATATATATATATATACTAGTTGAAAACACGCACGATGGAGCGACAACAACAATTTACAATGCAATAGTCATTTTATAGTTAGTTTATCAACTCATTCGTGATATATTGTATGGTGCATCTGTTTATTTTCTTGTTCTTACCATTGATGTCGTCTATTTATGTCATGAGTCTTATATATCTCAATTAAGTAATAACGCATAAACGAATGAAAAAACATCAGTCCTAAACATAGTAATTTAAAACAAAAATTTGAACACACGAAAGAAAATACCATTCATAATCATAGTAATTTGAAAATAAAAATTTGCATATCAACTACTCTCATTGTGATGAGACCAACTTTTGTTATAAGCCATATACATCAATTATCTCATCTACATGTCTATCTAAAAAGAAGAGTTTGGTCTAATAAATTCTTTATAAAAGTTTGACTATCAAACTATTATTTTAGAGTTATTCAGAATCTGATCAAGGTATAAAATAAATGGTCAAATTGTAATATGACTTGAGATGTTGAAATTTATGCATGCTTCAATAAATGTGTTACCAATTGTTAAAATAAATAAAATTTCAAACACGTCTTATGAGAGAATAAACACGTCCATCACGCCTAGAACCGAGAACCAAATTCATCAAAAACCCTTTTTACAACATATAAATGGCTCATGATCGAATTCCATAACCAATTTGAAGCAAACACTCTACTAAGGATATGACCACAAGTTCATGACCTACTACAAAACTACATATACTGTACTAACTAAATCTTCATTCTATTCAAGTTGTCATTTCATTTGTAACTGTGTGGTTTTGCACCTTTCTAGTCAGTAGCGGATTTAGAAAATAATTTCAGGGATAGCGTAAACTTTTTTTTAACCGTACATTAAGAAAAAAAATTTTTTTTACCAGTTTCGCGTTTATGGGGCCTGATTACGCGTTTCACGAGTAGTGGAGCCCAGTAATGCGTTTTTCTCATGTAGGTGTCTAGTTACGCGTTTGGCGCGTCCCGGGCTCGGCTTCGTGTTACAAGCGTACCGACACCAGGTTAACTTATTTGCAATGGCGGATCAAAACAAGTTGGTTTATAACTGGTCGCATCAAAATAACCTAAACTTGTTTGCTTAATGATATTGTAAAATTATTCAAACTTATTAGCTTACTAATACAATGATTTTATTGATATCTTTCAATCAGATCAAACGCATGTTGTTAATGAGTAGTTTTAAAGTTTACTCAACAAAAATATTAATAAACACAATATTTAATTAAATAAGAAAATAAAAGAGTCACACATGTTTGAACTTGAAGTTGGAATATTTAAACTTGGTGATGAACCGATGTCATCGTTTTTTTTCTTTGACGTTTAAAAAGGTTGCTAAAGGGTAAATCCCTAATTAATTACAATTTAAACATAACTCTAAATACCTAATCAATTCCAATTTAAACATAAACCCTATTAATTACAATTTAAACATAACCCTAAATCCCTAAATACAATAAATCTTACCGGAAAGATGGAGAGGCCGGAGATGGAGTGGCTAGTGGCGGACTGGAGGTAGGTGGCTGGAGGTGTCGTCGTGGTGGCTGGTTACAATATTGTGAGGCTCAGAGGCTGAGCAGCGTAACAGGTCTAAGGTCCGTTTTTTTTTTTTTGTATTATTTGGGTTATTTGGTTTTTTGGTTTGGGCTTGGGCTTTTGTTAGGTTTAATTATTAAATTGGTTGGGCTTAAAATACACAGGGATAATGTTACTAAATTTTTTTTTTACACTAACAGCAAAACGTTGAGGGTAGAGCGGAGGCTACCCCCACCTCATATGGTACATCCACCACTGTTTCTAGCTGATTCCGAAGTTAGCTCCTCTGATACACAAGTAAAAATAATATAACATAAAAAAAATATATAAGAATTCAAGCTAACTAAATGTAGGTGTAAACAAGCCAAGCTGTGCGTGAGTTACTCGAGATCAAATTGCTGAAGCCCGCCATTCGAACTGAACTTAAATGAGTTCAAGTAAAGCTTATTTAATAAAATTAAACACAAATACAAAATTAACGTTATACCAGTTAAGTTTTAACTTTAGTGGGAATCCGGCTGCCAGAAATGTTTAGTTGAAGCATGCAGGTATTGTTAGTCACCAATGCACCAATTGGATAGTAATTTACGCCACCTGATGCAGATTAGTAACCAAAGCCAAATAATAAATAAATATGAATATTAAACAAAATAAATAATAACGTTAACAGCAGTGAATATAAACATATAGAAGGTGACACTGCTCATAAGCTTTATCATTCTTTTGTCCAATCAAATCTATCCTTCCCGCCAAATGACCCAAGCCGAGCCGCTTCCGAGCTGCTTGATCTACGACCAATAAACAAGCCGATCGTTTTCAAGCTTGGCTCGAGCCTGAGCCTCAAACTAAGCTCGTTTAGTTATTGTGATCGAGCCTTGTGTATTTTTAATTGTAACCTCTTTTTGACTTCTATTTATTAATATTACACTGTACCTATTCGGGCTTGAGCTGAGCTTTTGCTCGTTCAAGATACCACAAAAGCTCGAACCGAGCGTTAGCGCGTTTAAGGTACTACACGTGCTCAAGCCAAGCTTAAACTCGTTTTAAGGTTTTTCATAATATATGAAAATAAATAAAACTTGTGTAAATTAATTAATTTGCCTATTTAAAACAACACATATAAGTTTATAACACCTTAAGTTGCAATAAAATTCAAAGAATGTGACGAAAGATTACAAATCAGAATTGTTAAACCCTAAAGGCTAAATTGCGAAACCTAAAGTTTTTGTCTTGGGCAAATCTTAAGCTAGCCCAAAGTTTTAATTTTAAATTCTTTGTTCTCTATTAAGAAACTCTACCGTATCGTTCTTTTACTAAATACAAAGCAAAACCTTATTCGTTAAGCGTATAGTTATTCCAAAAAAGTAGCACAATATAATATTGATGGTCATTTGAAAAGCTAGGCTCTAATTTCGTTAAACTGTTCGTAACTTTATTAAATATTCTTAAACTATTAATTGAACTATAACATCGAATTAAAAGTATGTCTTGGACACCACATATCCTACAATGCAAAAAAAAAAAAAAAAAAAAAAAACACTTTGTGACATAACTAAAAAAATGTTTGAACTTTTCAATACAATCTGAAAGATAATGCCTTATATATTTTGTATCATGTGTTATATTGCATGTCTTATTAACACCTAATATAACATACAATGACTTAGTGTACCTATAGGCTATAACAACCTATTAACACATATTGAGACCCAATAACAATGACTTAGTGAACTTAACATGAAACATAAGTTATCAGCACCAAAAGAAACATCATTTGTTGAGATTTTGATGCAGCAGACAATGAAAATGATGCATGGCCTTCTCTACCATCAGAGCATATCGACCACTGCCATAAGCCGGTGACTCCAACCCTCTTTGCACCGATTCACACACCACAAAATCTTCCCTCTACAAATCACATAAATAATATAGTCATCAGGGCCATCCCTGAGATTGCATGTGTCTTTATAGGCCTTGTGCGAGGAAAAAAATGGGCCCTAATATAAACTACACGTGCGCACACATACATAATCAATAATAGAACATACAAAATTGTTAAGCTAAAATCTCAAATTCATAAAGGATAAGCCTAATCAAATAATTTCAAAGTTCAAGACATAATTCATAACAATACCTCGTAATCAAAATTTGCTTCAATTTCAAATAATCATAACTCAATACGAGAAAACGTCCCAGTTTTAATATTATATAATAAACATATTTACTTAAACTAAGCATGTTTTTTTTCAACTGAATACAAACAATTACAAATTAAATAATTAAACAAAGATGATATACGTAAATGCATAAAGCATAAACATGCAAAAGTGATATTTAGATAAACCTCCTCCTTAGTGTCGTCCAAATAGTTAAACAAGATGCAAAAGTGTCCATATTTCAATATGAGAGACAAATATCTCCATAAAAAGATAACATAATGTTGATTTATGAAAAAAAAAAGAAGAAAAGAAATGTAAAGAGGATAAACAAAGAAGCCAGTGATGCATTTCATCGAACCCTAAAAAAGGTTGATATATGTTCATTCAATGTCTTAATACTCTTATTTGTTTAAATTTGTTTGGGCCTACGATTTTATATTTGGGCCCGGACTAAACCGGTGTTTGTTAAATGCTGGACTGTTGGACCTCAGGCTGGTTGGGCTGTTGCTGATCAAAACTATTATGGGCCCTTCCGGATTTGGGCCCTGTGCGGCTGCACGGCCTGCACAGGCCCAAAACCGGCCCTGATAGTCATATGTCATAAGGTCACATTCACATAGCACAACAGCCAGAAATCCATATGATCTTTGCATACCTGAAGTTTGTCACTGTATTCTAAACTATTAGCCACAAAAGCTTCATCATCCTACAACAATCCATTATTCGTTATGCACCACCGTGCATATATAGAATTGGATCCACGCAGGGTGCAGTTAACAGCTTACCTTAAGAGCCGCGTCAAGAAAGTAATCATAAATCACTTTGCATCTTCTGGGTCCTAACGGAAGTACTAGATTTGTGTCCATCCATGGCCCGTACCTAGCTAGAACAAGAAACAATTAGACCCTGATCACCTGATGCAACAGGGACCGGACCATTGTGTAGAAACACAAGACTAAATGGAGAAACTTGCCTATTCACAATGAAGTTTGGATAAATGAATGCATATAAGGATTCATATCCAACCCTATCAACAGCTTCCTGACCCAATATGCTTACTTTCTCATATACCTTCAAATCAAAGTATTTTAAACTATCAACTACATGTCAATTGAAGCATTAGCATTAAATGTGAGTATGATAGAAAATTAAAAGGTAGCAAACATACTGTCGTAGAAAGAGAGTCCAGCTGATCAAGACCAGGAAGATCTTTGTGCACGAAAGGTGCATGATATCCGCCATCTAAGTGATTTTCACAAATGATCTGCAAAACACACTCAAACACTCCCATCTTGTTAATAATCATAGTATTTGACATATTTGAACTACTCTAAGAAAAGAAAGCAACCTTCCAATTACACTCGATAGTATACTCGTGTCTGCAAAGATAACTTAGAGAAGTATCGACCCCGTTGGTGCTTAATATCTCCAAAGCGCTACCGAGCCATTCCATCCCCACGTCACCATCACAACCTTGTCATGACTCTGTTTCACGATTGAGAAGGATAAACGGGCCCCACACCGCCACCCTCAAAGGAACGAGCCCAAACTCCTTAACATTGAAGTTCTTTATCCCTGTGATCCTGGTTGCTTTCAGAAGTGATCCATTTAATCCATATGTCCATCCCTGAAAAGATTATTAATGTTTGTTCATTTATTTAAAAAACCGAGCTCGAATATGAATCAAAAATCCGATAGTGGAAGTTAAACTTACATGGTAAGGGCATGTAAAGCAAGATCCTTTTCCACCTCCAGAAACCAGAAGCGAGGCGTGGTGGCGACAAACATTATGAAACGCGCGCAACTCACCATTCTCATCATGACACACCACGTATTCTATAATTCCTAATCTGTCACATCCTAAGTTAATCAATTGACATAAGTGGTCAATAAAATCAAAATTTAATTACCTTCCAGTAAAGAAAGTGTTAGCCTCTTGAAGTTGTGCAGTACACCCTAAACAGCACCCAGGGCATTTAATAATATTATTATTATTATTATTATTCAAAATGTAAAGTTTTGAGTTTTGAGGTCAAAGTGTAAAATATTAATACAGATAGGATGTGATTATTAGTTACCAACTGCCTGCCATCCTTTGGAGAAGACTTGATCGAATTCAAGAGAGAGAAAATGAGGGGATGTGTACCATGAACTGGGTGGGGTTATGGCTTCTTCAACTGTGATATTGGGGTTGAATTCTTGAACCAGTGAGCGTGCTAATTCTTTAGACGATTGGAATGAAGTGTAATTGGTTTCATGGGAGTTGCTAATTGGTAATGATTTGAGTGATCGGAAGTGTTGTACGCATGAATTTGGACATGGGTTTCTTCTAATTTTCTTTAGGGATGAGAAGAATTGAAGATCAATGGGGTTCATCATCATCATCATCATCATCATCATCATCCGATTTACAATGCTGCTTGTTGAGTATGAGTTATTTATTTTGGATTTTTAAATGACCAAAAAGTAATGTTGACCATGACTACAAGCATTTACACCCACACCACGTAACTTTTTTAGAAACTTCTAAACGTGGTTTTTGAGTGAAAAAGATGAAAGAAAATATAATGATAGATATATAAAATTTATTATTTAATTAAAAAAATAGAAATATTAATAATTTTTAGAGTAATTATATGAATGCTGGTAAAAAATGAATTGTGAATCCTTTAACGCCAATCAGTAGTCATAGTGTTGCTAAAGGACCCCACAAATAAGAAAATTAGAAAAATGAGAAATTGAAAACAATCTTAAAAAATGCAAATTTATTTGTAAAATAAAAATAGTGCTTTTTTAACGTGAAAACAAAAATAATTGATACAAAAGTACCCATTTTAAATAGAGAGGTAACATCACGTTATTTGTATGAAAAGTATAAGTAATAAAATAAAATTAGTATTTGTAAAAAATAATAAGTAATAAAAACCAGGATTTAGGATCAAATACAAAATGTTTTTAACGTAAGTAGTGTGAGAACCAATAAAATTGCTTAATTCCAAATTAGGGCTAGGGCATTATCGTACATTCCTAAGAAATATTCCACACGATTTTGTTAACCAATTAGCAGTTAATTAAGGAATTGGTTATGCAAATTTATCATTATCCACGATCATATCCTATTAATAGTTAATTAAGGAATTGGATATGCAAATCTATCATTCTCCATGATCATGTCTATTAATTAACTCATAATAGACGTGAATAAAAAAACATATTTATTTATTTGTTTTTTTTTTGGAGAAAATTAAATAGATAGCCTTTTTTATAAATGATTATAAGCCAATGACTTTTCGTATATTCCCTTCTTAATAATTAAAGAGATTGTTTCGTATGTTTTTAAGCCTCTTAATTACATATTTTCTTAGTATTAAAACCTTAATTACATATATTGAATCTACAAACTATATAAAAAATACTTTTTTTATATTTGATAACAATTGAAAAAATCAACTCCGATTGAATTTATTAACATCGATATGTTCGTCTTAACACCGATTTTGTTTGGAATTAAATTGGGGATATATGTAATTATTGCTATTAAGAAAGGGATAAATGGTGTAACATCTCGGATTTTCGTATTTGTATTCGTTTAAGTTTAAATCGATTCGGGAACGTAATTTGAATCTTCCGAACTATTTAAAACTGGTATTTATTGGCATTTAACTTGGTTTAACTTATATTATAATTTTATAACTTTTAATTATGCCAAATAGTCCTTAGAAACCTTTAAAATCGCTTAAAACGGCTAAAAATCACATTTTCGGGAACTACAGGGACTAGTTTTGCCAATTCTTTCCTATTTTTGATTAAATTAACGAAACTTAATCTCCAATAAATGTTATAGCCGGTCCAATTTCGTTTTATTGGCGTCCAAGCCAAATTTTATTAGTTATTTTACTAGATTTTCTCATTAAATAACTTATTTTGTTTCCTAATTTGTTTTTAGCATCCAAATCGCTTATTTTTGGCAAAAATCGAGTAAATTAAGATCCAAGAAAAGGATTATAACTAAAATACAAGTCCATATTGTTAAATTATTGATAAATCACGAAATCTTTGATTTATTACATCGATATTCTCATTAAAATCGTATTTTGTTACCTAAACGAGTAAATCTTCCAAATATGGTTCGTTTTTGCTATCCTTATATAAACAAGACTTATAATCTCTGCCATAAACTTCCCTAAACCCTAAATAAACCTTTCTCAGTCGTCACCTATCATATACCCTTGGTTTCTCTTCGGTTTTTACATTATTGTTGAAGATACATGCTTAATCGGTTGATTTTGCTTATATACTGACCTTTGACTTCCGTTTCTTATCGATCTTTTCACTTTCCTGTTAAGTTGTAAACATAGGAATTGTTCATACCTATTCCCTAGTCAATAACTTTCAATCAATTTCGATGGTTGAAGGGTGTTGACTGGTCTAATCGTTTAAAACTCGTAAAAGGGCAAAATACTCAACTAGTTTGACTTAACGTTTTCTCATACTTCTAATCGGATTCAACGTTCGGTTCAGAAGACTTTTATTCTCGAAACAAAATTTTAAGGCTACTGACCAAAACCCGACTTCCGAATCGCTGTTCAGATTCTGGTCAGCACCAGCTCGCTTAAATCTTAAAACAAACATAACTTGAATTCTAAACGTCTGTTTGGATTGATTCCAGCGGCAACGAGTTTGTTTTTATACATATCATATCCTAAAATCTCAGATTCTGAACGTATATATCGTTTGATGTGTAGCGGACGACTCGCTTATTCGTTAGCTCGCTTATTCATATTTTTATTCGTTCGTCATTAATCTAAGGTGAGTTTTATCATTCCCCTATTTTACTCGATTTTCACAAACGTTTTGGGGACATATGCGTATATCATACTATACATATATATATATATATATCAAAAATAGCAAACGTGTAATTGTGTGTGATTAATCAAATCTACTTGTTATGTGCTTATTTGTCTTTGTATGCAATCGTTTGACATATCCCCTTGGACAAGGTTCTCATTGACCACCGCTCGATTCACTTGGCAACAGTCTTATTCACATTATTTGCTCATGTTTGATTACCAACGCCCGATTCGCTTGGAAATGGTTTAATCGACAACTTATTTGCTTATGGTTTGATTTCATTACTGCATTTATTACGTTTTGCTTATTTATTATATTAACATTATTTTTGGTTTAAAAAATTGATGATAAACTCACTCAACATGTTTGTTGACAAAACTCCATTTTCTACGCATATGCAGGTTGCTTGAGTTGAAGGATAGACATTTAGAAAGACCTTAGGGTTATAATGAAGACAAACATGGATTAAAACTTCTTACGTTTATTTATTTGAATTGTTTTGTTATATTTGGATATTGTGTGTATTATTTGAACAAAATAATTAATTAGATATTGTCATTTATATTTATGATAGTATCTTCGAGCTGTAAGCAATCGGATCATGCCCCGGCATTTCCGCGTTTAGGTTGGGGTGTGACAGATTGGTATCAGAGACGAAGGTTATAAGATAGGTCGTTAGAAAAGGTCCTAGACATATGATAGGAACCCTATACGTGCTTATCTGAACTGTCTTATGTGCTATTTAATAAATTGTTTATAGTTTTCTTAGATTAATTATTTTATTTATCTTATTTATTTATTGCACACACACACAAATTCCGAGGTTACGCCTCACTTTCAAAATATTTTTAAATTCTCTTAATTTTAGTAGATTACCTATTATTGTGGGAAATTCCATAAGAATTCTCGTGTTTTGTTTTGTTCCTTCACCTTAAAGCATGGGAATATGACAAATGTCATACAACCATAACTTTAAGTGGTACCTGTAATCGGCTAAACGGCTGCGTGGTAAACATAATCAGCTAAACGGTTATACTATCAAATTGTGTTTTTAAATTATTTTAAATGCTTAGTTGGGTGAAAAATCCATGTAAATCCATGGGCACTCCAACTATCCATTTCTTAAAACTATTTTCGATTTGATTTTTGGGTTGGAACGTATCGTCCGGGGTGGTTCCCGAGATACACCAACTACTTATATTTGATTCTTTGATTCGATATTTCGTTGGGTCGGTTAAATGCCATGTAAATGTAACATCCAAATTTTTGTTAAATAATAAATGACGGAAAGTTTTGTTATTTAACTGTGTGTCGTTAAGTTAGTCGTGTGTTAAGTGTTTGGATAATATTTGGATTTGGAATTGTGAGTGGGTTGTGGGCCCATGGCCCCCTATATAAGCCTAACCTCTCCATTCCTTTCACCATTTCTTTACACAACACACACACACACTAGAAACACACACACTTTCTCTCTAGCAATTCGGATTCAGATCCAAGCAAAAGGAGGAAGAATCTCGTGTGTAAACATCATCAAACAACAAGAATCATGTCCAAATCTACGTATTGTCCGGATCTGAACTCGAACCCGAAGCAAAAGGTAGGTTTCGGTTTAAATGGTTAAGTTTTATGGTTAGAATCGACATGCAAACCGATAGAAGGATAGATCGGGGTATATGATGGAAGAAAAACATGAACTTAATAAGTTATAACCCCACGAGAATGTTATATGGTAAAAATGTGATGTTCGGGCCTTATAAAACGCAAGTATACAAAGTTGGTGCAACCCAAAACCCTTAAAAAGGGTAAAATCGGGTCCTGAGGAAGAGCAACAAAGTAAAATGGCTTTAAAATGGTAAAAACGAAGAAAGGAAGGTATTTCGCTTCGCTCAGCCTTGAGAAGCGAATCAAGCATTTCGCTTCGCTCAGCCATGCGAAGCGAAACGCTCCCAAGCGAAGCGAAACAGCTCAACTCCAGCCAGGGGCGCTGCCCCTTGGACCCTGCTAGGGGCTGCCGCCCCTAGACCCCGCTACCAGGGGCGCTACCCCCGGACCCCCGTTAGTTGAGGGTGTCATTGACTTAGATACAAGAGGTAGTAGTAATGGATATTTGACACTCGTAATGCGTTATACAGTTAGCCGTGCACAGCTAAAGAAGGGCATTACTATTAACGGCGAGAGAAACCGACTTCAGGTGAGTTTCTAGCCCCTTTATCCGTTATGTTTTTGGGGCTGTGTGCATACTCCTATGTGATAGATGTTAATACACTTAACTTAAGTTGTAAGTGTATGATATGTGTATGTTATATGTATGACTAAGTATGGAATGTTATTATGGAATGTTTATACGAATAAATATGTACATATACGTATATACATGACCAGAAGATATGTAAAGTATTGAATGAAAATGAATGTATGATCGAGTGACGTGACATGTATGGTTATTGGAAACAAAGGGACCAGACCCTAATAATATCTGAGACAGAAGGGACCAGACCCTGATAATATCTGAGACAGAAGGGACCAGACCCTGATAATATCTGAGACAGAAGGGACCAGACCCTGATAATATCTGAGACAGAAGGGAGCAGACCCTGATAATATCTGAGACAGAAGGGAGCAGACCCTGATAATATCTGAGACAGAAGGGACCAGAACCTAATAATATCTGAGACAGAAGGGACCAGACCCTAATAATATCTGTGATGGTAGAGATAGAATAGTCTATGGTAAACCATAAGGCCTTATGAAAGAAAGTATGTAAGCGCGTGTGCATGTATATAAAGTTTGTATGAAAGAAGTAAGAGTAAGTAAGGTATGAATACGTATCTTCGGATGCGTATGAGTAAGGATATGAAGGTATTATATGTTAATTGATTAACTATAACTCACTCAGCGTAGCTGACTTTTAGTATGCACGCAGGCAAATAGGTTGAGGCAGCTAGCTTAAGGAGGGGCACAGGGCATGGACTGAAGAGACTAGCATCCATAATGAAGTGTTATGACTGTTTTAATTAATTAATTATGAAAAGACAATTTGTATGTTAAGTCAAGAATGAATGTTTTGTAATGTGATGTATGAAGTTTTAAATTATTCCGCGAAAGTTTTAATTAACTCTGATTTTAGAACTGTGTTTATGAGTAAATCCAACACCAAAATAGGGTTACCGGATCGGGGCCTTACAGTAACGCTCATGATCCGAACAACTCCATTGATTCGATAAAATTCGTTAATTAGTTGGGTCAGTTAAATGCCATGTACACGCTCATGGGCTGACCAACTCAATTGTTTATTACTCGTTATTTGAATTGGGCCATCAAATTGTCATGGAGCGCTCATGGGAGGTCAATTCACAAACTTTATGTTGCTTTATTAAAGTTGGGCTATTCAAATTGCCATGGAAAACTCATGGGAGGTCAACTAGTTTAATATGCTTGATTATGTTATTCTTGGAAAATCTTATAAAAACATTGTTCCTTTACTTAAATGCTTCAAACTCATACATATTATTTTAAATCCCGACTCGTCCTCGAGTCTTCACTAGTACTAATTCATATACATATATATATATATATATATATACGCATCCCTATTATTTCATTTCAACTCATTTCCACAACTTACCCATCATCTTATAGGGTTTCATCTTCGGTCCTCATAGAATGTCTTTCCCTAAGAATCCATCATCATAATCAACGTCGTTCTTTTGCTTCTCACGATCGATGTTCGACTACTAGAATCAACAAGGAGTTGCTATTGTATGCCATTAACTGACCAAACGACCGCCAATCTCGACAAAACTAAAATACTCCAACAAGAAATCTTATACTAACTCATATCCGTTAAAATAGTATTTAAATTATATTTTCTTATTTATATCCATATCCTCAAAATATAAATTTATAAGTACATTTAAATCCTTATACTCAACTTTAAACTATAAATATTTTATTATCTCTTATTTTTCCACATGTTAATTTTCACAACTTATTTTCCACTTTATAAATCTTAATTATTAAAATTCAATTATTGTAAATTTTATTATTATTAAACTAAATTATGTATTCTCTAAATTTAATTTTCATTTTAAATTAAAAATTTTCCATTAATTAATTTAACTTTTATTATTAAATTGACTTTTTGATTGAATATTCCTCGCAAATATTTCAACTTCCTACTTTGATTTTTGAAAATTTTGAACGTTTTAAGTGATAAATTCGTAGTTGTTAGAATAGTAATGGTGGTTCATGCATTTCTAGCTTCGCATTTATCTTATTTTATTATATGCTTCACTTTAAATTTAAAATTTGTTATTTACTTAAATTTACATGATCAATTTACTTATTTTCCTAATATTTATAACGATTTGTGAAAAAAAAAATCCACGAATTCCCAATTTAATATAATTTAATTACATACTTTATATTTTATCTAATTTAAAGATTTAATTAGAATATGACTATCTCGGTGATTTGGGAATATCCGTTTCCCAATTTAATCTATTAACGATGTACATTTTCGCATTATCGTTAATATTTAAATTATTAACTATTATATATTTTAGAATATCTTAATCGAATTAATCTCATCTCGAAATCACAAACTTGAAAGGCTATAACTGTATATTAACTTCTCTTTAAATCTCATAAGTTCTCAACTAACTAAACTTAACTCATCAAAACCTTCATTTAAATTTATACTCTCGATCTTAAAAATTGTTATGAATTAAACTTTTGCGCATATCATCTCATGAATTAAGTTCCTTTATTTATCACGGTTAACTTCATACTCTACTCTTAACTTATTTTTTATCATCATAATTCATTTCAAATGTCTGCTTTAAGAAATCCATTTCAATCTCCAAAATTTGTAATTTTTCTAATCAAAAGATATAATAGAAATCACCTGGTTTTATTAATCAAATTCGAATATTAAATATCTCTTGAATTTATATTTAAAGTTATCAAAACGCTTGCTTCTTTCAAAATGATGGTTTTAAATGTTTTACAACCCACATGATGGAACGGATTATGCGGACCATCAGACGATCTAAGTAATTATGGGTCGACACGTAATTACCAAAGTCCTCGCATGGAAATCATAATACGTAAAATTATATGTCATGATTTAGAACCTAAGGTAGCATGGGTAATTGTACAAAGGATGAGATGATAAGGACATGGTGGATAAGCCGCTGGTACATCCTATATATAAGTGTGCCCTTATCAGATTGTCATTTGAAGCGTTGCTTCGGTTATTAGAAGTTCTAGGTTATGATATTTTTCTTAAAAAGTTCAATTATTTTCAAAAAGATTAAGTTTTGGTTTTCCTTAATTTCGGGACGAAATTCCCTAAAGTAGGGGAGACTGTAACATCTCGGATTTTCGTATTTGTGTTCGTTTAAGTTAAAATCGGTTCGGGTACGTAATTTGGATCTTCTGAACTATTTAAAACTTGTGTTTATGGGTATTTAATTTGGTTTAACTTATTTTATAATTTCATAACTTTCAATTATGCCAAATAGCCCTTAGAAACCTTTAAAATCGCTTAAAACGACTAAAAATCGCATTTTCGGGAACTAAATGAACTAGTTTTGCCAATTATTTCCTATTTTTGATTAAATTAACGAAACTTAATCTCCAATAAATGTTATAGCCGGTTCAATTTCGTTTTATTGGTGTCCAAGCCAAATTTTATTAGTTATTTTACTAGATTTTCTCATTAAATAACTTATTTTGTTTCCTAATTTGTTTTTAGCATCCAAATCGCTTATTTTTGACAAAAATTGAGTAAATTATGATCCAAGAAAAGGATTATAACTAAAATACAAGTCCATATTGTTAAATTATTGATAAATCATGAAATCTTTGATTTATTACATCGATATTCTCATTAAAATCGTATTTTGTTACCTAAACGAGTAAATCTTCCAAATATGGTTCGTTTTTGCTATCCTTATATAAACAAGACTTATAATCTCTGCCATAAACTTCCCTAAACCCTAAATAAACCTTTCTCAGTCGTCACCTATCATATACCCTTGGTTTCTTTTCGGTTTTTACATTATTGTTGAAGATACATGCTTAATCGGTTGATTTTGCTTATATACTGACCTTTGACTTCCGTTTCTTATCGATCTTTTCACTTTCCTGTTAAGTTGTAAACATAGGAATCGTTCATACCTATTCCCTAGTCAATAACTTTCAATCAATTTCGATGGTTGAAGGGTGTTGACTGGTCTAATCGTTTAAAACTCGTAAAAGGGCAAAATACTCAACTAGTTTGACTTAACGTTTTCTCATACTTCTAATCGGATTCAACGTTCGGTTCAGAAGACTTTTATTCTCGAAACAAAATTTTAAGGCTACTGACCAAAACCCGACTTCCGAATCGCTGTTCAGATTCTGGTCAGCACCAGCTCGCTTAAATCTTAAAACAAACATAACTTGAATTCTAAACGTCTGTTTGGATTGATTCCAGCGGCAAACAGTTTGTTTTTATACATATCATATCCTAAAATCTCAGATTCTGAACGTATATATCGTTTGATGTGTAGCGGACGACTCGCTTATTCGTTAGCTCGCTTATTCATATTTTTATTCGTTCGTCATTAATCTAAGGTGAGTTTTATCATTCCCCTATTTTACTCGATTTTCACAAACGTTTTGGGGACATATGCGTATATCATACAATACATATATATATATATATATATATATATATATATATATATCAAAAATAGCAAACGTGTAATTGTGTGTGATTAATCAAATCTACTTGTTATTTGTTTATTTGTTTTTGTATGCAATCGTTTGACATATACCCTTGGACAGAGTTCTCATTGACCACCGCCCGATTCACTTGGCAATAGTCTTATTCACATTATTTGCTCATGTTTGATTACCAACACCCGATTCGCTTGACAATGGTTTAATCGACAACTTATTTGCTTATGGTTTGATTTCATTACCGCATTTATTACGTTTTGCTTATTTATAATATTAACATTTTTTTTGGTTTAAAAAATTGGTGATAAACTCACTCAACATGTTTGTTGACAAAACTCCATTTTCTACGCATATGCAGGTTGCTTGAGTTGAATGATAGACATTTAGAAAGACCTTAGGGTTATAATGAGGACAAACATAGATTTAAACTTGTTATGTTTATTTATTTGAATTGTTTTGTTATATTTGGATATTGTGTGTATTATTTGAACAACATAATTAATTAGATATTGTCATTTATATTTATGATAGTATCTTCGAGCTGTGAGCAATCAGATCACGCCCCGACATTTCCGCCTTAGGTTGGGGTGTGACAAATAGGAAGATATGTTATATATGTGGTTGGGGGGGGGGGTATGTAATTGATTTTTAAGGGATTAATGAATATGTAATAAAGGAACTTATAAAGGAGATATATGCAAATGACCCAAACATAAAAAAAAAAGTATGCAAAGCATGCGAATAAAAGGAAATTGATGCTTTGGGCAGTGGCATACTTGTAATTAACTTCATTCACAAATAAAACCACCCACTTACAATCAATAAACCCAAACTTCATCACTACTATAAAAAAACATTTTCCAAAATTCATCAAAACCTCTTTGAGATTAAGTGGATTACTCAAATAATTCATTCAGTAGTTCAACAAATTAATAAACAAATTATGTGATTAAACAATTTACTATATTAATGAAAACAATTGAAGAACTACATACCTTGAACATCGATGTTAATTTCTTCCGTCATTGAAAAATTTCATACCGTGAATAAATATATGCTGTTGAACGATTTGAAAAATCACAATAGCTTTTCTAGTTGAATCATTCAACAATTGTTTTGCATGTAGTGTAATCTGTCTATATAGCTAGAGTAATTTCGTATATTGCTAGAGTAATTACACTACACTATATGATGTGCCTAAAGTGGTATATAAAAATAATGCTATAAATCAACCTAGCACAATGAGTAATAAAAATCTTGAATACCCTAAACCAAACCACTAGCAACAGACAAGTGTACCTATCGGGTGTAGAATAGCTATGGGAAGTCCGGGAATATAGAACCCTATAGACACTAATTAAATTAACGAAACTAGATTCTAAAAGCTAAATAAACTAATAATTAAGAAAAGAATATTATTTTTGGATTTTTACTTATTTTATTTAAAACTAATAATTATTTAAACTAAATTAAACTTAAAATTCTAAGACTTAGACGAAAACAATAATGAGAAAGGCGTTACCTAGGCTTGAAATCCTATTTGTGAATCTTGGATGCTTATCGGCTATGGAAACTGTGATGGAACCGGGATCTAAAGATACGACGCCCTAGACATCCTAGTGGATCCCTTATCATTCTCTGGGTGTCAGCTAAAAGGAATACCTAAGGGGCGTATGACGCAAACCGGTTGGTTGGATTACCTCTCAGTCTCTCCAACAATATTAAAGTACTCTAATGACTAGATCACATCTCAGTCTCACTAATCACATACATCCGGGAGTGTAAGAGACGTAAGGAGTAACCTAAAGATGCTCAAAAAGACTTAGGATAGCGAAAAAATCAAAAGACAATAAGGGGGAAACCCACTCTCGTGTAATCTATACCCAAACCGCCTAATGAATAAGACAACCCCAACTATCTATTACCTCTCAGCCTCAAAATAGGTAACACTTAAAATCTCTAAACCCTCAAACAATAGTTCCTATGGATTATGTCGACTATAAACCATAAACTAGTTACGAACACACAGTAGGTAACCTAATATGCGTCTACACATGAAAGACATTCACAAAGACACATATGGAACAATTGAATAAAAGTAAATTAATATTAAGCATGCATATTCATCTTAAAAACATCAAAAAGTCTATCACAATAATATTAGTCCAACACCAATAACCCAATACCGACAAGCAAACCAAAACTCAACAAATATTCATTCAAAACCTAGGCAACTAATAAGGTTTTAGCCAATAACCGTGTTCGAAAACATAAAATAAACAAGTTCAACACCCAAGTTCATAATAAAGATAATAAAGTTAAACCAAAAGAACCGTGTTTGAATGAGTAGGTGTGAACCCGAACACTTCCGAAGAAAATCGACTTGCGGCTGCTTCTGCTTTGTCTCTTCTATGCTTTTTTTTTTTTCTTGTATTGACTTCCACCAAAGGAAGATGTTAATAATGATGATGACTACTAGCTGCTTCTATTGTGAATCACTTTTAACCTCTCTCTCCAATCAAGCCTTCAGGTTACGGCTTCTGCTTCTGTTCCTTCCACCATTGTAGGGCCGGCTCCCTCCTAACACAAAAGATATATTATAATATAAATATATATTGACATATGGCGGTTTCTATTTAACGTAGGGTTCAAGAATATCCAGCCCCAATTAAATCTATATATCTCTTTTGTTTTATTTATTATTATTTTTCTTTCTCCATCGTACTTTTAACATTGTTATTATTATTATTATTACTAATATTTTTAGTAGTACTATTATTAGATAAATTATGTTAAACTTTTCAATCGTTGGTCTCGTAGTGAAATCACCGTATTTGAGCTCATTTTCTCTTGAAACCGTTAAACTCACACATGAACAAAATAATAATAATATTCAATAAAAACATGGCTCAAAAGCACTTAAAAGTATACAGAATATATATAATATTTGTATATACTTGAGACCAAATCACTATACTTATAGTATAGTGCAATTATAGTATCCGAACGCTATGCTATGTTTGCATAGCTTCTTGAACCAACTTAATTACACTACTAAACCAAGTATTTACACTACACTATAAGTATAGTGTAGGGTAATTACTTGCATTATTAGTGTAAGTATAGTAACCGAACACTATGTTGAACCAACGTAATTACACTATTAATATAAAATACACTACACCAGAATGCTTTTCTTCAAATAGTCACTGCAAAAATGTGTTAGTCCAAGAAGCTTTTCAAACACAAAATCGATTCTCAAACAAAATCGTTTGGTTTGATTCACACTTTAATTGATCATCAAATACGATTAATCTTTGTATATTGATTACATCGATTAGTAATTTATGAATTGAAAAATTCATTTTCTATTCTTTACATAAACAACCTAGCATAAATAAACATGTGACATCACTCGCCACTAACATGTTGAGAACATTTGCAAATACATATAAGACTAAGAAAACACTATGTTTGAAATATTACACTACTTACATTTGGTATTGTAATATAATTATCCACTTAGTATAATTTTATTACTCTACTTGTGTTATAAAATTACTTTACATGTAATTTAAAATTACTCTGCTTGAAATTTGATTGTAGCTTAATTACATATTCAAAGTACTTACAGGTCTTCTCTTCAACCATCACAGTACCTTAATTGCATAATTTTAATTGAATAATTATCTTTGTACGAAACAATTTGTTCAAATGATTTTTCAAACGTTGTTAATTTCAATGATCCATTAACCACACCCCCTTCCTTCCATGAACCATCACTAGTGATGCAAAATTCTTCTATGAATCGTTTGTAGTCGTCAAAATTAAGAGTTGGTTTGACATGGTTGATCGACTAATCGATCGTTGATGTCTATTGATTGCTAATTGACCGACGCTTAATAATTATAATGTTGCCACCGTGGGATTTCTAATTTTCCTTTGATTTACATGGTTAGTATAAAGTTTAGTTTGTATTCGATCCAACCCCATAATACATAACACATGTTGGTTAACGTCATACGTTTTGGATTTAATTTTAAAGATTCGCCTTATGTTTGGGTGTTGTGATTTGTTTAAAAAAATTAGAATCTAACACTAACGCCCATTAAATATTATGTTAACTTTGTGTAAAATCAAAATAATTCCGTTTAGAGGAAAACTATCAATCATTGAATTTCCATAAAACACTGTAATAGTGATGAAGTTTGGATGAAAACGTAGGAGAGAGGGGGTGGGGGCTCCATTAAGTTGCACCACTGCACTAGAAGAATATGAATGTTCAGAGACTTTGGTTGATGCCCCACTCCTCGATCTTTTCTCTCCTACTCTCTTAATTTTCTCCTTCATCCTAAAGATATGAATATTTTCACATAACATATGTACACGGATGCCTTTAAGATGGTGACGATACCAAACTTTAGGTTTACACATAATATGTCAATACACATGTAAATAAAATATTTTTAAAGTAACTCATGTGCTTGTATATCATTGCTTTAAGTGTGCACGTGCACGCATATACTTTAATTAATTTGTGTGGTTCATATAACGTGGATGCGATCAGTAGAATACTCATATCCGCACCTGTATTCATACCCAATTGTACCTGTTTCGTAAATTAATAAAAAGGAGTACCAATACTTGTTATGGTTTTATGCTAAACTTACACAGGTACGATACGAGTACTCGTGTTCGTGACAAAAATCTCATCCCTAGTGATTGACATGCAATCATAGGTGTATCATGAAATTCTTGAACCCATGATTGCCAAGTCTAAAATCGTCATTTTTAAGGATCAAATCGTGACACGTAAGGTATTTTTTTGTTATTCATGCTAGAAGAGGTTTTCCTTAATACACTTGTTAAAAATATGATATATATATATATATATATAACAATATTTACAACCCATTCTCTATTCTCATATATTTATAACTTAACTAAAAATTGTACTGCTTAATTTTTTTTAAAAAAACATCGCACTTCTCATTCACCATCTCTGTCTCTATATTGTTTTTTTATAATTATATATTTTCCTAAAACTTAACTAATATGTTTATGTGTCATTGTTGTTGGTTTCTTTAACTGGGGTGGGGGGTGGGGTAGTGAATCCTTAAATTTAGAGATTCACTTTATAGTATGAAAATATAAATAAGTACGCACAAAAATGTTTTGAAAAACAGTAAAATAGGGGAGTGATTACTCACCTTATTAATTAGGTGAGATAGAGATAATAAAATAAAGATTTAACGAAGCTTGGGTCTTTAACTTGCTGATTGACCCAAAACGAATGAACCTGAAACTTAGACACAGTAAAGTAGAATTAAAAAACGAGAACATAGCTGCTGGAATCAAGTCAAACGAATGAATAAAACTCAAGATATGAGATTTTTAATGTTTAAGCGAGCTGGTACTGTTCAGAATCCGAGATTCGTATCGGGAGTTGGGTTCTGACCAGCACACTCAAAATATCAAAACAAACATAAAAGTCTTATGGCCGAAAGCTAGTTTTGACTAGAAGGTATAGCAATTGAAAAGTTCCAAAATTGACATTTATAACCCTAAACGGGGCGTGATCAAACTAACCACCGAAACTTCCTCCATCACTGAAATTGATTATGGGCTTTTGTTAATTCTATGAAAATAAACGCTTTATCATAAGGCAATTACCCGGAAAGATTAAGGAATGATGAGAAAATACAAGTGAAAGAATCTTGAAGCATCAAAGTCAAACCGAAAAATAAAGAACTTGAAAGAAATCATCAACAGAAGCACCAAGTCACAAAATTGGTGGAGGCTGAGGTTTGCAGATGTATTTAGGGTTTCTTGATAGGTTGGTTATATTAATAAGAGTCAAAATTCTTTTAATCGGTAAACGGGCTCGAATAGGAAACGATATAATCAATTAATGACAAAATCAGGTATAATAACCTAGGGATTTCGATTAGAATAGCAGGGAAATGAACTTGGAGACAGGTTATGACATCATAAGACTTGTCTTGAGGCTTAATTTTCGTGATTTGGGTCGAAATAAAAAAGATTCGACACTAAACGAAAATAAAAATTGGTTTTGCTAAATTGGGCGTCATAGCGTGTACCCAGGGAGTGAGCTTAAGGCGTAGTGACGCGTAAGGAAATGCTAAGTTTTATATTTTCATTTTTGTCACTCTTAGTCCCTGGACTTTTGGTTAAATACAATAATAAACATAAAATAAACGATTTTGAGGATTGTTTAATGAGTACATGACAGTATAATAATATAATACATGCAAGATTTTATTAATATGAAAAATACGAAATGTTACAGTGTAATTTAGATATTTTTGCTAGACTTTTCTATATAATTTAGAGATAAATCATTTTTAGAGAATGTGATATGAAATAAATGATGTAAACGAGTCAAGCTGAGTTGAGCCTTCGTGGGTTCAAGCTAGAACTCGAAATTAAACGAGGTTGCTTAGCTTAGCTCGAGCTCGAAGTTAAATAAGCTTAAGAGTAAGCCAATGATCAAATCAAGTGTTTTTCAACTAGGTTTTTTTTTAAGTTTCGAGCTTTCTTAACAACCGTTGTGAATGCCATGACAAGAATGATTTATTGAGGGGGGAAATATGACAATTTCTGTATAAAACAAATTAGGCGCACATTCCTATTGGATTGGAAGCTATAATAAAACCAAGATTGAGTGACAAGGAGAACGATCATGGCGATAACGATGATGACGATGAACCCCATTGATCTTCAATTCTGTTACCTGAACAAAATTAGAAGAAACCCATATCCAAATTCATGCCTGCAACACTTCCGATCACTAAAAGCATTACCAATTAACAACTCCCATGAACCCAATTACACGTCTAAAGAATTAGCTCACTCACTGGTCCAAGAATTCAACCCCAATATCCCAATTGAAGAAGCCTTAACCCCACCCAGTTCATGGTACACCTCCCCTGATTTTTTGTCTCTAGAATTCGATCAAGTCTTCTTCAGAGGATGGCAGGCCGTTGGTAATAATCACATAATATCATGTCTCTATTTGTTATTATGTGTTAAAACATGCTACTGTTTGATTTTGAGGTCAAATTGGATAAATTTTAAAGTCAACTCCACCATATAATTATTATTTTCTGTCCCTTGTATAGACATGTCATGGGACTCCCCCGTTGTACGGTACTCGCTATTGACACCGAAAGAGAAAACCTAAAATATAATTATGTAATCCCTTTGAACAATTGATCATGTTGATAGATCAATTGTATGGTTTGACCTCAAAAGTCAAAAGCATACATGGAAGCTTTGAACAGCATTAAAAGATCTAGAAGATATGTTTTAATGTTGACTATTGTTTAGGATGTACAGCACAACTTAAAGAGGCTAGCAGTTACTTTACTGGAAGGTAATTCAATTTAGTGTTTATCTTTATTTATTTTATTGACCACTTATGTCAATTGATTAACTCAGGATGTGACAGATTAGGAAATATAGAATATGTGGTGTGTCTTGATGAAAAAGGCGAGTTGCGCGCATTTCATAATGTTTGTCGACACCATGCCTCGCTTCTAGTCTCTGGAAGTGGAAAAGGATCTTGCTTTACGTGCCCTTATCATGTAAATTTAACTTCGGCTATCAGTTTTTTGGTTAATATACGAGCTCAGTTTTCTAAGATAGTGAAAGTGTGTTATTAATAACTTCAGGGATGGACCTATGGATTAAATGGATCACTACTGAAAGCAACCAGAATAACAGGGATAAAGGACTTCAATGTCAAGGAGTTTGGACTCGTGCCATTGAGGGTAGCGGTGTGGGGGCCGTTTATCCTGCTCAACCTAGAAACAGAATCGTTTTCTCAACAGGATTGTGGCTATGACGTGGGTACAGAATGGCTCGGTAGCTCTTCCAAAATATTAAGCACCAACGGGGTCGATACGTCTCTAAGTTATCTTTGCAGACGCAAGTATACCATCGAGTGCAACTGGAAAGTTTTTTGTGACAATTACTTAGATGGCGGGTATCATGTACCTTTCGCGCATAAAGATCTTGCATCGGGTCTCAAACTCGACTCGTATTCCACCACAGTATGCTTATCACTTTTTTTATCTCACTTGACATATAATAGTTCAAATGTTAATATGTAATTAAAATGTTTTACTTTTGTTTCAAAGGTATATGAGAAAGTAAGTATACAAAGATGTGATGGAGGTGACGTGGAAGATTTTGATAGGTTAGGAGCTAAATCCTTATATGCTTTCATTTATCCAAACTTCATGGTGAATAGGTATGGACCATGGATGGACACCAATCTAGTAATACCATTAGGACCGCGACGAAGCATAGTGATTTTTGATTATTTTCTTGACGCGTCTCTTAAAGATGATGAAACTTTTGTGGCTAAGAGCTTAGAAGAAAGCGAGAAAGTTCAGGTATGCACATTTCATATGGATTCTCTGGTGTCGAGTAAGGTGGCCACATGACATGATCGGTTTTGTATGTAATTTGTAGATGGAAGATATCATGCTGTGTGAGTCGGTTCAGAGAGGGTTGGAATCACCAGCATATGACAGCGGTCGATATGCTCCGATGGTAGAGAAGGCCATGCACCACTTTCATTGTTTGCTACATCAAAATCTCATGAAATGATGTTTATGAGCGGTAACACGTATATTTATAGAACATACTATTTCAGCATGTACAGCTTGTAAGGATACTAATAATAATAATAATAACAAAATGGTAAATAACCGAAAACCGAACGTGATTCCAAGATATAAAACAATCCCAATAAAATCTTCAAATTCTTCAACCAAATCCCAAAAGACCTCAAAAAATGTAGGTATAGTTAGATGTATATAAGTTGATGTTAGCCTTTGATTATGTCCAGAAGATCACACTATAAGAAAGACAAAAGTACCCTTCCAAAGTTCCAATAGCCAACCTTATAGTCTAGAATTGTCCTCATTTTCTCCTGTGATATACACAAACACGAGTTAAGGTTATTAGCTATAATCGGTTTGAGCGTTTTAAGTCCCAAATACGTACCTTGGTTTCTAGGTTTTCTGCAAGATTTGAAGAGGTTGATAAAGTAATCGCCAAAGGGCCGTTCAGAGACGGGTATCAGTTTTCCAAGAAGAGCAAGAGGCCAACTATTGACGGATTGAAAAAACGAAAAATGTGGATAGTAAGTAAAGGCAATAACAGGAAAAGTTTACTCCGATGTGATTTTGAAAATAAAACTGACCTGAGAAACCCAATTACAATAGAGACGATCCACAATTTCCAGTTAAGCCTTACGGTGGAGGTGAACTTTCCAAGAAACATGACTATTATAACCTGGAAAACATGATTACGAGTTTGGTACATCTGTTTTTGTGAGATAATAAAACGAAATGGGGTACGTGTTCACGTCTGAATCTTACCTGAAGAACAACAGTGAGCGCCACGATTCCCATAAAAAGACGATTTTTAGTAACTCCTTTGAAAACATTCATTTCATCCGGCTTCCGTGCATTGAATTCGTTAAATATCTGCAGTTACAATGACTGCTTATAATGAGAACTGCCCGTTAGTAAACTGCCACAGAAAGTTGTAATAATCACCTGAGCAAAGACAAAAGCGTTGAAAATGAGAGTATTTTTCTCCTTGATAGCGTGCTCTTTCGGGTCGTGCTGTGAATGCAGGATTTCTCTGCCTCGGAAATTTAGTACAAGGAGAACCGTCACTTGATAAAAAGCCTGTCGTTTCATTTCAACAAGTATATATCATTAGTTGTATGATCTCACATAAAACCTAACAGTATGTCAACAGTAAAGTGCAATGCAATACCTGTATCAGCAAATTTCTCCACATAATATTTGTTATAAGCGGTTCCTTGCGACCAACAGGATGGCGGTCCATGAGGTGATCTGTGGGCGGTTCAGTAGCCAGTGCAAGTGCACCAAGCGTATCCATGATAAGATTCACCCAAAGAAGCTACACATAAACAAACACAAAACACAGTAAAAAAACATTTTTTTTACCAAAACCGAATACAAAAATTTTGCATGAAAGAGAGCAAGAGCGATTACCTGCACTGCATTTAGGGGGACTTCACCGGAGGACACAGCCGCCACGACATTAATTATAAGGGCGGCAACGTTTACAGTAAGCTGAAACTGGATAAACTTTTGTATGTTTGCGTAAACCGATCTTCCCCATCGAACAACCTGTTGTTTGACATAAAACACATTGATTACACGATACACAATTTGGTTTAACTTTGTAGTTTCAGTTATTTAACTACCTTAACAACCGAAGCAAAGTTATCGTCCAATATGATGATGTCACTACTCTCTTTAGCCACTTCAGTTCCTGCAATACCCATAGCAAGACCAATATCAGCCTCGTGTAAAGCCGGGGCATCGTTAGTTCCATCTCCAGTAACTGCAACAACATGCCCTCTCTTCCTCAAAGCTTGCACGAATAACAGTTTATCATTAGGAGACGACCGCCCCATCACCTACATTTGTTTCATCATGTCAACATTTATGTCACGTGTAAAATTAAGAGGGTAATTTTGTCAAATCACATACCGATATCCTATCGGCTATTTCTAGCCTTTGTGCATCTGTCAATGCGTGAAATGATTTCCCTTCAATTAAGTTTGGTTCAGTCGCATCTGCGTTTGACCCGAGTATTCCACATTCTAGTGCAATTGCTTTTGCGGTCTGAAGATTATCACCCGTCACCATTCTTACCTTAACACCGGCTTTTACACACAGCTCAACTGCTTGTCGGACACCTGGCCGACAGGGGTCCTACAATGCAAACTGTGTCACATCTAAAAACGATATATAAGATAACTAGATAAACAAGATGATACCTTCAAACCGACTATTGCTAGCAAAACAAGATCATCTTCAGGTAATTCCCAGTTTGTCAATTCTTCTTCATCTGTCGGCACGGTTTCCCCTTTCAGTGGTCGGTAGGCAATAGCAACACACCGCAAACTTTGACCAGCCATATCTTCGATCGCCTTTTTGAAATATTCTACCTGCACGGAACACAAGTTAGGATGAATGTTCAATGCTCATCCATCCATTACAATTAGTAATAAGATACACTGAATTTGCATACCTTTGCTACATCCAGGGGAACGAGCTGCTCGTTACTGTCCATGTATCGTGTACATGCAGCTAACACGATTTCAGCAGCTCCTTTCCAGTGAACATGAACTTCAGAATTAGACTGAAAACGAAATTACAAAAACGGTAATATTCCAAATGAACGATGTAACAAATTATGAATATGGTTACAGGTTGTGAAATTACTCGTCTCACTGCGACTCCGCCTCGTTTCTTCTCTGAGTTGAATGGAAATGCATGGATAATTGTAGACTTTGATCTGAGTGCTTCAAAGTTCATTCCAAGCTGCCAATGTGACAAAATGATCAGGTGTCATATTGCCATATTATAATATATATAGAAGGTAAAAATATGTAAAAATGTATGAAAAAGCAACTAACATTGAGCCCCCATTGAAGAATGGCCTTCTCTGTTGGTGAGCCAGAAACCTCAACATCATTGCCACCCTATTAAACATCAACAATGGCACAGTGAAATTTGTCACTCTCTAACTGATTTGACGATCACTAAAGAGTATACAAAATGAAAAGAAAAAAATAATTACCTCAGGCAAAAACACACTGCCAGTTGTATTCTGAGCGACACCTTCAGTGATAAGAGTTACAATTCCAGACGGTAATATGGGCGTGTTGTTTGGTGGGTCTACTTTCTTCCCACATACATAAGCCTCAACCACCGTCATCTGAAGAAAACAAAAGCATGTGATAAGTCAAAAAAAAGGGAGGAAATTATATCATTTAAAAATAAATAAATAAATAAATAAAAACTAAACAGAAACACCCTACCAAATTCAATGTCAAGGTTCCAGTTTTGTCACTACAAATTGTAGTTGCAGAACCCATTGTTTCACAAGCAGACAATCTCCTAACCTGCATTTGCACAATCAACAATAACATCAATTAAAATAAAAACATAAGTCAAAACCAAGAGAATTTGGAAATATGATGTTAAACTTACCAATGCCTTGTCTGCCATCATTTTCCTCATAGAGTATGCCAACCTGTGCATGCACAGCATGATCAACAGTTTAGACATTTAAGCGTATCAAAGAAAACGACTGAATGTCAGATTAAAGGAAAGAAAAAACTCAAATGACAAGATAAACGCATAATTAACCTACGTTAAGGTTACAGCTAACGGAAGCCCTTCTGGAACCGCAACAACAACAATAGTCACCTACACATTCTTCAAGAATTAGTATACGCATTTTCTTAATAAGTGTCCAAGTTTGATTTGGGTGTCAGACATATAGTTTGTATGAAAAAAGTCAACCACGACAATTGTTAAAAATATGTGCAAAATATACATACCGCAACAGTGAAAATTTTGATGGCGCCATCAACAGCATCCCCAACTTTAGTTTTTCCAGCAACAAACTCAGGTCTTCCTTCTGTATCCTCCGTGTGTCCAGTAAAATACCTAAAAAACACAAAATTAATAAATTATCATCTTAGGCTAATAAGAGAATCAAAATAGGATTATATTGCATTTTGCATGTTAAATTTTTTACCTAGCAAGAAGGACAATAAGAACAGACACAGCAACCACAAGCCCGACGATACCAATAAACGTCGCGACTCCATTCAACCTCACCTAGGAAAGTCAAAGTCAACACTTAAAGCACTTTGGATTGGTTTAATTTTTATGAAAGAGCATGCATTGATAACTAATTAACCTGCAATGGTGTTTCTTCACCATTATCTTCTGAAATACTAGCCATAAGCAATCCCCATTCTGTATTTATTCCAACACTTGTCGCCTAGAAGCAATTATAATGATTCCATCAGTGTATTAAAAAATGTACAATTGATTTGGAAAATAACATTAATATCTTTTCATACCAGCATAGTACCATAGCCATCAGCCACCTTGCATCCCGACATTAAGAACGGTGATTTGTGATCTTTGTTAACCTGTTCCGCCGTGTAAAAAACAATGAAACCGAGTTACCGACCCATGAAGAGATTAAAAAAATTGAAATTTATCAAATTCCATGTAACTCACAATTTTACTCTCCCCTGTCATACTTGATTCATCAATAGCAAGAGAGTGACCGGAAATTAAAACCCCGTCCGCAGGAACCTGATTTATAGTTAAATTGTTAATAAATGTAATAATGGAAATATCAAATAATAAATGAGAAACATATTATCTTACCTGGTCTCCAATTTTTAGAGGTATGACATCTCCCACGACAATATCAAATATAGAAATTTCCATCCGTCTTCCACCTCGTATAACCTCCAGTTGTATGTTCTGTTTTTCCTCATTTAAATTTTGAAATTGCAGTGATTGTTTATAGTCGCTTATAGCTACAAAACAGGAATCAAGCTTTCAAACATCAAGTTTCTGCGCGTAACACAAATGAACATTGATAATATCACGTTTTATATAACAAGTACCTGTAACGACTATGACAATTATAACCGCCAAAGCTATGCTTCCCCCATCATACCATCCTTCTTTGATCCCCTGGAAACACGATACAGGATTAATTAAAATACACAAAAAAATAAAATATTATCTTTACTATAAACAAGTTGTGATTCACTAACTTCAGTTTTTATGCCTAGAGCCAAAGAAGCAGCAGCAGCAACCATCAAGATAATCAAAGTCGTGTCGCGACAAGCATCCAACAGAAACCGCTATCAAACGGAAACCACATAATTATTCAAATTACCAAATATTAACCAAACAATAAAAGAATACATTTATCCCATAACAATATCAAGTACCCAGAAACTCCGCCCCTTTTTCCGCGGGTATGTGTTTGACCCAAACACATTTTTCCTATCCAAGATGCTCGGCTCGTCTTCATGAATTCCCTTATCGGGATTCGTCTTCAACTTCGCTGCCAACCCTTTAACCTGCCACGAGATCATTGAATGAAAACATGGAAGAATGTCAACCATAGGATGATGACCAAAGGAAAGAATCTAGAATCTAGATTAATTACAAACTTACCCCTCCAAAGTTCTGCAAAGTAGCAAAATCATGGTCTTGTGTCATCGTAGCAAGTTGTTCGGGACTGACATCATAACCACCAGTCGGAATAGGAGGCATAGGCTCTTTTGGGTTTCCATCTTGTTGTTGTCCAGCTTCTATTAAAAGATCTGCTGCCTGAAAAACAATAATGTGTCATAACTCATAAGTGGACTCATGCTGTATCAGAATATATACAAATATGAGATGATATTACTCGTAGGACTTGCGCGTGAGCTCTGATCTTTGTGAGAATTTCTTTCTTTTCTTCTTCCTTTTTTAAATCCAAAGTGTATCGGAATCGACGTGAAGCATTCAATACCAATGCCGCTTGCTATATCAATTAAAAAACTAGTTATAAGAAAAAAAACCAACACTTATATGGTATGGTTGTCTTTACTTGCTACATTTACATTTGAATCTTTGGATTTAACCATCTATAAAACTAATAAATATTAATTAATCCTCTAGCTACATATTTGCTACACTTTCCATTTGATTCTTTTCTTAACAAACAAAGACAAAACTATGAACTTCTTGCAAACAAAACAAGCATTCATCATTACGAGGTAGGATATTACACTGTGCTATCGAATAACAAACAAACAACAACAAACAATAAAATCTCATAGCAAAGCTATTGGTCAGGTCTAAAAATGATGAAACGTAAGCAAACCATACCTCTACCCGTCATATACTTTAATTCATCAGAGAGTAGAAAAAAACCCGAAAAACAATATATATATGTATGTATATATATAATACAACAAATAGCTAGCAGCAAATAGAACATCCAAATCATATAATAGCAACAAAGAGAACACAGAAACTATTAAAAAAAAAACTAAGATATCTAAAAGTAAGACAAAATTGTTACCTCCCTAGAACGCATGTAAGAAATTGCAACAACATTAAGAAAACATGAGAAATTGCAACAACATTAAGAAAACATGATGCTGACATGAAAATATATATGAGAATATGCAATATATATATATATATATATACCCTCCATCTTCTAAGGCGATCAATGGGTGCACTCTTGGTACGAGCAATGTCAAAAGGATCATGAACCACATCATATTCATCGCCACCGCTACTTCCACCGCCGGACTCCACGTCCTTCCGGAATCTCCGGTACGGTGATCCACCGCTGCTCATTGCCACCTCACTGCAGAAAAGAAATATGCCACCTCAATCTTTGGCTGTCACACCCACAATGTTCTCAGAGGAAAAGTAAAGAACTCCTATAATAACCGACACCTACGTCTATTTATCCTTCAAAAAATAAAATATATTATTATTCGATTACAGATACCATTAACATTAACATTAATCAAACGAAAATCACCGAATATAAGAAAACTTATCCTACACATAAAGTAGACATTATTTAAAATATCTCATTTCCTTTTCCTTCCTTTAACTTTTCTTTTTTTTTTTCACTTTATAATTGTTTTTAGATTATTATTATTATTCTTATTTTATTATTATATTATTGTTATTATGCTATACACATAAATAATTTATATCTATTTAATGCATATATATTTTGGATACTTATTACCAAAATTGTATAAAATATAATTGTTACTGATTTCTCTCTATATATACAAGTGTAAACCATAATAATAAGTTGTCTCTTTGTAAAGTAAAGTTTAATATTCCGAGTTTTTTCCCTTTTTAGTTAATTGAACATGAAGATAGCGTGTTTTGTGTTTTTCTATTTTATTTTATTTAAAATGTCAAAAGTGCTTAATCGGAGATACAAGGAACAAATGGAGGGAACAGGGAAGCACGAAGCACGTCTTAAATAAAAGAGACATCCTAAGTTTTTTTCTTTTGACACGTGGTCACACGTGGCAATGCCACTCCATTCACGCTAACTTCAAAAAGATAATATCAAGTTTATATGCTTTTCTTTACTCTTTACAACTCTTTAGGTCTTTCATATTTCTTTTAGAGGCATTTACATATATCTTCTTTCTAACTTCTCTTATTACATATTTCTCTAATGCTAAACATACAATTACATATATCCCCTCCCTAAACAACATAAATTACATATCTTCCCATTTCATTAAAATTAACTAACTAAAGGACTAATTTACCCTTACTAAACCAATTTAGATACAACCCCTTCTTAATATTAAGAATTACATATATCTCCAATTTAAACTCAAAGTAATATGCATGCACTAGATTAAGGGGAAAAAAACCAAAAAAGATGTCAAATGTTTACATCATTCCAATGGTAGCTTCCAAATATTCCAAAACGGTCAAGCCAACAATCCAAAAAGGTCAAACTACCAACATTCCAAAACCGTCAAACCAACATAATAAAACATAAGAAAATACAAATTAAACACAAGAAAATTATGCACTTTTCCTCGTTTCGTTTTACTTAATGAGGGTTGATCTTGATTTTCCGCTTCTTTGCATTTCTTTGCACGGTGTCCATACTCACCATAACACTTACATTTTTGTCTCTTTGCAGTCTCGTCATGTGGTTTGATTCTATTCTTTCTTGGTCTTCCTGGTGGACGTTTAATTGTAGGGGGATATATCTTCTCCTCGGTGTCTATATGAACCCATTGATCCTTTGTAGGCATTGGAGCAACTTCTAAACCATAAGCTAATTTACACTTCTCAATAGTAAAATATGAATCAACATATATCTCCCAGTTTGCATCCCTTGTGAGAAGGATAAAAGCCGCCGCATGCACACACGGAATGCCTTTAACTTGCCAACGCCGGCAAGTACATGTTCTTTCATCAAGTGAAACCTCCCAATTTTGGCCCGTGTTTTTACTTCTGCTCGGTTTTCACCACTTCTACAAATTTCATACTCGCCTAAATTCTACATACAACATTCAAATTATATTAAAAAAAAGTTCATTCAAAACATTCAAAATATATATATATTTAAAACATAACACTAACCTTGGAGATTTTGTTGAGATAACTCTTAGTTTTAGGTACTAAGGTACCCTTCCATTTTGTAAGAAGCCTCCTTTTCTTATCCAGTCTTACCATAATCATCTCCTTAATGGAATCAAGCAGGTCAAGTACCGGCTGAACCCGCACCTCACCTATCCAAGAATTAAATGCCTCCGAAATATTATTGGTAATATAATCACACTTTGACGTTGTCTCAAACTTGCCACGACTCCAAATCCTATTGTGATTCTCATTAAGATAAGTAAGTGCGTCGTTATTTGCTTCACCTATTTCATTTAATAATCGTTCAAACTCGGTTAAACAATAGGTCCTTGTAGCATGCCATAAGTTTCTAGTAAAAAATTCACCACGAAAATGCCTCTTGAAATTACTATATAGGTGCCTAACGCATTCTCTATGCTCAACAATAGGATATACTTGTGTAATTGCAATGTCTAGACCTTTTTGCATATCGGATGAGATAACTAGTCCATTAGGCATACCGATTGCTTTCTTAAGTAACTCAAGAAACCATATCCATGAATTTTTATTTTCTGATTCTAGCACGCCATAAGCCACAGGAAAGATAGAATTGTTACCGTCAACACTTGTGGCACTGACTAGTACCCCATTAAACCTCCCTTTTAGATGGCATGCATCTAGAGAAATGTACGGCCGACAACCATCAAGAAACCCCTTCAAGCAAGCTACTAGTGAAATAAAAAAAATGTAAAAATAGCCTTTTAGTACCTTTTATCTCATAATCAAGCTCAACAACACTTCCTGGGTTTCGCTTTAGTAGTTCCTCTTTATAATCGTTCATCTTCAAGAACGAGTCATCCCACTTCCCGTACATATTAGCCTGAGCTTGTTCTTTCCCTCGATAGACTTTCATGTACGCTACATCAACATTGTAATTTTTCAAAATCCAATTCTGGAGTTCTGTAGGTGAGACATCCCCATCGGATTTTAGCTTATCTATAATAACACTTGTAACCATCCTTGAGTTGCCATCGTAGCTGCAGCTTTGTTACTTCGAATGCAAGAATGCGTATCTACCAATTTCTTAACCTACATTATTTCGGTTAACAATAAACATTTTATTACCAATATAAAAAGATATAAGATTTTATAAAAATGCACAGTTTTGGTCAACACTTACATCAAATGTAATACCGTCTTGCATGAGAGAAGCATATGTCCTCCATTTGCACTTTAGGTCGAAACACCTTGCCCTGACCCGTTTCGGTTCACTTTTCTCAATGTAGTAGGCAAATCCATTCGTGATTGCATAATGGGCCAAAGCTATTCTAAATGCATTCACATTTTCAAATGTTGAGTTAACCGTAATGGTTCGACTTTTCTTTTTGTAAGTTTTCGGTTGTGAATCCTCTAGCTCAACTTCAGTATCCATGCTATCAACTTCAGTATCCATACCATAATAGCTATGATAACTATCATCACTTAATGAATACTCGGATTCTTCCTCACCATGTTCTTCATCACATTCTTCACCGTGTTCTCCATCCTCACCCCTGCAAAAGATGTACAACTCTCATAAAAGCTATTTGTACAATAAATTAATAATTTATCAAATAAACAATTACCTTTGTTGCATTGAAGACATGTCAACATTATTATCCGTCTTCACATAAACGGTTAACTCTTTTTCCACCTCATACATACCAAGCATCAGTTGAAAGTTATCATGAGAATCAACCTTAAGATATGATTGCACACTGGCATCTTTGTCAATGTAATAAAGTGAGAAAATCAGCTCTCTGTCAGAAGGATAATGAGTGGCAACCTCTTCAATCATTTCAACAAAGTTGTATATGCATGTGTCAATGTAAATGCATTTTTGAGAGCCGAAACAATAGCGATTTTTAGACGTGTTCTTAGCTAACCGAAAGTAGCCTCCATATTTTAGTTTTATTTTGTACTTAGAAGATACTTGGACGCTAGCATTCTCGATTGTTGGTGATTGATCCATATTCTCCCATGGTGTAAATGAGTGGCTTCCCATAAAATCCATGTTATCATCTTCCATAATAACCTAATGTGAATAAACAAAAACAAATAAATATTAAGATTTCACGCATAATAAAAGTATCTAAAACACAATTTATTGATACATAATAAAAGTATCTAAAACATAATTCATTACTTAATATCCAAATTATACATATTATAAACCATGTATATTCTTTATCTACTGTGCTAAAGAAATTATTTTACAAGCATATGCATACAAACATAAATATCCAAATTATACATATTATAAATTAGGTTTTATGTTCTTTTTATATATACAAACAAAAATTGTTACAAAAAATTATGTTACTGACATATGCATACAAACAAAAGCCATCATGTTCTCTTTATATTATAAAATTATCCGTACCACCATATTATGCATACAAACAAAAGCCATCATGTTCTCTTTATATTGTAAAATTATCTTACAAACATATTCATACAAAGTTACAAACAGAAATTGTTACCAGTTAGTTGAGGTCGTCGGAAGTCGGAAGAGCGCCGGACGCCGCTGGACGAAGCGCGAACGCCGAAGGAAGCGCAAACGCCGGAGGAAGCCGCGAACGTCGGAGGAAGTGCGACGGTCGGAGGAACCCGCGAACGTCGGAGGAAACACGACTGCTATGTTCGTTCTTTGAAGATGGAAGCTGTGTTCGTTCACTAATCTGAATATGGAATATGGAAGGACTATTGAGTTGAAGAGCTGCTGTGTTTTTTTTTTTCAGGTTTGTAAATTGAAGGGGGTGGGTATCGTAAATTAAAGAGGGTAATATGGTAATTGTACACTAGAAGGGGATATATGTAATTAGATGTTTAAGATTGGGGAAATATGTAATATGCTAAAGTTAGGGAGGGATTCGAGCCGGGGGTCTCACCGGAAGCAGCCTCTCTATCCCTATGGGGTAGATGTAAGGCTGCCTACATCTTACCCTTCTCAGACCCTACCATAGCTTTGCTATTGGTGGGATATACTGAGTACGATGATGATGATGATGATGATAAAGTTAGGGAGGGGATATATGTAATAATTCCTTTCTTCTATTATGCCATATACAAACCAAGTCTTGTGTTCGATATAACTAACGCACGTATTACACGAGTTCAATAACAGAAATGGTATGATTCATATGTTTGTAACGTTTCTTGTAGTAGCAATTTATTAGTGAAAGAAATTTTTAGTTTATAAAAATGTTTTGGAAACAGAATTAACTTTTTTAAATACAAAACATTTTATAAAAAGATTATATAATTCATTATTATTATTTAATAAGAGAGACGTAAAACGCAAAATTATGAACATTAATGAATATATAGAATTCAAATATTCACTCCTAATTTTGCTCTCCATCACAATCACTTAATATATGTCATGCATATTTTACTCCTAGATTATTGGGTTTTCCTTTACTGAGTAAATCATATGCTTATTTAGGCTTCTCGATTGTAATAGTAATGAACAAGTCAAAGTAATAAAAAAATCTGAAACAATTCTTCATGGTATCAGAGCGGTGTTAATCACGCTTGATCCGAAACCCAACCAAACCCTACGCCAATCCTCAGGCTTGCTATATGGCCGGCGACGAAACCAACCAAAAATCAAATGAAACCAACCAAACACCTTCTGAGGGAACCTCCGATCACAGGTCTCCCTACTATTTGCACCCATCCGACTACCCGAGACAAATGCACGTGAACGACACCTTGACCAATAACAACTATCTTGATTGGGTTCAAGAAAAGGAGAATTTGTTGTTTGCCAAAAACAAGATAGGATTAGTAGACGGGACCCTCAAGAAGCCGGAAAAGACCAATGCTAATCATATGGATTGGTTACGGTGCGATGCTATGATCAAGGGGTGGCTCACTGCGTCAATGGAAAAGGAGATTCGGGGTAGCGTAAAGGGCGCCAATTCCGCTGCAGAAATCTGGTCAGATCTTCGTGAACGATTTGGCAAAGAAAGCGCGCCTCGCGCATACGAAGTGAAACGATTGATCTCCAACGTGAGATAAGAAAATATGACCGTTTCAGCCTATTTCACGAAGCTTCGGGGATTGTGGGATGAAAAGCAGTCATTTCTCCCCACTTTTAAGTGTACATGTAATGAATGTGGTTGTGGTCTAGGAAAATTACTTATGACCATCGTGAAAAAGAACAGCTCTATGAATTTCTCATGGGCTAGGATAAGGAGTACTCAATCATTAGAACTCAAATCCTTGCCATGAAACCATTGCCTTCTTTGCTGAATGCATACTGCCTAGTCTCCGATGATGAGCAACAGAGATCGATAACCGGTGGGAAGAAATCGGTTGCTGAAGCAGCGGCGTTCCAAGCTGCTGTGAACCGTAATGAAAGTTCAAATAGAATAATACATAAAGATGGGAAGCCCATTAACCACTGCGATTTTTGTGGTAGAGATGGGCACCTTCGTGATGGATGTTTCAAACGAATTGGCTATCCGGAGTGGTGGCCAGGAAAGAACAAGTTTGAAAAGGTGAAGCCTAAGGGAACTTCTGTGGAACCGATTCTATTGGAGGCCTAACTAAAGAGCAATATGAGCAGTTTTTAAAGCACTTTGCTCCCGAAACTAAACCGACACAGCATGACGGGCCGCGTGCAGCTAACATGGCTGGTAAACTTCATCATAATAATAAATGGATTGTTGACTCAAGGTGTACAGAACACATAACCCATAGATCAGACATTCTTGAAGAAAGGATGACCTCCATCAACGAGAGTCCCGTAACCATTCCAAATGGAGAGGCCATACCAGTCGAAGGAAGAGGCAGTCACACCTTATCAAATGGAGTTAAAATAAAAGGGGTTTTGCATGTTTCAAAATTCACATGCAACCTCTTGTCAGTTAGTAAACTTTCAAACGACTTGAGGTGTGCCGTAACCTTTTTTCCTGAATTCTTTGTTATGCAGGGTCTGCGTTCGAGGAGGTTGATTGAAGCGGGTAAGTGCAAAGATGGTCTATATGAAATGGGGATGTTTGGAGGAAGAAGGAAAGCAATGATGGCAACGGGGGATTTGTGGCACAAATGATTAGGGCATGCTGGTGATGAAAAATTATCTCAAATAAGTTTTCTTAATAATTTTTCTTTCAAGAACAATAATGATATTTGTGATTCTTGTGCTAAATCTAAAATGACAAGGCAACCATTTCCTATTAGCACAACTAAAACTAGTGCTTGTTTTGACTTGTTGCATTGCGACATATGGGAAAAATATCGAACGCCCTCCTTTTTAAAGGCAAACTATTTTTTGACAATAGTTGACGATTACAGTAGGGCCGCTTGGGTGTTTCTTCTCAAGCACAAGTTTGAAGCAAGTGCATGTTTAATGAATTTTCACAAAATGATTAAGACGCAATTTGAAAGAAATATTAAGAAAATAAGATGTGACAATGGCGGAGAATTTACCTTAAACCATATGTTAAATTTTTATACCGAAAAAGGGATCATTTTGGAAACAACATGTCTACACACTCCACAACAAAATGGAGTGGTGGAACGAAAGCATCGACACTTACTCGAAACGGCTCGAACGCTCAAAATTGAAGCGAATCTTCCGATAAGATTTTGGGGTGAATGTATATTGACCGCCACATACATCATAAATAGATTGCCCTCCAAGGTAATTGAAGACAAAACGCCATATGAGTTGTTATATGATCGAAAACCAAGCTATGATCATATGAGAATTCTAGGTTGCATGGCTTATTATCGAAGTACCGAAACCAAGGGTGACAAGTTTGAGAGGAGACTGGGTGTATTCATGGGCTATCCGGGTGGCACGAAGGGATATAAAATTTATGATCCCAAACATGACAAAATTATTGTATCTAGAGACGTGAAGTTCGCTGAAAACATGTTTCCGTTTGCAACAAAAATTAAAGAAATGGAAGCGAAGGAAGAAGATGTTTTTCGGTATCCATTTGTGGAAGAAGACGGGCTAGATGAAACTAAAGCCCATGAAACAAGTCAAGAACATGCTGAAGTTGAAGACTTGGTCCCAAACAACCTTACTAACTACCTCGATGAACTAGAACAAGTTGAGTTGGAAGATTTGGGTCTTAATAGCAAAATTAATAATTTAGAAAGCCTACAAGAGAATAGTACCTCTACTGGGCCAGAGGAAGATGTTGAATTTGAGGGAACCGAAGTCCAAGACAACAACAATCAGTTAATCAGGGAAAAGCGGAACAAATTTAAGCCTGCACATCTTAACGACTATGACGTCCAACTTCCCCCTTCCGTAGATCATGCACGTTCTGCCTCCGATCAGCAGTCCTCAACGGTATATCCCATTGCAAACTTTGTTTCTTATGAAAAATTTACAGATTCACACAAAGCTTTTTTGGCGGCCATCACTTCCAATGATGAGCCGAAAAATTTTAAACAAGCTGTGCAGGATCAAAATTGACGGGATGCCATGAAAATGGAGATAAAAGCTCTTGAAGAAAATGGCACTTGGACCATAGAAGAATTGCCGGACGGAAAACGACTCATCGACTCCAAATGGGTCTATAAAATAAAATACAAGCCAAATGGTGAAATAGAAAGGTACAAGGCAAGACTCATGGCAAAGGGATTCACGCAAATGGAAGGCGTCGATTATCATGAAATGTTCGCACCAGTGGCTAAGTTGGTCACGGTTAGAAGTCTATTCGCTATTGCCGTCAAAAAGGAGTGGATTATTCACCAACTAGATGTGAATAATGCATTCTTGCATGGAGATTTACACGAAGAAGTTTATATGAGAATCCCACAAGGTTATGATAAAGGGGGAGGAACAAAAGTGTGTAGGTTAAGAAAGTCGTTGTACGGTTTGAAACAAGCTTCGCGAAACTGGTACCAAACATTTACCTCAGTTTTGCTTGAACTTGGGTTCAAACAATCTTACGCGGACCACTCACTTTTCACCTACAAGAAAGGGAAGGTGTTTGTTGGTGCTCTCATTTACGTCGACGATGTTATCATAGTGGGAAACGACCAAGAGAAAATACAAGAGACAAAGACGCATCTTGATAGAAGATTTAGCATAAAGGACCTTGGCCCCTTTAAATACTTCCTAGGGATCGAGGCTGCTCGCACAAAAGACGGGTTAGTGCTCAGCCAATGAAAATACACTCTAGACATTTTGGAGGATAGCGGAATGCTAGGATGTAAACCGTACTCGTTTCCCATGGAACAAAACCTAAAACTCGTAGATGATGGTGAGGATGTTCGCGTTGATGCCAACATGTATCGACGGTTAGTAGGGAGGCTGCTTTATCTCCAAGCCACGAGACCGGATCTCACATACCCGGTGAATGTGCTAAGCCAGTTCGTGTCCGACCTTTGCCAGAGCCATTTAGATGCTGTCATACGGGTACTACGGTATTTAAAGGCAACCTCGGGACAGGGCATTTTCTTTCCTAAAGGCGGGGGGACAAACTTGATTAGTTATTGTGATGCCGATTGGTTAGGATGCCCATTCACAAGACGATCTCGTACCGGATATCTTGTTCTCTTAGGTGGGGCTCCCGTATCTTGGAAGTCCAAGAAACAATTTGTTGTTTCTCGCTCTTCAGCCGAAGCAGAATACCGTGCCATGGCAGCCACTACAAGTGAGATTTTATGGATGCGATGGCTTTTATAGGGCCTTGAAACCGAACAAAATGGGCCTACACCACTTTATTGTGACAACCAAGCGGCTCGACACATCGCTAATAACCCGGTTTTTCGCGAGCGAACGAACCATGTGGAGATGGATTGTTATTTTGTCAAAGAGCGGGTTGAAAGTCAGGAAATTAAACCTCTCTGCATTGACACAAAGATGCAGATAGCCGACCTCTTCACTAAACCTTTGGGGTCACGACAACTTGATCTTCTACTTGTCAAGTTGGGCATGCGAAATCTACACGCTCCATCTTGAGGGGGAGTATAGAATTCAATTATTCACTCTCCTAATTTTGCTCTCCATCACAATCACATAATATATGTCATGCATATTTTACTCCTAGATTATTGGGTTTTCCTTTACTATGTAAATCATATGCCTATTTAGGCTTCTTGATTGTAATAGTAATGAACAAGTCAAAGTAATAAAAAAATCTGAACCAATTTCTTCAGAATATATATGTATAATGAATAGGAAAGAGTTATGTGAAAAAAAAAGTGATGATGCATCACAGGGTGACACGTGGTAGGTTTGATTTTATTTGGACCAGTTCGAAGGATATCTGGGTAAATGGATGATTCATGGCTTTTTAATCCTGGGTTCCAACCTGACACGGGGCGAGGGTTTACGGATTTCATCTGGTTCCCGTGCATCAGGAGCTACGGTTTACACGTGAGATTCTTTGCCTTTCAAAAAATATATATCATATTATTTAATAAAAAAATTGTAGTTTTTATTAAACTTGTTTGTTAATGCGTAAGATCAAGCCTTTTATAAAACAATGAAATGTGATATAAAAAATACAACCTTGTTAAACATATACAAGCATACAAGAATCATGTATTAAAATTAGGGCTGTGCAACGGTTCAGAACCGTGATAATCGAACCGGAACCGAAAACGGTTACAAAATAGAACCAGAATCAGAACCTATTATAGTGAACCGGTTCAGTTCCAGAACCGGTAAAGTTGTTTCTCGTTAATCGGTTCAGTTATAGAACCTGTAAAGTTGTTTCTCGTTAATTGGTTCTGCGCCAGAACCGGTTCGATCGTTTATTTATCAAATGGGTTGTGCAAACTTTGCAAAACATGTTTATATAATTGTATGTCTTTTTTCGTGGTGAATTAATGTAGATACAATTTGAACATTCATTATATTTTTTTATTAAAACCTAATCGTTGAAGTTAAATAAATTATTAGTGGCGATTGATTAAAGGAAGTTCATATCATTTTATATTATATTACCTTAAAAGTTTAAATCAAAATTGATCTTGGCTATGAGGTATTGAACCCAAAGAAGAAGATTTGAATTAAAGAATGATTGAATGGACACCGGCTAATAAGCTATCATATAAAAAATGGGGATTGGTAAATTTTTTAAAAAAGTTTTTTAATATTCTCGTTTTCGGTTCTACGTCTAGAACCGTCGGTTTTACCGGAAGGGAATCGAGAACCTTTTAAGGCAAATAATGAGAACCTAAGAACCGTAAGGTAACACACGTTAGCGGTTCTGAGGCACCAGTTCGGTTCCGGTTCTTCAGTTCTAGCGGTTTCGAACCGTTTCTTGCCCACCCCTAGTTAAAATACATAATAAATAAACAAAATAATATAGCATTTACTGCTGGAAAAGCAAGCCAATGACGTAATATTTATGAGGGTCGTCGTCTTTTGGTAACTACATCCGAATCAACAATGGATTGATTTCACTAAAAACAGGAAAAAAAAAGGATATTGGCTTTTAATACTCTAACTTTCACCCGTTGGCTGATAACACTCTCAGCTTTCGAGTTTTTACCCACCATCCCTAAGTTTCACCCTATTTGTTTTTGACACTCCCTCACTAACCGAAGACTAACGTCGTTAATGGAATCCTGTCGGAAATCATACCAGATTGTCGGATGCACTTCACAACTGTCGGAATGCCTATGCATCTTATCGACTAGTCCTCTCTTTGCGTCAATCAGGCCATAGAGTTGCTTCAGATGCCTTCAGTAGATGTCCAAACCACCCTGAACTAGAGGCTGCCACCGGCTATGGCGGAATCCTAGTCGTGTTGCCTACGTCTTTTCTGTTTCTGATCGTATTCTTCTTTAGAAAATCAAGATTCGCCGAAAACCCTAGCCGCACCGCCCCACCTCCCTATTCTTTGTTTTCGATCGTCTGCTTTGCCGAAAAATCGGGACTCCACTAACGACGTTAGTCGTCCATTAGTGAGGGAGTGATAAAAACAAATGTGGAGAAACTTGGGCAATGATGGGTGACAAATTAAAAGTTAAGAGTGTTATCAACCAACAGGTAAAATTTGGGAATATTAAAAACCAATATCCCAGACAATAATAATAAACTTGCATTGCTGTTTGTATTTTCATAATAGTTAAGGGCGGATTTTTTGACAACAACTTTCATTCAACATGGCAAACTTGCAAGAAGTCAGGCCAACTAACCAAAAAAAAAAGAAACATATTAAAAAGAAAGATTACAAGCCGTTGTCTATATTTTTATTTATTCAATTAACTGATTTATAAATAGTATTTATAAAAAACATGAACTCACTCAGCCTAAGCTGACTTTGTGTGCACGTTAGATTGATTTCAGGTTTGAGGAGTCGGGGAATATCGCTTGGACGTGCTCGAGGCTACCCGAAACGTTGGAGGCATTTCTAGTCGAAGAACTTTTGTTAAAATAAAACAGACTTTTCTATTTATTGCAGAAATTATTAAAGAATTTTATTGGATGTGTTTCCCGGTTTGGGGTTTGCACTTGTTAAATTTTCCAATGCATGTCACTCTAGACTTATTTTAATAAAGCAAATTTCACTTTGACGTTTACATATAAATCTTATGGGGCGATTACCAACTGTTTAATTTATGGATTTTGGGGTCTTACAAGTTGGTATCTGAGCCAATGTTCAAGGGATCTGAGCATCCTTTGATGCTTGGACTCGAAATGTTAAGAGAGGGACTAGAAATGGCAACCGCGAGTAGCTGCACGCCAAGAGGTAACCCTTTGATTTTATAAGTATTAAAGTTTCTTTTGTGTGCATAAATTGTTTAAGTGCTAGATGGAATGATAATATGGTTAAAGACAGGAGGTGCTTAGGACCGGCGGATAAAGTAAATAACTAATCGCACTTGATCAACGTTGTTAGCACTTTACCATTAACTTCCATGTTCTAATGGTACTTGTGCTTGATTGTGTTAAAGTTTTGTCTTTGTAGGGATAAGATATGGCTAATACTCGTATAGCTAGAAGAGGTCGTCCTAGCGGACATGGTCGTAGGCCACATGTTGAGATTGAGAGAGAGAACTCGAGACCTGAGCGGGAAGAGACCCTGGTTTATGCGGAGGGGGATAATCCCGCGTTAGATCCTTCAATGCATGTGCCCATCGCGGATGAGTTCTATCAGGTTCTTTATAATGCTATTCCAGAAATTGTTGCCGAGGTTGTTAAGGCCATGGAAGAGCCATTTGTACCTAAGGTTTCAGACAAGGGGGACAAGGTAAATATGATTCGAGATGAAACAAAATTGATTGAATCCAGTGATGATGCGGAAAGGGTTCGTGCGGTTAAGGTTACTAGTCGGGGTTGTTCGTACGGGGATTTTAAGAAGTGTGACCCCCTACCTTTGATGGCAGTAAAGATGCGTCAGTAATGCACCAATGGGTGAGGGAAATGGAGGTTTTTGAAGATTAGTAAATGTAAGGGGGTTGACATGGTTATTTTTGCTACTGCCTCGTTTCGTTCTGAGGCGTTGTGCTGGTAGGATAACTTAACTCAAGCAATGGGTGACAAGGCCGTTAGGAGGATGACTTAGAAAGAATTAAAGAAGTTGGTTATCGAGCAGTTTTGTCCTCCGCATGAGTTGGATAAAATCGAGCAGGAATTCTTAACCCTGGAAGCGGGTACCATGACCCATCGAGAGTATACTACTAAGTTTAATCAAATGGCTCATCTGTGTCCCGATCTGGTTACCCCTTAAAGAAAGAGGATTAAGAAATACATAAAAGGGTATTCCGGTGGATATTCGTAACGGAGTGGTGACCACCGACATGAGTACCCTTTGCGCAGTGGTTACCCTGGCTTGTACCTTATTTGATCAAAGAGAGATGGTAGACCCGACTAAACCTAAAAAGGATTGGAACTCAAATTCTAACCCCAATGGCAAACGGTTTGGGGGCAATAGTTTCACGTCGTCTACAAAGAAAGGGATGTCTGAGGCATCCGATTCGAGGGGGATGCGTTTGTTGATAAATGTAAGAAGTGTTGGAAACCGCATAGAAGGGAGTGTAAATCCAGGTCTTTGCTTGTTTCCGTTATGCGAAGACCGGACACCTCCACTTCGAGTGTCCGACTTTGAGTTGTTTCTGGTGTAATGGATATGGACATTTGGCATCTGGGTGTACTGAAGGTAAGGAGGGGGATTCTGAGCGAGGAGATTCTTCTAAGGTAAAGGTGGAAGATAAACCGAACGCTAAGGCTAGGGCCTTCAATATCTCATTGAAGGAGGCGAAGGAGGACGCAAACGTTGTTTCAGATACCCCATTTATTCCTCTGATTCATTAAATTCTCCAATTTTATCTCTCATCCTTTCAAAAACCTATGCATAATTGTTTAGCTAAGAAGTAGCATACTACCATTCTAGGTACCTTTTTGCTTGATGAGTGACAGGCGTCGGTCCTGTTTGACTTGGGTGCCAGTAGGAGCTTTTTCTCTATCATTTTCTTGTGTGTGCCATGTTAAATGAATCACCCGAGCGTGTAAATGTTGTGTTTGAGGTTGAAATTGCCATAGGGAAGTCTGTTACTATGTCTAGAGCAAATTTGCTTTCGTTTCCGTAAGAGTGGGAAGCTTAGCTCTAGGTTCATAGGTCCGTTTCGGATCTTGTCTCGTGTTAGAGAGGTAGCTTATAGGCTGGAATTACCTGAAGAACTTAATGGAGTTCATCCTACCTTCCATATATCACATCTAAGGAAGTGTTTGGCATACAAGGAGGCCCATGTGCCTCTTACTAACATTGAATTCGATAGTAAGTTAAATTATTTAGAGGAGCCCATCGCCATTCTTGACTATCTGGAAAAGCATTTGAGGAATAAGATGATTAGGTAGGTGAAGGTGCAATGGAGGCACCGGAGGGGTTCCGAGGCTACTTGGGGAATCCGAAGACGATATGGTGAAGCTCTATCCGCAACTATTCCTGTTACAATGCGATTTGGGGACGAATCCCATTGTAAGGGGGGTGGACTTGTAACACCCGATAATTCTCGTTAAGTGGCATTCGTGTTTGTAAAGTTTGTATTATAGTCAGGATTTAATCTTTCATGTTGAGGGGCCATGCCGTACTTCTTGAAAGTTCATTTATTTAGCTTTAGGAGCAAGTTAGCATCATTGCAAATTGGAGGACATGTATTATAATTTCCCCAAAGTAAATATAACCTTGGCCGCCATCTGTAACATCCCGGAAAATCCCATATTTATTTTGGGCCAAAGATGACAATTTTGAAAGATGAGGGATTAAATAAATTCTCAAGACAAGTAATGGGAAAAATGAGATAGGAAAAAAAATAAGGCATCTCATGTTAAGGAAGTAAGAAAATTCCATCCCACATGGAAAGATGGAAGAAATTGGAAACATCTCACATGGATATAAATAAGAATGAGAACTTTCATCCCACATGGAAAGAGAGAAGAAAATGGAATCCCTTAATAAGGAAGCAAGTTTCCATAGTAATACTCTTATGTGGCTAACCATTCTCCCTAGTCCTAGCGAAAGGTGCGAAGCACTTGACACGCACGGGCACGGGCGATGGGTGTAATGTGGCGTTTTGATGGCGCACTTTGCATTTCGAACGCTCGCATCGCCGTATAAGGGTTGCTTTAGTATTTTTGGAAAGTATATGGACCAAAAGAGTAAATTCTAAAATCTTTTTCTTCGCGCTACACGAATGAACAAGTAATTAGCTCTTCGCGCTACGCGAAAGACAAAAGACATAAACCGACATTGAGTGGCTTCGCGCTACGCGAAGTACCGAGACATGATTCCTTCGCGCTACGCGAAGTAACCTAATCTGCATGCATGACACATATGGACACGTGGCTAGCCGTCTGATGACTCAGCAAAGTATTAGCGGTTCGCGCGACACGAATGGCTGGACCGTTTGTCTTTTGTACTATGCGGAGGAACTCAAAATCATATAAATAGGTGGGTTCACGGCACTTTCCAATTCACACCAAAACACCTTACTTTCACACGTTTTGTCTCGGGAAGCGTTCCGATCTCGTAATGCGTGCCAAGCTCCGAAGCTCTGACAGTCTAAGCTTTAGAACGCGATAGAGAATAGAAGTGCTGCTTGATCAGTCATAGGCATTCAACTCCAAATATCCGTGTGAGGTAGGGGTTCTGCTAAAGTATTATTTTATTATTATAATAACTTAGATCATAGTCGAGGGTATAACCCGAACCCTGATTATAGATAAGTATAATATAACTTTTTACAAGCAAATGTTATAGTCAAATTATTGTTTCTTCATGAATAAGAAACATAAACATTCACACACAAAGGGTATAGCTAGATTAGTATTTCTTTATGATGAAGAAATATAATATTCATTCACAAAGATTATAGTTAAAATAATATTTCTTCTTGAAGAAGAAACTCAGTATAGATGTTTCTTCTTGAAGAAGAAACATAGCACATAACTAATAAATAAACAAAGGGACTGAAGGTCCAAATGTTTTATATAAACAAATGATTTGTCAAGGTTAAAACTATGCAAAACAGACTATGGATCTGAAGCTAGATCGTTGATCTAGAAATTCATACAAATGTTATTCTCGTACTATAGGTTCGAGATAACAATCAATCTATCTGAAAACAGTATCAAAATTCAGATCAGCAATCAGTAACAGAAACTAATTACAGACATGGGCCAGTAACCAAAACTGATCATAAACAGGAATCAGTATCAGAAACTGATTACAATCATAAAAGGTGAATACGCCCTAAATTTTTACAAACTCTTTTAGAGTCAGACAGTTTGCATAGGATCTATGAATCCTTAAAACCTTGTGTTACAATAATAAGAAACGGGCATACTCTGGTTAAAAGTATACATGTGTCTGGATCCATTCATACATGGTGTCTCGGATTTACTCGGGGCCATGCATATCATCTATACGCCTCTAGAAGTCAACGGGACTGTTCAGAGAAATGATATTGTGTATATGTTTTAATTGTACATGTACTTAGAGTAATTTCATCCCAATTGAGTTGGGTGCCTAATGATTTGTCACAAAGATATTATTGTTGATTTCACAATGGTATTGAAAAGATTTTACAGAGTCAGCATCATTCACCGGCTGTGTGCTGACATATTTTTCCCCTCATTTCAGGGAAACAGTAAAGGTTAGAACAGACAAGCAAGACAGATTAGAAGATTGGAGATATAGTCATTAGATGTTATCTGATGGCTCAGATATTTTATTCAGAATATTATAAAGAAACATATTTTGAAAAAGACAGGTAATTAAATTATCAAAACGGGTATTCAAATCCCGAGTTTTTTTTAATAATAACATTTTATTCAAAAAGACTTCCGCTCTTATTTTATCATATAATATCCAACAAGTATTTTAACCCGACATTTTTATGAAAAAATATTATTTTTAAAGACTTCCGCTAAAACAAAACTCACAACTCTGATATATTTACAAAACAGGTACCAACTAACGGGTGTTACACCTAGGCCCTAAGTCAGGGTGTGACACCATCTCCTTTCAGGCGATCAGAAGTTTTTGTGCAGCCCATCTCGATTTTTTTTCACCATCTCCAACCTATTCCAAGTTATATTCATCTAATTTCAGATCCTATCCGGCTGCTGTCCAGTTAAGCTACTTCCAAAGGTTAAAAATTAAGGTTTCTTGTTCCAATAACTTCCTAGGCTTTTGAATTTGAGTAGTGGTTCTCTAGCTTGTTGGTAGTTGTGTGACCCGTATCAGATGAGTTTCATGATGCTCTTTTTAATATTTTATTTTTGGGCTAACATGCGCACCTTACTACGTTTTACTCGTTTTAAACCGTTTGGATGTATTGCTACACTTTACTATATTTGTATGTTTTGAACTTATATATATATATATATATATATATATATATATATATATATATATATATATTCTATGCTTGATCGAGGATTTTATTTAGTTGATGTCTGAGTAAATTGTATGTGTGTGTGGTCACCGATGTGAATGTTTTTGTTAAGCCGTGACCGGGTCAAATGAAGGATAAAATTCCTTATACCCCTTTTGTGGGTTAAGGTGAGGAGTCCCCTACAGTTTAACTGTCCTTGGGGCAAAAGGATTTACTTGAGTCCTTCACTTCATGTTTAGTGACTTGGGTGAGAAGACCCGTTTTGCGTGCATGACTGAGGACAATATTATTTTTGTCTTATTTTTATATTTATTGAATTAACTGATTTATAAATGTTATTTATAAAAACATGAACTCACTCATCCTAAGCTGACTTTGTGTGCATGTTAGATTGATTTAGGTTTGAGGAGTCGGGGAATACCACTTGGACATGCTCGAGGCTACTTGAAACATTGGAGGCATTTCTAGTCAAAAAACTTTTGTTAAAATAAAACAGACTTTTCTATTTATTGCAGAAATTATTTAAGAATTTTATTGGATGTGTTTCTCGGTTTGGGATTTACTTGTTAAATTTTCCGCTGCATGTCACTCTAGAGTATTTTAATAAAGCAAATTTCACTTTGACGTTCACATATAAATCTTATGGAGTGATTACCAACTGCTTGATTCCCGAGTTTTGGGTCCTACATAATGAATGGGTAGTATGAACATTTGAATTGTGACATGAATATCCAAAACAAAATTCCTAAAATGTGTTAAATACTTTACATGAATTTATAATTTGCGAAATTGAAGTGAGTGCAGAAAGAGATACCACCTAAGGTGGGCTGGGAATTAACCTTGACATCAACTAGCCTAAAAGATATGAATTAAATAATTATAATTATAAACAACTATACACATAATTTAAATGTGCATAAATGTTTAAACTTTGAATCTATATAGAACAACTTAGGCTCATAAAGTTAGCTATAGATGCATTGAGTATTATATAGCCAAATTTGCATCAAAATTAGACAATTACAAAGAAAGTCGTTGGATTATAAAAGCCCAAATGCATCTTAGGCTATGTGGAGTTGAGCAGCTACATTGGAGGCTATTTTTGACCCATGGCGTCACATTAGCAGATGTGAAATTTTTATTTTTAGGGTGTAGTGGTTTCTATCCCAATATTTTCCTATCACATTACACACACACACATATATAAATATATATTACATACACATGGAATTAAAAAAAAAGGAAGTTGGGTGATAAATGCTTGTCGCCTCCCCACAATATCGCCAAAAATCTCCTTGGGGGCGGTGTGGAGGGCACAATGGGGTGATTTTTTCCCCATTTTCGCCCGACCACACTTAGTCTTAGTGTTTGTCTAGAACTGCAAACTACAATTAACACTAATGATATTTTTAGACAAAATGTACTTTAATTAGATGAATGTTAATATGTCATGCTAAACCGCCTCCGTCTCCGATCACCCTCACCCCGCATACCGCCGTCTCCGTCTCCGTCTCCGTCTCCGATCACCATTACCCCGCATCCCGCCATCCCTTTCCCACCTCCACCGTTCACAAACCCCGTCATCACAGCACAACTCCAGCCACCGCCTCCTTCAATCACAGGCGTCTCCTCCGTCGTCGATTACCCGTAAGCCGACCATCACCTCCAACAACAATCGCCTTCTGCCGCCAGCGCCACAAGGGTTCTTTCCGATCGCTGTAATCCGATGTCAACTGGATTTATCACATAATGAGGGTTCCGATGCACGATCGAGATCGGAACTTTAACAACCAAGTTTATCCGCGGCGGAATTCAAATTCTGGACAGAATCCTAAGCACGTCAATTATACCCAAGAAGAAAGGAACATGGGTGGCTACACAGGGGTTCGAAGTGCAAACTCTAACTATCAATCGCTTAGACATGTAACAACTTCCGTTTTCATAACGAATTTTCCAATCGAAGTGACAGAATTAGTGTTGAGAACAAGATGTGAAGAATGGGGAAAGGTAGCAGATGTATATATATCACCTAGGGTTATAAAAATGGGGAAACGATTCGGGTTTGTTCGCTTTATACATGTAGTGGATGTGGATCGATTAATTAACAATCTCAGAACTATATGGATAGGAAGTCACCATGTCTTTGCTGATGTATCTAGGGAGATTAGGAGTGAAAGGCAGGATGCGAAAGCTGTTAAAGGCAATGTTGGGATAAATGGGAATGTGAATGAAGCTAAAAAAGGGGTGGGCATTAATCATAACTCTTATGCAGAAGTGGCAGCAGGAAAGACCAGTAATATTAATAAGGAGGAGGAAGTCTCAACAGGATTGGAGTCGAATAATCGGATGAAATCGGATGCTAGTTTAAAAACTTTGAAATTTGATAAAGGTGATTTGTTGGTAATGCCAAATTCAAGTTGTAATTTATTGGCAAAAGTGGCGGACATTAATAGTTTAGAAAAGCTATATGTCATTCTTCATGAAGAAGGATTTAACGAGCTGAACATACAATACGTTGGAGGAAAATGGGTGTGGATCAAATTTAGGGATAGTACATCTTGTGCTAAATTCAAACTTTGTGAGGCTGTGAAGGTTTTTTTCAAGATATACAACAAATTTCTAAGTACTTCAAAGTTCTAGAACGAGCGGTATGGATTGAAATTGAGGGTAACCCGTTATGTGCTTGGACAATAAATGCTTTTAAAAAGATAGCCGAGGTTTGGGGAGAGTGTATGATGATAGATGATGAAAGTGAGGAAAGTTTGTCAGTGGAAAGAATATGCATTATAACTAAGGTACAAGAGTTGATAAATGAGAAAATAGTGGTACTTGTGGAAGAGAAGCCCTTTCAGATTCAAGTTAGAGAAACATGTGGGTGGAAGCCTAATTTTATTATTCCATCAGATACGGATGAAGAAGATACGGATCAGTCTTCGAATGCAAGTGATGCTGAAAAAAATGAAACGGATAACAATATGGAGGAGGATGTTCAAAGTGATCGGATGGAAAAAAGGGTAGTAAATGATGATCCATAATGTAGATGGGAAGTATGGGGAAGGAAACGATGATGAGGTTGCAGATGAAGACATATCATTATCAAGACCACCGGGATTCGAGGGGTTTAATGGTTCTGAAGATAAAGAAAACAAGATGGGGTGCGAAGGGGGGTCTTCGAAGGTAGCATCTGGGTCAAGTGTAGAGGAAACCTTAGGGTTGGTAGGTTTAAATTCTGGTGGTCTGGTAATTATAGGGGAGGAAGGTAGGAGTCCGAAGACAAATGGTGGATCTACCGAATCAAAGACTCGTTCAGACATTTGAGAACCTTTCAAACCGAGTAATTCAAAATCAGAGAAATCTTCTTCTTCGAGGATCATTACAGAGGAGTATGATTTGAGAAAAGTCCAAAAAGAAAATAAGGTCTCAAAGAAAAAACTCAGAAAAAAAATCTAAACATGGCGGGTCTATATTTAATGAATTATTAAGAATTGTCGAAATTGGGAATGCGATGGGGTATGATTTGAACGGAAGCAAAGAAGATTTGGCAAAATTATTAACAAGGATGAGTGAAACGATGGTTGATAAATGAATATTTTATCTATAAATACATGTGGGAGCGGGGATGTGGAAAAAAGAAAACAAATTAAAACGCTTTGTTGTAAATTCGGAGTGAATTTTTTAGCTCTTCAAGAAACTCGCATGACTAAATTGGAGTTGCACAAAATTAAGATGATGTGGGGAAATGTTAATTTTGATTATGCTTTTAGTTCGGCTCATGGTCGTTCTGGAGGAATGCTGTCTGTATGGGACAATTCGGTTTTTGTAAAACGACATATTTCTTGTTTGAACAATTTCGTGGTGGTGGAAGGCGAATGGGTTATCTTGGGGCTTAAATGTTTTATGGTGAATGTTTATGCTCCGCAAGATGAAATGGAGACAAGGGTACTTTGGCAGTCATTGTTATCGTTTATTAATAATAATCCGGGTCGTTACTTTATAATGGGCGATTTTAATGCGGTTCGGTTTAAGCATGAACGAATGGGCACAACTTTTTCTAATAGGGTGGCCAGGTATTTTAATGATTTTATTTCAGAGGCTTCTTTGATTGACATTCCTTTGGGAGGTTTTTATTTTACTCGAGTTGACACGATTGGGAAAAATTGAGTAAACTGTTTGGTTTTTTGTTGTCGATTGACTTAATTTCTAGGCTTCCAGACATGGAAGCAATTGCGCTTGATTTATCGATTGCAGATAATCGTCCGATTCTTCTTCGTCAAGGTAAATTGAATTTTGGCCCGATCCCTTTTAAGTTTTTTAATTCCTGGATGGAGAAGGATGGTTTCGAAAAGTTGGTCATAGAAGATTGGAAAGTTAAGCCTGTGGTGCGTTCTTCGAATGGTTTCATTGTTTTTAAAGAGAAACTAAAAAAACTGAAAATGCCGATTAGAGGTAGGGGTGTCGATCAAGTGAAGAAAGAAGAGGCAATTTTAGTGAATTTTTCAAATCGTCTCGCTGATATAGATAAATTGGTGGATATGGGGGCGGGTTCGGAGGAGTTACATAATGAAAGGCGAAGTATTTTGAAAGAAAAAAGAAAATTAGAACATTTTAAAATGTTAGAGGAGAGTCAAAAGGCTAAAGTAAAATGGTGCGTGGAGGCGGATGAAAACTCAAAGATTTTTCACGGCATAATAAATCAAAAAGAAGACATCTATCGATTTGTGGTATAAAAAAAGATGGGGTGTGGATTGACAAACCGGAAGATATAAAAGAATTTTTCAAAGAATTTTACAGGAAAAAATTTAAACGAGTGGACGGGGTTAACGTTAGTTCTAGAAGTCAATTTTTTAAATCTTTATCGGAGGAAGAGTCGAGATATTTGGAAACAGAGTTTACTTTTGAAGAAATAAAAGAGGTTGTGTGGTCGTGTGGTAGTCAGAAATCTCCGGGTCCAGATGGTTTTCTTTTGGATTTGTTAAACGGTTCTGGGAATATATTAAAGATGACATCTGCAAGTTTGTATCAGATTTTTTTCGGACAAGTAACATTCCTATCGGGTGCAACTCTTCTTTTGTCACCTTGATCCCCAAGTTGGACAGTCCATTGATTGTGGAGGATTTTAGGCCAATTAGTTTGATACATTTACAATACAAAATTATTGCTAAACTTTTGGCAAATAGGCTCGCGAATGTGACCAATTCTGTCGTTAGCACTGAACAATCTGCATTTATTAAAGGAAGACAAATCCTGGATGGCCCACCTATGGTTAATGAGATTGTGGACGATTATAATCGAAGGAACGACAAGTTACTTTTGTTGAAACTTGACTTCGCTAAGGCATATGATTCAATTAATTGGGAATACTTATTTACTATAATGTCTTTTCTTGGGTTTGGAGGTAAGTGGATGTCTTGGATTAGAGCTTGTTTGTATTATGCAAGATCTTCTATTTTGATTAACGGAAGCCCGACCGAGGAATTTCAAATCGAGAGGGGGCTTCGTCAAGGAGATCCTCTTTCCCCGTTTTTATTTATCATTGCAATGGAAGGGTTACATGTAGCGATTGAAGATATTGTCCAAGCAGGGTTCTTTAAAGGGGCGAAGATCGGGAGAGGTAACATGTATATTTCTCATCTTTTTTATGCTGATGATGTTATTGTGCTCGGAGAATGGTCCTCGAGGAATATTAAAAATATTTTTACGGCTTTTAAATTGCTTTTATTTGGCTTCTGGATTGAAGCTAAACATTTATAAATCTAATCTTTTTGGATTAGGGGTGGCTCAAAGGGAAATTAGGTTTTTTCGGATATTGTGGGATGCAAACCAGAGAAAATTCCTTTTACGTATCTGGGTATCCCGTGGGAAAATGGGGAATATTCAGAGTTGGAATGGGATTATTGACTAATTTAATAAAAAGCTTTCTAAGTGGAAAGCAAAGATTCTGTCCATAGGGGGAAGATTGACCCTTATATCTTCTGTTCTTGGTTCATTGGGTGTATACTACTTGTCGTTGTTTTTGATGCCTACTGGAGTGAGGAAGAAACTTGAATCTTTACGTGCTAGATTCTTTGGGGGGGTGGGGGGGTGATGAGGAGATTTGGAAAATTCCTTGGGTTAGATGGGAGTTGGTTTTGGCCGACAAAGCTAAAGGTGGTTTGGGTATAGGCAGTTTGAAGAATTTTAACTTGGCATTAATATATAAATGGAAGTGGAGGTTTCTTAATAATCCTAATTCTATGTGGGTGAAGGTCCTTAAGGCTATTTATGGGTCAAAACTAAATCAAGATGGCATGTCACGGGTAATAAAAGGGAATGAGATTTGGTCTCGTATAGTGAATTCGATTAATAAACTGAAGACTTAATTCCTGCTTCGGTTGTAAGAAAAAAAGTAGGAAACGGAAGTGAGACTTTGTCTTGGAAAGATGTGTGGATTGGAGATTCTAGCTTATGCTCACGATTTCCTAGACTTTTTAATTTGGAGGTGAACAAAAATTGTTTAGTAAAAGAGAAATTGTTTAATTCAGTTTGGGTGTGGAACTGGAGAAGGCGCCCTAGGGTTGGGGTGGAGGCCACTCAGCTCGAGGAGTTGATATCTCTTTTAGATTCAGTTTCTTTGAATGATTCGGATGATAAATGGATTTGGGACTTGGATTCTAATGACACGTTTTCGGTTAAAGGAGTCAGATCCTACTTGGATCGTCAGGAGCTTCCAGAGGGTGCCATCCCTACCAGATTGAATAAATTCGTGCCAAGGAAGGTTAACATCATGATATGGCGCCTGCTTCTAGATCGTCTCTCGACTAGATTTAATTTAAGTCGTAAAGGTTTTGATATTCCTTCAATATTATGCCCAATTTGTTTGAATTCGGTGGAAGTTTTGGATCACATTTTTGGAGGGTGTCACCTTGTTTCAAAGATTTGGAATGCTATCGGTCGTTGGTTGGAGGTGTCTTTTCCGGGTGATAAAGGGCCTAAAAGTATTTTAGAATGGTTGGATTCTTCAGGATGGGTGAAAAAGGAAAAGGATGTAATTGAGGTGATTATCTATACGGCATGGTGGACCATTTGGAGAGCTCGGAATGAGATTGTTTTTGGTCAACCCAATGATAACAAAGACACTCTATTTGATTCGATTGTTTCAGTTTCGTACTTGTAATTATCATCTCGTAATTGTAAGTTTTAATTGAAGTGGGCGGCGTGACTCAAAAACCCATTACTTAGCATGTAATTTTTGTCGTGTCACTGTTAGGTTTTCTTTCCGGGTGTGGTTTTATTTCAAGCTTGCCTTTCAAAAAAAAAATAAAAAATTAGATGAATGTTAGAGGCAGTATTATGTAAATATGAGTTAAGTATGTAACTCTATCTCTTGCGTAAACCCTAGTTACGATTATCAATACAATTACACCTTCATTATATACCGGCTACAATTTGATTAATGTAGGTCTCATGTTGATCTCCATGAATTTAATAGAAAAAATTGGCCAATGATTGTACACATGGTAAAAAAACGAATGATAAAGCTAGATAACACATGTTTTTAAAAAATCAAGGTATATCATGTTTTTAAAAAAGAGAATTTTCTAAAAGTTGCGATTTAATAATGATAGAACGGACGTAATTCATATAGTGGAGCTAGGGCTCATGATTATATCATGGTCGAAAGTATCATGTTGATCAAGACATTAACACAATTGTGTAGAGCCAATGACATGTTCGTGTAAAGCACAAATTGCTATAGTTGTGATGCTCTTAACACGTTGTAAGAGTAGTAAATGGTGTCTGCATATTTTGTTCATAAATAAGTAAGCTATCTTGTTGTTTGAATGCTTGTTCATAACTACTAACTAAATTATGCATTACTATTCATAACACTAATATTTTCGTTAATGATAGTTCTCCGTAATAACGTAACAACTCATTTGTGTAACCCTAAGGGTTTCGTCCGACATTCATGTATATAGGTCACGAGCACGCTCAAGTTCAAAGAATTAAAAACATTCAAACCAAATTTTGCACCCATGTACATGGGTAAAATAAAGTAAAACACAATTAAAACAGTTTATTAAGCTTATTGATATCTTATGTATAAACAAACCATTTCGTGAGAAGTTCAACCTCGTTACACAATAACGCCTTTACGTACAAAAAGAAGTTAATAAAAGGTAAACAGGAAAATAAGAATCTAAAAGGGGTGATAGTCAACAAAATTCCTTTACAAACATAATAAAGCAGGTATAAAAATCTTTCGCAAATATTCTTAGGAGAAAGATGCAATATGGAATTTAAGTTCACGTGATAATTCTAAGAACTTTTGATTCTTTTAAACAAAAGTTCAAAAAACTTATTAAAATTAATTATATCTAACATAAAAAGATGGAAAGAAAGAAAGAAAAATAGTAAGTTATGGGTTAAAAGTATTAGACTAGAATATAATTTGAAATATGTAACTTATTGATTTGTAACTTCTATGTTAATTACTTGTCTTTATTTTGCTTGATCTTGGCCTATTGTTAAGCCTTGATCTTAGTCTTTTCTCAAGTATACGTAACCACACATTGTGAATAAAATGTTTAAGTTGGTTTGATAAACTTATTAAAAAGTAGGGATGACAATGGGTCGGGTTTAGGTATTCCTAAACCCAAACCCGATTATTAAAGTCCGTCCCAAACCCGTCGGGTATTTATCGGATAGTTATCCGTCGGGTTTCAAAGATACCCATCGTGTTTTGGGTTTTCTATTGGGTTTGGACAAAATACCCTTCGAGTATACCCAGCCAAAACCCATTGGGTTTCTATATAGGTTATTGAATTTGATATCTAATTATCTATATTGAAATTAATTAGATTTATTATGATGAATGTAAGCTTATAGTGAGGAGGTGAAGATCTTTTAAAGAGAAGAGAACAATTCTTTATATAAACAGTTTGTTAGTATTTGAAAGAACAGAAATCTGATTTTCTTTCAAGAGTTAAAACAGGTCCTCTCGTCTTCTACTTAATATTTTTTTTTACTTGTTTTTGTAGCACATGGGTCACGATTTTATTAAACAATATCAATAAAATAAATAAGTAATCTCCTTATACAAATTTGGGAAATTGTAGCACATATACCATATATAAATTTAAACGAGAATAACAGCATATATACATGTCTTGATTCATACCGAAGTCCCTAACTTATGCTTGAACGCCGGATTCTTTGACGAGTTGAAATCGGACCGGAGCCGAGCTGGTCATCGTGTTAAAACCACACCGAAACCGAGCTCATACCGTCTAGCTCGTGTTTACCGTGACCCGAGCATTACATCCGAGTCATATCTTCTTGTACACCCCTTCACTTGGTGAACCCATCTTGATCACTCGAAAACATCTACACCTTTCTTGCTGCAAAACTAACAAACTGTGGTTCCCGGTTGTGGCTAAGGATTTCTGTTAAACAGAGGTCTCTTAAAACAGATTTCGGGCCACATCCGCGAACCCGTCTGTTTCCCAGGGTACAACAGCCGAAGTAGTATGTACTGCCGGGATTACCTTAATACCCGAACCATATTTGTAACGCGAGTTCGGGATCGAGTGAGAGTTGGAATTGAGAGAACTTATCATTGGCAGGAAGCCGTTTGGTTCTATATGTGTGGTAAACGAGCAGGGGCTGCGTGTGCATTCGAGTCATGACCGATGTGGTTTGTCGGTGTGTCGGTGTTGTTTCTCAAATGCTCCCACACCTTCTATTTATAGCAAGGAAGTGTGATGTGTCATAGGACACGTGTCACTCACATAACTGAGGTGAGCTCAGGCGCTGACACATGGCGTGCTGACTCACCTCACTTTCCGACACATGGCATCTGACTCGCGACACTTGGCAACCGGTGGTATACTCTTGTCCAGATCACGACACATGGCAGGTGAGTCATCGATACTGATGACACTTGTCACGACATTTCTATGGTGACGACACATGTCATGATGACTCGTCATACGGACTGACATGTGTCCCTAAGCCCGGTCCAACCACCAAAAACACTAGGGCTGCTCTCAAGCGTTCTACTAATATGGGGCAAACCCATTTCCCTTTTTACCAATGTTCAAGTTCTCAACTACACACTTTAAAGTATCGATATCGCATTCATCTCTACTCTTTTGGACTCATTAATAATTAATTTATCCTTAACACATACTAATAATTATTATTAGTCCAAAAATTTCCAACAATCCCCCATATGAATGGAGATCGATCCGTACACTCAGGTGCCAAATAGAGTTACAAAGGTTGAGCGCTGCAGGATAGGTAGCGTTAGCCTTGAACCTTCCTTTGTGAAACATACTTAGTCTCCTAGCGGTTGGTAGACGTGGTGTCCTTGAACCAATCCCCTTTTGGCGTAGACGTTATTACATTTCACACAACACTCTTCTTGGTGTGGTTAACCCCTCATTGTCATGTCCGTTCTTGGTCATGGAACACTAGCCTGGTTCTGCGAGAGCTCTAGGATTTGTGCCCCCCCATAAATCCATTTGAAGCGAACCCACTTCTCTCTCACATAGGTGATTTGATCCTCACATCATTATGGTTACCACGATCCACATATCATTAACCATCACATAGTTGATTTGACCTTCAAATCATTAAAAGCATAATGGTTATCATGATCCTTATATCATTAACCATATGTTATGCTTAGCCTCCCCTTTGTCACTGACTGTCTTTGGAATGGACTAGGATGTTTATTTAGACACCCTCTGTAATTTAGGAGGATATAGATATTAGCTTATGCGTCAACTTATACATAAGCTATGCCTCCACAGTGACCACCCTTAGTACATACAGTTAGGTTGTCCTATTGAACCTAGATCATGGGATCTCCAATCTCATAGGTTAGGTTTTCCTTTGCACTCACTTTATTCATGGGCTTTAGTCTCATTCCACAACTCCATCTTTCATCAACTCTCATGTTGTTGGATCCAAAATTATTATCTATGACTTCGTCAAGTCAATACTAGATAACTGTGCAATTAAGATGAGTTGTTATGATGTGTTTTTAACTTCCAAGCCTATTATCATCTTCTAAAACTATAACCTTTAGATTCACACCGAATTCGGTTATAACGACCGTATTTTGAAGAACAAAATTTTCATTTTTTAGGTAAACACATCTCTATTATGCCAATATCAGACATCTAGCTAGATTCTGATTTCAACCAATTGGCATTCGAGTCTAATTACTAATTAGCTCGTTTTAACCATTGCATACTCTACCAGGCTACATGTTTGCAATAATATTTATTGCCAAACATACCAAGTTCAAATGCAATACACCCCCACATTGAAGTGTTATTGGATAACATCATCCAACTTTCTGATGGTATAAAGAAAATCTCTTCCTTTTGATTACCATAGTAAGCTCTTACTTTTTTTTATCCAACTTACTAACTGGATAAAAGAAAAAGATTTTCCTTTCTACAAAAGTTTGAGATATTATTTCAATCATCTCAATTAAAGAAAAGCTTTTGCTTTTGTCAAAGGTTTGAGATATCATCTCAATTACCATCCCCCACATTTCTTGCATTTTGACATAGTTTGTTTAAGTTTACTTATGACCATACATCGATACTCATGATTTGAACAATACCACGACATTGTATCATTGAGTTCATTGATGTTACCAATAAAGCAACTCATGCATTATCATAAGTTTCGACCACTTTCTAGTGTCTAAGCTAATCCTTATCATATGGCAGTTAACAAGCCATCACAAACTTAGTCACAACTAGGAGAACTTGGAAAGTTGAGATCTACTCAAGATCCTTAAGATTTATATTATTACCTTTAGATTAAATGAAATTCGTTTTAACTTGTCTATGCATGTTATGAATGTTCCACGTTAATTAGTCTTCGTCAAGCACCATAATTAACAAGTACTAGTCTAGAATGCTTAGACTACAATACTTAGGCCTGTGAACAGAAGATCCATCATTCTGATTCTTCACAGCCTTCCCAACATTCATTTCTTAGTTTAGACAAGATAATCCGATTTCATTTACCGTCCTAAACCTCACTTTTAGAACATCTTAACACCAGAGTTAATCTCATTTACTAAGGTTATAACTCGTTTACCTTTAACCTCCAAGGCCTTAATTATTAACTCATAGAGACTTAAACATAAGTCTATAATTCAAGTCACTTTGATGAACATATTTATCACAACAAGATAAATGGTACTTGTCTACAATCATGGTTGAAATGAAATCACTCAAATTGACTTTCAATAGTATGGTAGTTGCATATGCCTAAATTGGGGAACAAATCCTCCACCATAATTCAAGTAATATTAATAGTGATATAAGTACCAGCATGTTCATCATTATTGTAATTCTCTTATAATACATACTACAAAATTTATTATAGTAATTCACAATAATAACACATATTTCTTTCATATGTTCATAATCAACGAAACGCACTTGTGCCAGTTCATGTCAATGCTCTCAACATTTAATGGCATATCTCGTTCTTGTGTATTTCATCTTAATATACTCATCACGTTTGTACCTGGCGTAATTAGATATTTGATGTCTTGTCAACGGACTCATAGTCAATGGAACAACTCTCAAGTTGTTTGTCGTGCAAATGTATTTTTGCACTATCCATTAAACGAAATCTATAATAATATTTTGTATGTCACAGTACACATTGATTTATTACGTTGTAAAATTGCAAATGTTATCCGAAGATATTGAACACCAAATAATACAAACGAAATTACAAGATAATGTGTACAACACTTTAAACAACAATTCCAATGGACAACTTGACAACAACTAGACATCAATCTCAAAGTGTTATTATCTTTAACACTTTCATCGTTTGACCAAGAATAACGCAATGATATTGTCATGTGGTTTGCTTAAGGTACTCTCTCAATAGAGTTCCATGAAGTCATATCATCATTACCTCATTTCATACCGAGACTTTTGAACAGTCAAAACCTGTCCAACCACAATAACATGGTAAATAATATTCTACACGCTAGTAGTAATATTTGGACAATTAATTTTGTTTATAACAACACTAAGTTGTTTTCCCATCAATTGTCTACCCAACATGTCACTTCTCGTATAAGCAATGAACCATTTATATTTGCAAACACATATTGTATTCCTTTCAAAACATCTCTTTATGTTTGCAAAACTTTATAACCGGTTTCATAATAGAAAACTAATTTTTACGAAACGCTTTATCGATTACAGTTTGCAACAAACCATATTTCTAACTTGGTTGTTAGAAATAAACATTTACCAAATGTTTTGAAAGTTTATTGTATAAAGACAACACCATGTCTAAGTTGCTCGGTAGATGATTAACGACTTCACATTACTTGGTTTATAATATAACCCATTTCTAACCGTTCGTTAGAAAATAAATAATCACATGTCATTTTTAAAATATTGTGGTTTATAAAAATAAATCCATTCTAACACACTCGTTAGAAGTCAAAACATTTAGAGACAAATGTTTATAACCATTAGTTATATATAAACCGTATTTACTATTATTATTTTACCAAAATAATAATTTCTAACATGCTCGTTAGAAGAATTAAGCATTCATAAAACTTTCTTTATAGGTTTACAAGCCCACATTTTCTAATGCGCTCATTAGAAATATTAAAAGTCTAAAGCTTATTATTTACTAAAATAATAATTCTAGCACGCTCGCTTGAAGATTAGACAATTTTTAGCCATTATTATACACAATAATAATTTGTAATACCCATGCTAGGAAACGTGTCGTTTAATCCACAATATTTTATAATCAATTTGTAACCCGCATGTTAGGAGATGAAACGTTTACAAAAAACGTATTGATTATAAATTAAACCCAATCTTACGCACGCTAGCGTATTAACGTTTGCACGAACAAATGGTTTACTTAAAACCACTACAAATTCTTTTAAAATGTACGTTTTTTCATGAACCGTTTCTACTTGATTTTAGACATAAACAATCACAAAATTGGTTTAACTATTAAACTCACGGCTTAAAAAAAACCGTTTCTAACACTATAGTTAGAGCAAATACGATTACAAAAATCGTTTCCAAACGGTTGAATCAAATTTCTCGTTTTGTATTGCGGTATTCGGATTACGTGTTGTACTCCAATCAAAAATCCTTACTCAATTGTACCACACAAAAATTTTCCCAAATCAAATATTTATAAAAATCCATTTAATAAATTTAAACTTTCGTGAACCCAATATCCTTTATAAAGGTTTTAAGATTGTCACAACAATCTTGCGAAAGTTAAAAATCTGTTTTAAGATTGTAGGACATGGGTCACGATTTTATTAAACAATATCAATAAAATAAATAAGTAATCTCTTTATACAAATTTGGGAAAATGTAGCACATATACCGTATATAAATTTAAACGAGAATAACAACATATATACATGTCTTGATTCATACCGAAGTCCCTAAATTGTGCTCGAACGCCGGATTCTTTGACGAGTTGAAATCGGACCGGAGCCGAGCTGATCATCGTGTTGAAACCGCACCGAAACCAAGCTCATACTGTCTAGCTCGTGTTTACCGTGACCTGAGCATTACATCCGAGTCATGTCTTCTTGTACACCCCTTCGCTTGGTGAACCCATCTTGATCACTCGAAAACATCTACACCTTTCTTGCTGCAAAACTAACAAACTGTGGTTCCCGGTTGTGGCTGAGGATTTCTGTTAAACAGAGGTCTCTTAAAACAGATTTCGGGCCACATCCGCGAACCCGTCTGTTTCCCAGAGTACAACAACCGAAGCAGTATGTACTGTCGGGATTACTCTAGTACCCAAACCAAATTTGTAACGCGAGATCGGGATCGAGTGAGAGTTGGAATTGAGAGAACTTATCATTATCAGGAAGCCGTTTGGTTTTATATGTGTGGTAAACGAGCAGGGGCTGCGTGTGCATTCGAGTCGTGACTGATGTGGTTTGTTGGTGTCTCGGTGTTGTTTCTCAAATGCTCCCATACCTTCTATTTATAGCAAGGAAGTGTGGTGTGTCATAGGACGCGTGTCACTCACATAACTGAGGTGAGCTCAAGCGCTGACACGTGGCGTGCTGACTCACCTCACTTTTCGACACATGGCATCTGACTCGTGACACTTGGCAACCGGTGGTATACTCTTGTCCAGATCACGACACATGGCAGGTGAGTCATCGATACTGACGACACTTGTCATGACATTTCTATAGTGATGACACATGTCATGATGACTCGTCATACGGACTGACATGTGTCCCTAAGCCCGGTCCAACCACCAAAAATACTGGGGCTGCTCTCAAGCGTTCTACCAATATGGGGCAAACCCATTTCCCTTTTTACCAATGTTCAAGTTCTCGACTACACACTTTAAAGTAACGATATCGCATTCATCTCTACTCTTTTGGACTCATTAATAATTAATTTATCCTTAACACATACTAATAATTATTATTAGTCCAAAAATTTCCAACAGTTTGATCTCTTTAAACTTTCAGATATAACAATTCTCATAAGTCATAACGATTTTGAAAGTGTAATATATAATTAAATTAAATAAATAAAATTATATTGGGTTACTCAAGTATATAATCGGGTAAACGAGCCTATGCAATTAGATAATCGGGTATATTACAAATCTCAAACCCGTCCCAAACCTGCGAAAAATTTCAAAACTAATCTCAAACCGTAATGGGACGAGTATTACCCGTCCCAAACGTTTCAGGTTTCGGGCTTTCCTATCGTTGTCGGGTTTCATTACCATCCCTAGTTAAAAGTATGAAATATCATGGTTGATGAAGTGAATATTTGAAAGTATTTCGCTTATTTATCAACAAAACTTGAATATGAAAAATAACTTTAAAATTGTGGGGATAGACAGAGAAAATTTGAAATGTAAGAATTTGTAACTATGTATTCGAGGTTGAAGAAAAAGAAAATAAGTGTTCTTAAAACAGGAGTGAAAGTCTAATTAATGTGGTAGCTAATGGCACATGTTTGTAAATATTATTGAGCCCCACGCTCACACTTTTTTTTTATCCATGCTTATCTTGAAATTTGGATGAGCTTCATGCTGTGTTCCTCCTGTCATCTATATAAACGCATCTGTGGTTGAGATACTTGTGATTCAATTTAGAATAACATTTATTTATATTTCATTACAAAATTATGCATTTAATCTATGTGATGGACTTTTAATCATGTATTCATGTTGATCATATAGTAAAAGTGTATGATGATTATCGACTTAATTTGATTTTAATACAAATTAGATTTTTTAGTTGGTACTTTTCAAACAAGAAGTTTTACTTAGAAGCAAAGTTAGGAATATATATTATACCAAAGACAGTGGCAACCATTTCCATTTTCCTAAATTCTTCATGCATATTATTCGATTATTCCCTTTTAAATTAATTCATCTTTTTGATGAAAAAAGAACCGGGCTATAAAAGAATTCGATCCTTTTATATAAGTATAAAAAATAAAAAGTAGTTGGAAATTATACATGCTTAGAACTTGCGAATATATGATCAGTATTTAAACATTTTAATCGAGGGTTCGATTGTAAATGTTAATTGCATTTTATATTGAAACTAGAAACGACTGTTCTTGAGCAAAATAAGATAGTGAGAACAAAATTCACAAGTGAGAATGGTAAGTATGATATTTTGATGTTTGCATGGGCATATACGAAATAATACCATGAAAATAAGTGGGATTAAAGTTTTTAATTTAGAACGGTGACCTTTTCTTTTTGTGTTTAGGTCATCGTACTCTTCAATTTTTTAGAGCCCTTTTGCCCCACTTTGGTCAGACTACGTTATCTTAACCGGGCTAACGTTGACTTCAGAGTTTGGCTTGGACGTTCCCTTGGGAAACCATACCGCTGACTTCCACTTGACAGTCGTGTCGCCACAAGACCAAAACTCTCTGGCGAGGTGTTCCCCGTAGCTACCCTTTTATAGGTGATTTTCGGGCATCTTCGCATCTCGTGAACCGCCTTTTGCGCCGCAATTTTGCACATCAATCTCGTCATGCCACGTGTCAACATGTGGTAGGACATGTGGATCCGATTACTTAGCCATGTTTCGCGTCACGCGAAGAAGTACTTTGCGTCACGCGAAGATCAACTGTTCTTGAATTGTGTGCCAGCAACTTTGCGTAGTGCGAAGTAGTTCAGTCTCTTCTTCGCGTCGTGCAAAGATGAATGAAAACCAGAATTTTCATTTTCAGTTCTTCAACTTTCAGATTTGACATTTTTAACTCAAAATCATTCGGGGTATTTTCATGGTGTTACAGAGGTAGAGCCTAACTCAATGATCGGAAATAGCTTTTTAACTATTCTAGTCGGTACGGATGACGCTATGAAGAAACACCAAACCAACCCATACGAAGTTGGTTTAATATCTCAACCGAATGATAGTGAGGATCTACGTCAGTATGAATTGATCTCACTAAACCTACAAAACAGATCATCACAGGCTCGTTATGAGAAGGGGAAGATGGGTCTTCTCGTAACTACCCGCCGACATGAGAATCAGTATTTATATAAAGCAATCCTTTAAGAGAGTAGGTTACCGATCCTTTTACCCTTAATCTTGCATAGGTATTTATAGCCGAAGGGGTCGAGAAGGATTGGTCTAGGTGTCCCTTTTGATAGGACCTTCTATTTACGTGGTTGAGCATATTTGAGGTTTCTGATTGGTCATAACAGTTGATGTACGGGTGTACATATCATCTGCTAGTACATCGTTGGCATCCAATGATTGGCTTAACGTGTAATCATGGGTATTTTAGGAATCTTGGGCTGTGATTGGTTCTTACATCACCAGCCATGCGTTGACTTGGCTTTATGTATATTGCGTACAAGTATTAACTCTTTGTGTTATTACTTGTCAACGTTTCTTCCGCGGGTGATGTTGTCCTTCACCCTGCGAATGGCCTTTAGCGTTCCGTGGCTAATTGGCGTTGCCTTTCTTCTGGTACTGGTGATGCTTTGCGGATGGTAATGACAGGAGGATTGTTCACCATTTTAAATGATAATTAACGTTACAACAATAAACACAATTAATAAAGACAGTTATGACAGGAGGATTGTTCACCATTCACCGTAATTATATAATACTTTGTTCAATTATTTATTAAAGCAATCCATAGTGCAAAGTTATTGGTTCATGGTAATTCGTTTCATACAAACCTTAAAAACCCTCACCAGTTAAAATATTCTGTACTGATCATCTGCATACGAATTAACAACTATTCAATTAAAAAATTGCAAACACATCCAAATATCATAAATGCAACATCACGTAAATTAGGTAGTTACAATAACACTAAATTAGGGGAAAATTGAGACTCAATTTAGCAAAATCTTACTAAGTCACGAGCGTTGCACTGCCAACGTATACTTATCTCTCACCGATTATTTTCTCTCTTTTGATGAGAACACGGGAGCCGGCAGGGGCAGAGATGATTTCGACAATTGTGAATAGATGATTGGACAGATAATTTTGAGGGAGCTAAGTTGAAATCGGTTATTTATTGAAACAATCAACTAAAGATTGAATGTAACCGATCAAATCACCATTTATAAAACAAGGGTGGTTGCAATGAATGGAGGCTGGAGTAAAGTTGATAGTCGCCTGAGATTGAACTATTGAAGTTGTTGGCGGTGAACCCTCATACATAACTACGTCACATGGATAGGAGGTAAAAAAGGATTCTTCTAAACCATGCAAGGTAAACATAACAAAGATTAATCAATTTGTATCGCCTGAGATTGAACTATTGAAGTTGTTGGCGGTGAACCCTCATACATAACTACGTCACATGGATAGGAGGTAAAAAAGGATTCTTCTAAACCATGCAAGGTAAACATAACAAAGATTAATCAAACCAAGAAAAGTGTAACCCTAAACAGAAACACAACAAGACAAAGTTTTAATTAATGTACACAAACACTATCAGCCACACATAAGAAAAAAACAACCATCAAACAAAAACCTAAATTTCATTTATCAAACACTTAACGTGCATGAACCAAAACATTATATAACCGGATGTAATAAAAATTGAACAATTACTATGAAACTAAATTTAGAACTACAAACACAAAACAAAATCCATCTACCATACCTTTTGGAAAACGATGTAATCATTGACCAGCTGAAGGAATAATGATGACCAGGGAAAAATTGGTACACTGCAAATATGAAGGGATAGTGGATGTTAGCGACACAATACATTCATATATTAAACGAAGGGGATCATATAAAATTGAAGGAATAATGATATAATACCTTTTCGAAATCCACAGCCAATCATATAGATGAACATTGAATGGATATAAAGGTTTTTGAAAAAATCCTGATGCTGTAAGTTAAACGATAGTGATTGCAGGAAAATATCCGATGGGCGGTCCCCGTCAGAGAGATGATTTTGAGATCGAGAGCAAAGGGACATTTGAATTGAGATAATATAGATAATCAGAGATGATTGTAACAATGATTGGGAGTTTAATTGAAACTACTCAATGACTTAATAGCGTAATGATTCAAAACCCTAACTGTCAATTTTAAAGCTATTAAAGAGGGGTGACGCTGAAGAGTATGAATTAAAGGATGTTTATGGTGACAATTGAAGTAGCAATCGAACCTCGCCGGAGGAAGATCTGTAACGGTAGATGTGAGAAATTGTAAGTCGCCGGACCGGTGAAGTGGTCATAAATATTCCGGCATCTTGTAGAGAGAGAAACAGAAATGTAAAAGGTTTCATATCCCTATTATAATGTAATATAGATATAGATATATACCAGTTTGAAAAGGATGCACCCTTCTTATTAAAATAAATGTATTTAGTGTTGTTTTTGAACATGTTTAGTTGTTTATTAATAGATATTTTAGTGTTTGTCGAGAAAAATTAAAGTGGTGATCTTTTTTGCTGAGTTTTGGTTTTTAAACGGAAATTGGTCGTTATAATCTCAAAATTTTAAAGAAAGATAAAAAATAACTTTCGAGTTCAGGAAAATCCCCAAAATTTACAGTAGTGTATATAATATGAAGATCACTTTTCAAATTTTATGAAATTTGGAGCTGATTTTATTTGATTTTAAGTTAGTTATGTAAAACAAAGCTAAAATTAAGAAAATCAAGTTATGAAATTCCAAATTAGGTCAAATTTTTACAGGAACTCTACTTTTGATGTAAAAGTATTTCATTTTAAATCTCATGACATTTGGACATTGGAAAGTATTAATTTCAAAGTTTTCTTTGTTTTATGTATAAAATAAGTTATTAATATAAAAAACATATTATGAAAACTCCAAATTTTATAAAACTTTGTTTTTCATAAACTTTTCAACAAAATAATTTTAAAAAATTTCTAAACTCAATTGATTACTTTTTATGATTTAACGACACTTATAATAAACCTTAAAGATAAATAAAAGTGATTTTGTAAAAGAAATATTTGTTAAGCATAATACTTAAAGTTTTTTATAAAATAATATAATAAGTTACTGATTCAATAATGTTAAAATAAATATATTTATTTTATGAAAATAAATTAACTTGTTTTTACTTTTAAGAATTATATAAAATCGAAACCAAACAAACCAGTTTCGTTAAACTAACAAAACCCAAAAATATATGTACTTTCAAATCCACCACTTGTATTATATAAAATACTTTCATATAAGTGTATATTCCATGTGATGTGGATAGTAATATAAATCATTGTTCGATACCGTGTTCGGTCGTTAAGGTAATGTTTTGTGTTTTATCGTTATTTCGTTTTAATTTGAGATGTTTTAGTTGCGAACCTAACAATACCATATTTGGGATGTAGAATCCTGATCAAATACCCTCTCCGTTAACCAACCGCTTTACATGCTCGTAATCAAAAGTGAGTTTTTCTAGTACCCTTTCTACATGTTTTTGCAACTATTTTGGGGAAAACAAGGATTATTATTAAATTTTGAGATTTGATATATGTGTACACACACATATATATATGGTATACATGGTTGGGATAATTTGAGAACCTTGTTGGATTTTAAAAAAATTTAAGAACATCATTCTTAACCACACATTTAAATAGGTTAGATTATGTGATTTAGATTAAATTTGATTAAAAATTAAGTAGAAGAGAGAATAAATATATACAGTGATTACACAAATTTAAATGTCCATTACACCTATGTAAAAAGTTGATTCGGTGCGTAAAAAAGGTTGCAATTTTTCTACGTATATGTAACATACGTATATTACGTATATGTGAACAAAATTGTTACGTTGAGTTCTTAAAACTTAAAATGGTTCACAAAAGAAATCAACCCTATATATATATATATATATACTAGAAGAGTGCTTGCATGATGCAGCGGGAAACACATACTTTGGTAATCATGTAACAAATTTATGGGTGTTTATTATTACGTAAATTATGAGACCATTCATCAGTTTGGTTTCACGGTTGAAACCGGAGCTGATCGTACATATTGAAATGTTAATTGTTTACTTATTTAGTATTAGATATGTTTTATAATATATATTAGATATAGTTAAAATATAGTTAAACAAAGTTTTATTTTATATGGGTAAACTCGTCTATTACAACTTTAATTTAGCCCAATTTCTAGTATTATTTTTTTGTAATATTTGTTCTTGTTATGAATTCGCCTTCTATTTGTTGTAATAAGGTTTATCATTTATGTGACCAAAGTTATCTTTGTTTAGATTCTCTTAAATAACATATTAGTTGGTGCTTAGTTTGAAGTGAAGGTATAGGCAGATTAATAATTCTTATTTTAAACTTAATTTATTATCGAAGTACAAACTATATCAGAACCTAGTCGTTGGTAATGGCTCGGCTTAGTTGGGTTTTAATTTTAAACAGTTCAGTTTTGGTTTTCGACGACGAAAAAAAACGTGTAAAGTTAGCTCATGGTTTAATATAAAGCCATCAAAACCGAACCGCAAACACCTCCGTATAATTTTTTTTACTTCAAAAACTATAGCAATATATCATACTCAAATTAAATATAATAAAATGCTCGTTTTTGTGATTCCATTTATTTAAAAAAATATTAACGTATGAAAAAGTTATGACCGTTTAAAAATCGTTGAGGTAATTGTGTTAAAAGTAAAAATAAAAGAATATATAAGTAAAAGATTAAGTACCAATGTTGTAACTTTAAGGGATTAAAATTGTAAATATTTTGGATAAATTTCAATTGCATGTGAGATTCAACGTGACAATGACAATTTTGTCTCTATTATATGTTGTACCTAATGCATTAAATGTTGTAAATTACTTAAAATAAGCGTCTTAATTTGCGCATTAGTGGTATATATATATATATATATGGAAAAGAAAATACGGTGCTGTTAGTCGTTCAAGCTTAGACGCAAAAACCATCAAAACGACGTAGTTTTGATTAAATTAAAAAGTAATTTTCATAAAACTATTTCCATCTTTATCTCATCCTTCTCTGTTTATATCATGTTTCATTCTCTATCAAACCGACACCCATATTCATATTCATAAACTTGATCAATGGATAATTTGTTACAGCTAGGTTTCGCATAAATATATAAAAATTAATCAATGAGGTGTGTTGCTTTTTCAATTACTAATAAAGGTTTTAAAATGACAGAACATCACCGCATAAGATCTCTAATCGTCATTTGAAATTTTTGAGTTTTGAAATATATATTCTTTGCCAAAAAATAAAAATATAATAAATAGTCAGGCTTAGATAATGCTTTAAACAGTAATCGAATCGAATAGGTCAGCATTTGATAAAAAAGATATATAGAGTTCTGGAAAAATAGCAATACAAATTGGCACCCATGTGAGGCGGCAGGAAAAAATATGTGATGAAAAATGGAATTGACTTGGCAAAAAAAAATATTTAATTGGTTTAGTTTTGATGAAATCGTATTCACCTTATCAATAGGTGAAGAGGGAGAAGGCATTAGTGAAGAGGTAGAAGGCATTGCACATGAATAGAGCAGGGGTAGAGAAGAATGAGCGAATAAATCACTGGGAGATATGAAAACAATAATTGAGTTTTTAATTAGATATGTGTGTGTTGTGTGTGCCCATGTACTTTAATGAACTTAATACGCAAATAAGTTGTTCATTTATAAACCAATGAAATCCTTTGATTAACACAAAGCAATTAACTCCACAGATGCCATTAAGTAATGTGAATAGTACTATTGGGGCTCGATAAACCCTCGTTCTGATTGGTCGCACCAGTCCTTGTGAGTGTACGTTATTTATGCATGGGTTTTATCACATGGGGAGATTTTACATCGTTGAATGGGCCTATTCGAGAACAATTGGATGATGACAAAATGATCAAAGATTGAGATTCCTTATTTCGATTCAACAATGTATGAATAGTTCCTTGATTTGGATTAAGGGATTCTTGAATCCTTGCTTTTTTATAGGAATAAATGGAAGAAAACGGATTAACATTAGCGCGATCTGATCCATTCTCAGAAATCAATCCTGAACCCGGTAGATCGTTCCTTTTTCGGGTATATGAAATAGGTGACTTCGCTAAGTCGATTCTTAGAAAATCTCTAATCAAACCATTTGTCCTTATTTCAACAAAAGAACACAGGCCTTTTCGATCTTTTTGTCTTGGTCCCAATTCAACATTAAACAAGTCCGAACTAATTGAATACTTTTGTCCCAAATTTCCAGAATTGGGTCGTAATAAAGGATATAATTGACAACCCGAAGTTGTAGATTATCACTTTTCTGCAAGAGATCCGCCGGGAAAAGTCTTCCTAAATTTATACCATCCGTTTTTTTATATGGGACTACAGGTTGAACCTTGTTTTGGTGTAGACAAGTCGAAGGGTAATATAGTGTGCGTTGGGGTTTCCGACGTGGGCTTATTAGTATTAATGGTTTAATTATATATATATATAGGGGATGGATCTTACGAGAAGTGCGAGAAGTGAATCTCATCCATTGATTTTGTTTGATCAATTACCATTACTCAAAATGACACTCTTGTAATTAATTTTCACCATTTTAATGAACTTTAATACCAAAAAGGTTAAGTTAGTAATTTTTATGTATCATCATTAAAAACAAATACGTAACTCTAATTACTTAAGTAGTCAATTAAATCTTTCCATGAAAGCCAAAATTAAATCTTTCTTTTGAAAATCATTTAATATTTTTGGTGTACTATCATTTTGAAGGTTTACAAATGCTTCATAAAATCTTATGGATGATGAATATATCTTGTTATTTGCAAGAGTAAGGTGACGAAACGGGTAAAAACCTCTTGTATCCATATGAAGTGTAGGTACGTACGTACACACATACATACGTATGTACTCACGTCCCTACGTGTGTACGCCCCTACGTACGCACATGCACACATACATACGTAAGTGCGTACCTACCTACATCCCTATGTGCAGATATACCTACATGCCTACGTACGTACGTCCCTACGTGCGTAGGTACCTATGTGCCTACATATGTACATGCCTATGTAATTATGTAAATACAAGCATTCATAAAGTGTATGGCGTACGCATGAGTTTCATATATGATGTGTAGTATGTTCTTTTATGTGTTAATTTTTATTTCGAGTATGTTCTTTTTGATGCATGGGACAAACAAGAACATAATCAATAACCTATATCAAATTGATTTTGATATATGGCGTATTCCCAATTCAACCGATTGAATCAAACTCTCAAATTATACACATACATATTAACTAAAAATTTAAATAAATAAATAAAAGCTAAATTAATATGAAATTAATATGTAACTCTCCATTAATTATTATCTGACATATATAAAACAAACCATTTTTACTAGTATACCCCTATCTATATATAAAAACAAATAATAAAAGAAAACTTGTGATTGGTTCAATTGACTTCTCGCACTTCTCGTAATAAAAAACACTTCTGAAATGAACCAAATCCTATATATATATATATATATATATATAATACATACTTCGATAACTTGTTTCGTTTGAATGTATAATATTAAACCTACAAGCTCACCAACCCCTTTGGTTGACCGTTTTTATCCATGTTTTCAAGTCAAGAATAAACGTAAGTATGTTTACGTGTAATAAGCTTTGAAGGAAAAGTGAAGACATTGTATAGTTTTGTAATATGAAATCATAAAATGTGGCCTAGAGCCCCAAAGTTTGTAATCGTCACGTTTTACTATTATAATAAAATATGTGTGTGCGTGTGTTTATCTTTATAAATATAGGCGATGATATCATGTTTCTTCACACCTTGTGTGTAACATTTCGGATTTTTCAAATCATGTTCATTTACGTTTAACCCGACCTGAGAATATTTTGGATCACTATTATTAATCAAAAATCAAATCTTATAAGTATTATATTCCTAATGTTCACTTTAGGCCCTCGTACTTTAAATAACGTTTAAATCCTAATGATTTCATCAAAAAGTGCATTTAAAGACCATAAACCAAACTATAGGGACTAAACTTGTAAAAAATGAAAATTTCCCCTCCTAAACTGCGGAGCGCCGCGCGACAGGCTCCACTCCATGTGGCCGCGCAGCACGGTGGCTGCCCTGGTCAGAATCCCAACTCGTTTTCGTTCGTTAACTTGTTTAAGGCATAAAATCATTTATTTTAGGCATTTTTGAGTGAATTAAGGTCCAAGTAAACATCATATAACTAAAATATTATTCCTAATTCGTTTCCCTCTGCCCAAGATCAGATCCTTACTAATATTTCATTGATTCTTTCCTTAAATCGCATATACTTGCTTAAACGGGCCAAAAAGCCTATAATTAGTTCGTTTTATGTTTTTCCTATATAAACAAGACATAACCATCTGCTGTAAACTTTAATCAAACCCTAAAGATCATACTCCAGCCGTCCTACCTTCTGCCCAGCTCGTAAACCCTTCGGTTTTTGCATATTCGTTAAAGATTCAAGACTTGTTCGTTGACTTTGCAAATTCAAGGACCTTTGACTTCCGTTTCTCATCAATCCTTTCACTTTCCGGGTAAGTTGTAAACTGTAAAATCATTCATACATATTTCCTAGTCAATAACCTTCAATCAATTTCGGTGGTTGAAGGGTGTTGACTGGTCAATTGCTTTAAAACCCGTTAAAGGGCAAAACAGTCAACAAGTTTGACTTTGTGTTTTCTCATGCTTCTGGTCGGATTCAACGTTCGGTTCAGAAGACTTTTATTCTCGTAACGTGATTTTAAGGCTACTGCCGAAAACTAGACTTCCGACTCCCTGTTCAGATTCTGGCCTATAGCAGCTCGCTTAAACGTTTAATTCAACATAACTAGAGTTCTACTCATCCGGTTGGATTGATTCCAGCGGCATTAAGTTTGTTTTTATTTATAGTTTCATATCACAAAGTTTCAGGTTCTAATCAGTTATCTCGTTTGACGCGTATTGGACGACTCCCTTATCCGTTTACTTGTTTATTCTTAATTATACTCGCTTGCCTTTAATCTAAGGTGAGTTTTATCATTCCCCTATTTTACTCAATTTTCGTAAACGTTTTGGGGACATATGCGTATATAATATACTATACATACATATCTATATATACATATATATCAAAAATAGCAAACGTGTAATTGTGCGTGATTAATCAAATCTACTTGTTATGTGCTTATGTGTTATTGTATTCATTCGTTTGACATATCCCCTTGGAGAGGTTTCTCATTCTATTAACCACCGCCCGATTCGCTTGCCAACGGTCCTATTCTATTTATATGCTTATAGTTGATTTACCGGCGTCCGATTCGCTTGGCAATGGTTTAATCGACAACTTACTTGCTTATGGTTTGATTTCATTACCGCATTTATTACGTTTTGCTAATTTATCATATTAACATTATTTTGGTGTCAAAACTTGGTGGTAAACTCATTAAACATGTTTGTTGACAAAAACTCCATTTTCTACGCATATGCAGGTTGTTTGAAGTTGAAGTATGGACGCTTAGAAAGACCTTAGGGTTATAATGAAGACAAATTTGGATTTAAACTTGTTATATTTATTTATTTGAATTGTTTTTGTTGTATTTGATTATTGTGTGTATTATTTGAATGAAATAATTAATTAGATATTGTCATTTATAATTATGATAATATCTTCGTGAGCAATCAGATCACGCCCCGGCATTTCCGCCTTAGGTTGGGGTGTGACATCGTGTTTTCGCTTTAACGAGTTAAGGCACAAAGTTTCAAAGTTGCTACCAACCTTCAGTTTCATTACCGACCTTCAAAGTCACTACCAAATTTCAAAGGCATGACCGACCATAATAGGCTAGCCCCTTGACCTTACCCAGGGTACTGCCTTGGACCAACCAAGGGTCGGTGCCTCCAGGGGCGCAGCTCATAAGGGACCGGGGGTGACCCCGGTCACTGCCGTTTTTTCCGTTAATAGGGTAACTTTCGTGATTTTTCCTGAAAATTTTTATAGGTATTAAGCGCGGTCACTGCCAATCTATTTTTCCAAAAAGCTACCGGTCGCCACCAATATTATTATTTTTTTAAATATAATACCCTATCGTTTGATTTTTTTTTAAAAAACCTTACAATTTTTATAAACAAAAGTTATAAAAATTGTAAAAAACTTAGTTTTTAATATAACTCAAATTTGGATAGGCTTGTTATAAATTGTTACATAACAAAACTTAAAAAAAAATCAAACGGGCATTTTAAAAAAACATGCACCCTACTTGGCTGCTTCCCTTCTGAGTTCTGCTTCTGCCTTCTGAGTTCGCCACCGGCCCACCGCCGTCCGCCGCTCGTCCCCGGTCCCCGGTCCACCGCAAGGTAATAATTTATTTGCTCTACCTTTGTGTTGTTAAACATAGTTCAAGGATTATAAAATTAGGGTTTGTAATTATGAATTAGGGATTTGGGGAAATTAGTCAACTAAGCTTGTGATTGGTATTGTATGGTGAAATTTTACTTTAACTTACCCTATTGAATCTTCTTAATTAGATAAATCGTGAAAAAGCAAAATACAATTTATTCTTTTTTTTTTAAAAAAAAGGTATGATGAACAAATGAGTAAACGTCATAGAGCTTCAACTAGTGAGCCGGTTAATTTTAAAGGTCGCCGAGCTGCTTTGTAATTCTTATTCTAAGGTACTCACCCCTCCTCTTGGCTCTCGTATTATTATAAATATTTTAGGTCTAGTTTTTTTTAATTGTAAGAACAATTTTTTTTAAATGAATGAAAAAAAGTTAGACATATAGATGTCATATTGTTTGATCCGACCCGAACCGAACCACTGACCCAAAGGAACCACCGACACGACCCGAACCACCTACCCGAACCGAACCACCCACACGACCCGAACCACCGACACGAACCGAATCGTCGACCGAAAAATTTTTGAGTCCGTGACTTCGGTCATCGCCGTGGCGAAGCCCAAGCTTCGTCACTAGGTGCCTCTTGTAATCCCTTCATTATATTGAAATCATAGAGGTTCATTCATACCAAAGTCACAAGTGTTTTGTACGGATGTAGTCCACAACTTCACATCTCTTAACTTATACCGACGAAGATTATGAATTTCATTTGGTTTACAAGTAAATCTTGGGTACAGATGATACTAAATTATAAACAATTATATAGCTTGTTAATGATTATATAACTTGGTTCGAAATTTTGTATTGTTCTTTATACCCCTTGCCTAAAATATATGTGTCGGATTTTAATAGTTTCTTACGCTACAAAAATAACACGTAGGGCGCGTTCGGTTCACGAACTTTTTTTAAAGGATTTGGAATTGGAACTGGAATTGGAATGGAATGTTTGAGAATCCCTATCATGTGTTTGGTTGGTTAATATGTATTGGAATTGGAATCTTTTTCATTCTCGGTTTTTTTTTTTTTTAAGAACGAGGAAAACGGCGGAAATGTTTTAGTTTTACATTTTTCGTTTTTAATTTATATTTTGAGTTATGATTTTTTATTAATTTTTTTGATTTTTTTTGGAAGGGTTTTTACTTTCCATAACAATCCTTATAAAATATGTGAGATTTTAAAATCGCATGAAATGTGAGATTTGATGGGATTTAGTTTCCATTCTCATTCTTTTATTTAATGAAACGAATATATCAATTCATTGAATTTACAATCACATTCCTTAGAATTCCTTCCAAATCCTTGAAACGAACAGACCCTTAATAAAAAGCTTATATAAGTTTTGAAAATACAGAGAAAAACAAAAATATATTTTTTTATTTATATAAACACATTGTAAAGAAATTATAAATAAAATAATATTTTTCTATAAAAATAGTCAAAATAAAATTTTAGGTAGTCACATCAATTGAGAATAAAAGATACATGTTTGAACCAATAGAACATATTACTCGACACCAATTTATATACCATATTACGCCTTGATTTAAGGAATTAATAGATTTTACGGTTATCAATACCAATAAAAAAATAGATCTTATTTCGGACTTGCACTTCACAAGAGTAGCAAATTATAACGTTTATTTCTTTTTAGGAATTAAAATATTTATTTCTTTTATAATTGTTAAAACAATAAATCTAAATGAGAAAATTAATGTTTGCGTCCTTGTGTCTGAGGACGGAGTCACATTAAGTCCCCGAAAAAAAAATTGAACTGGTTGAATCCCTGTGGTTCAAACAATGAACTGGATGAGTCCCTGTTGTTATTTTTCCATCCATAGAAAAGCTAAAATGACCAATATACCCTTTATTAAAAAACTAACCGAAGCTAACTTTTTTTAATAAACTCATCTAGCCCAACTTTATTAACTAAATATATTGAACCAAACTTTATTAAGAAAAAAAAAACCAATAGAGTCAGGCAATCATACAACAAAAGCTTACAAATCCCTCAATTTGATAACAGCGATCCTCAGTTGCGTTTTGTCGAACACTTGGTAGGGATTACCAAATTACTGAACTTTACACAAAACCCACTTCAAAGAAACACAAAATCTGGCAGTGGTGATGAAAAATTAACCATTTTGGCTATGGTAGAAGGTTAGAATTCAAAAACCCAATTGAGTATGAACCCTAATTTAATATGATGGTAGCAACCAATTGGGAGAATCTTATAGGTCGATATGATCTTATAAAGTCAGGATTCACCATTGGCAGATTCATCGCGGCAGAAGGACGAACGACAGAAGGTTCCGAGGCTACAGCAAGAGTTGGAATTGGAGACTTCAATTGAACGGAGGCTGGAGATTGAAGATGAAACAGTGAGTAGGGGTTTGGTGGTGTGTAGCAACTAGCAAGAACGATGTTTTTCTTTCTTTCTTTCTTTGTTTTTTTCTTTTTGTTTTATCTTTCAATGGGTGAAAAGACTAGTTTATCCCATATTTTAACGATACTAATAACAGAACGTTAACGGAGGGACTCATTCGGGTCACTTTTGGAACCACGGGGATTCAACCAGTTTAATTTTTTCTTCAGGGACTCAATGTGACTCCGCCCTCAGACCATAGGGACGCAAACAGTAATTTTCTCAATCTAAATAGAACGTATGTGAATTTTTTGTTATTATTCAGCTGACCTTTTTGCACTCATAATTTCCTTGTTCTAACAAGACCTACAAAACCACTCAAACCAAATAATCCATTTATATTCGGAATATTAGTATTAAATAATCCCAACTATGCCCTATTAGTAAATATCAGTCCCAACTTTACACTTGCCTACTTACAGTCCCAACTATTGGTGTATTTGTTTATGGCGGTCTGTGACTAACGAAAAATTAACTCCATTAGTCTGACGCTTACGTGGCACGCTTTGTTGTCAAAGACTTGCTTTTGTGGCAGCACTATGTGGCATCTGTCTCATTATGTGGCATTGACTAGATTTTTCAACCAATTAATTACTATATTATCATTGTTATTAAAAAAAATAATTATTAGAGTTTAAAAAAATTAATATACGAGGGGCCCACCATCCACACACTCTCACTCTTCATGTCTCTTTCTATCTCTCTCCCGTATAACACACACACACACACACACACACACCACATAACCTCCATTTTTCTGGCCACCACCACCATTGGCAATCGGCCACCACCGCCGTCATACTCCTAAAAAATTATTCTAGAATTCAAAAGGCCGATTAATAATATCATCCAGTACGGTCCTCACTTGCTGGAATTCAAAAGGACGATTAATAATATCATCCAGTACGGCAGGGTCCGTCTCTTTCTCTCTCTAAAACATTGATTAAACACATGATTCATCTGAAATGGCGAGTGCCGGTGCTAGACAACATGAATGAAGCGTTGCGTGCACACAAATGGCAAGATGGAAGAGATGAAGGTTTCTATTCCGATGTTATGGTTTGATTAATTGAAGTTACAGAGCTTCAAGTGTAGTTAGGCTTCAATTTTAGAGGTCAACTATTTGAAGTTATGGAGCTTCAACAGCCAACTATGGTTCCGGCGATATTTGTGGCTGAAATTAGGGAACCAACAATATTTGTGGATGTGGCAACATGTCTGACGGTGGCTATGCTAAGGGGTTGGTGGCAGCGGGTGGTGGTGGGTGATTGTGGTGGTGGTGGGTTAATTGTAGATTAGAGAGTGGGAGAAAGACATGCCATGTAAGCTGCCACATAAGCAATTTTTGACAACTAAGCATGTCACGTAAGCATCAAACTAACGGAGTTAGCATTTCGTTAGTCACGGACCGTTAGAAACAATACACCAATAGTTGGGACTGTCAGCACGCAAGTGTAAAGTTGAGACTGATATTTACCAACAAGATCTATTTTTTTTATTGGTATTGATAACTGTAAAATCTATTAATTCCTTAAATCAGTCCCAACTTTACACTTGCCTACTGACAGTCCCAACTATTGGTGTATTTGTTTTTGGCGGTCCGTGACTAACGAAAATTTAACTCCGTTAGTCTGACGCTTACGTGGCATGCTTTGTTGTCAAAGACTTGCTTATGTGGCAGCACTATGTGGCATCTGTCTCATTATGTGGCATTGATTAGATTTTTTTCAACCAATTAATTACTATATTATCATTGTTATTAAAAAAAAATAATTATTAGAGTTTAAAAAAATTAATATAAGGGGGGCCCACCATCCACACACTCTCACTCTTCCTGTCTCTTTCTATCTCTCTCCCGTATAGCACACACACACCCCACATAACCTCCATTTTTCCGGCCACCACCACCATTGGCAACCGGCCACCACCGCCGTCATACTCCTAAAAAATTATTCTACTTTTGATTACACCCACAACCACCACCACTTTATTGAAAGAGCTTCAGAACCCTAAAATGCCGGATCTCCGCCTCTGAAAGCTGTAGATGCCGTGCGGTCCTCACTTGCTGGAATTCAAAAGGCCGATTAATAATATCATCCAGTACGGCAAGGTCCGTCTCTTTCTCTCTCTAAAACATTGATTAAACGCATGATTCATCCGAAATGGCGAGTACCGGTGCTGGAAAACATGAATGAATCGTTGCGTGCACACAAGTGGCAAGATGGCGGAGATGAAGGTTTCTATTCCAATGTTATGGTTTGATTAATTGAAGTTACAGAGCTTCAAGTGTAGTTAGGCTTCAATTTTAGAGGTCAACTATTTGAAGTTATGGAGCTTCAACAGCCAACTATGGTTCCGACGATATTTGTGGCTGAAATTAGGGAACCAATAATATTTGTGGATGTGGCAACATGTCTGACGGTGGCTATGCTAAGGGGTTGGTGGCAGCGGGTGGTGGTGGTGGATTAATTGTAGAAGAGAGAGTGGGAGAAAGACATGCCATGTAAGCCACCACATAAGCAATTTTTGACAACTAAGCAAGTCTAACAGAGTTAGTATTTCGTTAGTCACGGACCATTAGAAACAAATACACTAATAGTTGGGACTGTCAGCAAACAAGTGTAAAGTTGATACTGATATTTACCAACAAGAAATAGTTGAAATTATTTAAAACCAATATTCCTTTATATTCATGTGATACGAATGTGTCAAACATATTATATTTGGATGCAGCGACTTATATTTGGCTGACACGAGAGTTTTCGTATGTCACTTTTCTTGGAATTGGTCATACAGGGTTTTTTTTTCTCACAAATTGGGTTATTTTTAGTTTGTTTGTTTTATTTTATTTTTTTTATAACATATCTTAATGTACAATAATTGGTTGTAACGAGCCACAATAGGTATAAATTGGTTGTATTTGTATGTAACATGAAAATCACCCATCTACCGGAGCGAGAGAGGGAGGGTGGGTGGGGGTGGGGGTGGGGGGTTTAAATCTGGAGCACAGAGAGAAAAAGTAACCAACATGACGTAAGCGGTTTATAAACAACCCAAGCCCAAGTTACAACTCATAATGCCTGAAGTCTCCCGTAAATGTAGTATTATAAATATCTTATATTAAGTACCTAGCTTTAGGTGCGATGCACGAGAAATTTAAAATTAATACAATTAAGCTATAAAAACTGGGTAAATTAAACTAAAAAAACTATATTTTATCAAATTAAATAGTTTATAAATTCAAATTATATTTTCTAATGGATTATTCATACGAATAAGTGGCGTATTCTAACGCAATTTTTTTCATAATTACGAAAAAGATGCAATTAGTGATTTTATAAATTGTAATATTTTTTTTTAATGAAATATCAAATTCTAATAAAAGATGATAAGATTTTTCATTATGAACGACGTAAAAAAAGAACATTGTACGTAAAATTAGCATATATAAAATGCGCTTTTGTATTACAGTTTCAAAAGAGATGGATAAAAACTCCATGCATCCATGGAGAATGAATGAATATGTCAGAATAAAATTGTTATTCATTCATAATTTCTTTTTAGCTTTATCATGTTAAATCTATAAATATCGTTTATTGAATTTTATCATTTCATCTTCTACCCTCAAAAGTGTATATAAATTGACTTAATAAAAAAACGCAAATTGGAAATAAATAATCCCAACTTTTGTATATTGGCCGATAATAATCCCAACTTTAAAAATCACTACCTGTTGTCCCAACTTTCAACTATTTTTGTCTTAATGGAACTCAGTTAAAAATCACTTAACACCGTTAAGTTTTTTCCCAAGTTTAACCGATATTTTAGGGATTTTGATCAGAATAGCGATACGATTTCACTAATGTAAAACTTATCTCGAAACGGTGATTCAAATGACTTGATTCTTGTTAATTGGAAATTCAAACACCCGAATTGAAACATTGTTTCGTTGCTTGGATTGTCGTTTCGAGATAATTTTACATTAGTCGAATCGTATCATTCTTTTGATTAAAAGCCCTAAAAGATCGGTTTGAAACTTGAGAAAAAGTTTAAAGGTGTTAAGTGTTTTTTAACTGAGGTCCATTGAGACAAAAAAAAAATTTTAAGTTGGGATCGTTAGTAGTGATTTTTAAAGTTGAGATTATTATCGGCCAATACATAAAATTTAGGATTAATTATTTCCAATTTGCCTAAAAAAGATAGATATAATTTCACTAAATATATAAATATCTTCATTACATTGACATAAATATCCGTATATTTTTAATCTCTATTATTTAGGTATTTAATTATTTGATTAAAGGGTGCATTGATATATTTTAACTGTACGGACGTAAATTTTTTTTAATACATAACCTTATACTGATCATCATTAATAATATTAATAATTATAAAAATGGGCTTAAATGCATACTAGTTTAAAGATTATTATTATAAAAATGGGCTTAAATGCATACTAGTTTAAAGATCATAGTAACAATTACATTGAAACAGAAGAAGCGAGCAATAAGCTGAGCCGCTACTCCTTTTTGAATTGCAAAACTCAATCTTTTAAAAACCACATTCACTGATCTTGGAGTCATAACATTACTATGCATGACCCGTTGAACTCGGGTAAGTAACTCCACATCTTCAGGTGCGAGGAAACCAAAAGTGTCTAAAGCAAAAGGAATAAATACGTGTTGATTGTCAAGACACGCCTTCTCATGTTTAGTCACCTTGCTTGAAGTAGCTTTTAAAGCAGCTTGACTGACTGTGAAACCACTACTCCCTAATCCCACCATAGAGGAAACCCCTGTTAAATCCATACACACATGCTTTTCTCCTATCCATCTAAACACCAAAATGTCAGCTGGTCGAAGAGATGATCTTCCCTCTTATTCTTTCTTAATAGAAATTTCGGCCCGCCTGAATATGTCAAAGAGCACATCCCTAACAAGATCCTGTCGGTACTTGAACGCCGGTAGCTCTTTACAATGCACCGCATGTTCCCCATATGAGTCAAAGCATGCCTTATGACAAACATGACATATCACATCAACCAAGAATAGAGGAATCATAAGAAAATACTTAAGGATAGTACGATACTCCATTGGAGACATATGCTGGCCTAACCCATCTATAGGGATAGCAAGAAGAAAATCTTAAGCATGCAGTGCTCGTAGACACTCAAAAACGCCTTTTTCTACTTGTCATGTCAAAGTATAAATCTATGTTGTGAACAACTTTACTAAAAAGAGCACTCGCCAATGTATGTTGGGCTTTAGAGGGGGCGGCGTCTTTGTTAGTGAAACTGCTAAGATCGACGCTTGGAATCAAATCACGAAGACAAGCCAAAGCACAAGAATAATCAGAATCCATCCCATATATGCCACTGTCTCGCAAAGTGTGATCCTTAAGTGCCCACTATTGGGCTCTCGAGGCCACAACGCAGGGCAGCATCCCAAGGCCCAACATCTTTTAGGGCCCATAAAATTTTTTTGCATTTTTATATGATATACAATCAAACCAACATAAGTTCATAAATTGAACAGGTTGGATGCTTTTCTATCACGCATTGCCTGTTCAGGTTCGATGCTTACATCTGACGGTTTTATGATGAATATATTTTTTAGGAAACACAAGCGTCACTAAATTTGGGGTCTTAATTACGAAGGCTTGTGAGTTAATTTAATATGCCCCATTTTTTTTCTAGTCATTGTGTCTTATGTTGTTAATGTGTTTTTTTTATCATATTATTTTATTTATTTTTGTATTTAAAGAACAAAATGACCTTTCATTTAAAATAAAAAACGTTAGAAGAGACTCACGATTTGTTTAAGTATGCAAGTTATAATTAGATCATTGTTACGATAACTTTATTTTGTTAATTGTTATCATAATTATCGTTGTAATATTGACTTTTTATATACAAGTTATTAAGTTTTATTTTTAGATCAAAATGACTTTTTATTTAAAATAAAAGGCGTTAGAAGAGAATCACGATTTGTTTAAGTATACAAGTTATAAATAAATCAATGTTACAATAACTATATTTTGTTAATTTTATCAAAGTTATCGTTGTAATATTGACCTTTTATATACAAGCTTATTATTAAGTCTTTATTTTCAGGGCCCATTTTTTCATTAACCCTGAGCCCTTGAATTCTTAAGGATTCTTGATGTGTGGGTGAAATATCGTGTATTACATGAGTCATATCACATGTTTTGTGAGTTTATATGCCGGAAACAAGATTACTTTGTGCGCGTTTACGATTACAGGTGTGCGGAGCTTAAAGGAGCTAACTGGGAGCATATGAAATGGAAAGGAAAGGAGGATTTTATTGCATGGAATTATAGAGCAAGTGAAAACGAAGACGTGGCCGAAAACGGGGCATAAATCGGAGTTCGGACGAAGAAGTTACAAGATAAATACCATGGTGGGTGATAGGCCCACCGTAGCCTACGGTGATCCACATAGCCTACGGTGGGGGCTAACACCGTAAGGCAGTGCATGTGGACCTTAAGCTATGGTCCCCACCGTAGCCTACAGTGGGGCGATCGTAGCCTACGGTCGACTGGACGGGAAAAATTCAATTTTTAGGTTTTTTGGAGCTATTTAAAGCAGGTTCAACCCTAAGACGGCTATCTTCGATATCATATCATAGTTGGACGTTTATGGAGGCTTCTTCCACCATTCTAACACATCCTAATCTCCCGAATCATCCATGGCATCATCCACTCAAGAATCAAAGAAGCTATTCAAGATGACTACGCTAGGCTAAACCACTCATGAACATCTCCGGGTGTAGGGTTGAGTTGTTCACTGGATTGTTGGTACTCTAAACCTTATTTTTGGATTTTGTTTGTGTGGTTGAAAATATTTTTGGGTAATCAATGATATTTGCATTTTATTAGTTATTGATTTTGGTTATCAACAAGTAGGATTGATTTCTTAGTGTCATTGACCTAGTGTCCTTAACCATAATACTGAGTGATTCATCATTGCCTAAGATTAACAATCAAGTAGATTATTGTTTAGCTGTGTCAATCATTTGGATTAAGTTCTAACAATCAACATAGACACATCTAGTCTCTTGGTTTATTGCTTCAAACAAAGGTTATAAATTCAATAGGTTTAATCATCAATCTAATTTACTTCAAGACCTGAAACCTGGAGTTTGGTTACTTTTTAATAATTGTTTACAAATCAAAATTTTTAAAACCGCTTGACATTGTTTGTCCACCTAGTATAATTAGTAATTAATTAAAAAATATTAAACTTGATTAGTACTTTCCACTGATTCCCTGTGGATTCAACACCTTACTTGCCTAGCTAGTGAAGTTAATTTATAAATGTTTTTTATTGAGCTTTCGACATCGATCAAAATGGCGCCGTTGCCGGGGAATCAACGCACAAAGTGCTAGTTTAGTTAGTTTGTCTAGTTAAGTTTAATTTTAATTATAGTTTTTATTTCTTTTTCTTCATTGATTTTACGCGTGGTTGTGTGTTTTCGTGTGCGCAGTAATCTTTCAGGTTGATGCATACAAGGTACTCTTGAGATAAAGGGCCGTTACAGTTCGATCCAGAAATAGAAAAGACAGCAAAAAGAAATCTAGTGTTCAAAAGAAACTATGAATCCTCAAGGCCGAAAGAAGAAGACATGAACCATCAGGAGCCTTACCCAATCCCACCTGTGTTTCAACCCGGAATCCAAGACCCACCTCTTAATCAACCACAACACATTCCACAAAATCCTCCCCTCAATGACTTACCACCACTAAACCAGCCTATTAACCGAAATCATAGAGCTCAAAGATAGTATCACACGAGGGACGATCGGTCAGTCAGGTCTGAACCACCATATTTTCAGGGGGGGGGGGGTGATTTTGAGAGAGAGAATAATAGAAGAAAGGGATTTGATTATTTTGAGGAATTTGAGGATGAGGAGGAATGGGAAGACATACCTAGGGGTCGGTATTATTAGAGAGACCAACAACAACAACCACCACGTAACTAACACCTGAACTAGTACGGCAACTAAGAAACCGCAGGCCACGAAGAAGACCAATTGTGCAAGAACCACAGGTTCTTGAGTATGAGCTTGATGATGGGGTTCCGCGAGCATTTGTTCCACCACCAGTTCGGGGAGTTCAAGGCCATTTCATCCCACAAGTTGCCACGAACCCATTGCCCATTATTATTCCAGTCAGAGAAGGGGGAACTTTTTCAGTAAGGAAAAATAGTTTGACTGGAATACCTGCGTTCTATGGGAAAGTCACAGAGGAACCATATCTGCATTTGAGTGAGTTTAATTCGATATGTACTACCATCTCAAGCCAAGGGTTTAATGCAGATGACGTAAAATGGGTGGTGTTTCAGTATAGTTTGAAGGATGCAGCAAAACAATGGTTTTTATCGTTGCCTTCCTCTAGCATCTACATTTGGCAAGATTTGGCTCAGCAGTTTCTAGATGAATATTATACACCACAAAGAAATTCAGAAGCCCGCACTGCTATCAGAAACTATCAGCAACGAATGGGCGAATTGTTTCACGAGGCTTTCACAAGATTTAAGTTGTTGTTGAGAACATGTCCGCATCACGGAATAGCTTTGTGGGAATTAATTAAAGCTTTCCGTGATGGTTTGGCGACTGATGATGTGCGAGACCTTCAATCTACTACTAATGGATCTTTCTTAACAAATGATGAAAATGTGGATTGGGGACACCTCGAAAGACATGCTGTGAACTCTAAGAGACAATCTCAGTCGAACTCTAAGAGATCGGTGGTGAAAGCAGTAGATAGTGGAGGTTCAGATGATCGAATGGCAAGGCTAGAAAAGAAGCTAGATCAGTTAATGGTTGCGGGTACGAAAGAAAAAAGGGAAATCGGGAAAGGCATATCCAGTTTGTGAACAATGTGGTGAGCTAGGGCACAATGTGGCAAGTTGTGGGGTTGCGGAAGAGTTGGAAGACGAAGAGGAAGAAGAGGTGAATTTTGTGCAAGGAGAGAAAATATACAATAATAATAGTAATATGAACTCTAACACCTATCACCGGGCCTCAGAAACTACCCTAATTTCAGCTATGGAAACCCTAAAACTCAGCAAAACCCGAATTTCTAAGGCAATACCCAGAGAACCAGTTCTCAGTCAAATCAGAGGCAGCAGTGTGGATACAATCAAAAGGAGTTTGATGGATATAATAAAGGATATCAAAAAGGTGAACAACAAGGGCAAGGAAGTTCTTCGGGTAATAAGGAAAAGTCGATTAAGGATGTAATGGATTTTTTGAAGCAGATGAAGACGGATCAGGAGGCTCAGAATAAAAGCATGAATAAAAGATTAGAACTCCAAGAGAAAGCTAATGCTTCAAGGGATAAACAAGTGAGCCAACTTGCTAAAGAAGTGGCTAGTTTGAAGAGAAATCCATCCAAATTACCAAGCGATACCTTGAGGAACCCGAGCCATCAGAGTAGTAGTTCATCGAATGGGAAGAACACTCCCATCAACCAGGTAAGTACCCTTAGGAATGCTAAGACTTATGATAACGGGCTGAATCCACCAACCTTCATTAAGGCGTGGTGGAAGACCTGTGGAAGATGGTAAAAGTGATGATGATGTGGAAATCGAACCAAGAAATCAACCGATATAATCAATTAATAAAAATTTAAATGAATCGGTAAATAAAAAGGGAACACCGACTACCAAGGAGGCAGGTTCAACGAGTGAAACTGTTCCGTTTCCTCAAGCGTTGGTGAACCCGGAAACATCATCATCACTTAGAAAGAGGGGCCCACAACAGGAGGAAATGTGGGCAATTTTCAAACAAGTAAAGATTAATCTACCCCTCATTGATGCTATAAAATAAGTCCCAGCGTATTGTAAGTATTTGAAGTACTTTTGCACTAAAAAATGAACTCATAAAATGCCTAAACAAGTTGACTTAACTGCTAATGTGAGTTCGGTTTTGACGGGAATCCTCCCACCCAAACTTCAAGATTCGGGAACGCCAATAATACCCTATCAAGTGGGCGATTTCAAAATGACAAGGGCGTTATTAGATCTTGGAGCCGGGGTGAGCATTCTCCCGGGAAGCTTGTATGACCAATATGATTTTGGTCCCCTTAGAAAAGCCGACACCACAGCGATTTTGGCCGATTTAACACTCAAGCTTCCTAGAGGAATAGTGACTGATGTAATTCTCATGATTGAAGATTTTTATTATTTGGTTGACTTTCTGGTTCTAGACTACGTAACAATTGACCAGAAACGGCAACTGAACGTGATTCTCGGTCGGCCCTCTTTAGCAACTGCAAATGCTTTAATAAACTGTTGAACCGGGGTGGTCGACATGGCTTTTGGTAATTAAAATCTTCGGCTCAATGTGTTTTCAAATGTATCTAACCCTCTGGTGAGTGATGAATGCTTCACGGCTGAAGTCATTGACGGGCTGAATCCTCACGAAAGTGAGGAAGATGCCATGGAGGAGTGCATTATTTGTTGCAGGGAATCTGTTGAGCATGTGTTGCAGTTGAAAGAGGAGGAAAGGGCAGTTGAGGCATTTGCTATGAGTATTGGGAAACCACCTTGGTCTCAGCAGGTGGAGAGACTACCGGACACTATTGACTATTTGACTCCAAGTTGAAACCTTCACTTGAGAGTCTACCGGTAGTGGAGTTGAAGGAACTCCCAAAACATCACAAGTATGTGTTTTTGGGAGAGGGAGAGACGTTACTGGCTATAATTGCCTCGAATTTAACAGACGAGCAAGAAAGGGCATTGATTGAAATTTTGAAGCAATATAAAGCGGCGATTGGATGGACGATAGCGGACTTAAGGGGTATTAGTCCGTCTGTTGTAATGCACAAGATTATCACAGACCCCGTGGTAAAGCCCGCACACGATGCCCAAAGACGGTTGAATCCGAAAATGCAGGAGATTGTGAAGAAAGAGGTGTTGAAGTGGTTGGATGCGGGAATCATTTTACCTATCTCGGATAGCACTTGGGTGAGCCCAACACAAACAGTTCCGAAGAAGGCGGGTATTCAGATAACCCATGTTGAGAGAGGTGAGGAAATCACTACCCGACCGGTAACCGGGTGGCGGATTTGTGTTGATTATTAGAAGTTGAACGCGGCGACCTCTAAGGATCATTTCCCTTTACCATTCATTGACCAAATCATCGAGAAACTATCGGGTCAGAAGTTTTACTGTTTTCTAGACGGTTATTCGGGGTACAATCAAATTGCCATCCACCCCGATTACCAACATAAGACCACTTTTACGTGTCTATACGGCACATTCGCATTTAGGCAAATGCTTTTTGGCTTGTGTAATTTTCCGGGCACCTTTCAAAGGTGCATGATGAGTATCTTCTTAGATATGGTCGGGGATTCACTAGAAATCTTTATGGACGATTTTTCAATTTTTGGCTCATCTTTTGAACTATGCTTAAATGAACTAACAAAAGTTTTGAAAAGATGTGTGGAAACGAATTTGGTTTTAAGTTGGGAAAAGAGCCATTTTATGGTTCAAAAGGGAAAGGTTTTGGGTCATGTCATCTCAAGTAGGGGGATTGAGATTGACCGGGTGAAAGTCAATGTCATAGCTAATTTACCACCCCCTAAAAATGTGAAGGGAATTCGGTCATTCTTGGGACATGCCAGATTTTACAGATGGTTTATTAGCAATTTCAGTGTCATAACTAAGTTGTTATGTAATTTGTTATTGATAGATGTACCATTTGTTTTTTATGAGGACTGTTTAAATGCTTTTAACGTGCTTAAAAACAAATTGGTTGAGGCCCCGATCCTGTTGTCGCCCGACTGGTCACTTCCTTTTGAGATTATGTGTGACGCGAGCGACTATTCGACCTGGGCTGTTCTTGGGCAACGGGTGGACAAGAAGCCCGTTGCAATATACTATGCGAGCAAAACCCTTTCCGATGCTCAAATTAATTATACCACCACGGAAAAGGAGTTGCTCGCAGTAGTGTATGCGTTGTATAAATTTAGATCTTATTTGTGGGGAAGCAAAGTTGTTGTGTTTTCAGATCATAGCACAGTGAAATACTTGATGGAGAAGAAAGATGCAAAGCATCACTTGATAAGGTGGATTTTGCTCCTTCAAGAATTTGATGTGGAGATTCATGATAAGAAAGGGAGTGAGAATGTTGTTGCAGACCATCTTTCTAGATTGGTAGAAAGAGAAAAGAAGGAAGATACCCGAGAGATAAATGAGTCATTTCTGGATGAATACCTGTTTTCCGTGTCAACCTTGCCATGGTATGCTGACATCCTTAATTTTCTTGTTGCAGGTACAATTCCAGATTTTTGGCCAAAGAAAAAGAAGCACCAATTCATGGCCAAAGTGAAACGGTATGAATGGGAGGACCCATACTTGTTTAAGATCAAGGCGAATCAAGTGTTTCGAAGATGTGTTCCAGATGAGGAGATCCGGAGTGTTTTGTCACACGCGCATTCACTTGCATGTGGTGGCAATTTCAGTGGGCAGAAAACTGGTCATAAGATTTTAGCATGTGGTTTTTACTGTCCCACTATTTTCAAAGATTCGGCGAAATATGCTAAAAACTGTGTGAGATGTCAACAGTTGGGTAGCATTTCCAAGAGAAACGAGATGCCCATGCAACCAATCCTCACAGTCGACATATTTGATGCTTGGGGGATTGATTTTATGGGCCTGTTTTCAAATTCCTTCGGGAATTATTACATTTTGGTGGCGATTGATTATGTTTCAAAATGGGTCGAAGCAATCGCCACCAAAACAAATGACCATGCCGTTGTTTGTAAGTTTGTCCAAATGAACATAGTTTCTAGATTTACTGTCCCCCGCATTATAATCAGTGATGGGGGATCACATTTCAAAAACTTTAACTTTGGAAAACTACTTAAACGGTATGGCGTAAACCACCGAATAGCCACACCATACCACCCTCAAACGAGTGGTCAGGTAGAGGTGTCCAATAGGCAGATTAAAGAAATTTTACAATAGACGGTGAGGCCCGATCGAAAAGATTGGTTTACAAAAGTTAAATGATGCTTTATGGGCCTACCTAACAGCTTTTAAAACGCCTATCGGCACCACCCCCTATCAGTTGGTTTATGGAAAGGGTTGCCATTTGCCCGTAGAACTTGCTCATCGGGCATTATGGGCTGTGAAGAATGTTAATTTGGATTATGAGTGTGCAGGTAAGGAGCGTAAGTTGAATATCTGCGAGTTGGAGGAGCTTAGAGATGAAGCGTATGAGTGTGCTTCAGCATACAAAGATAGAATGAAGCGAGTACACGATGGGAAGATTAAGCGGAAGGAGTTTGAAAAAGGTCAAAGTGTAAATGCATGGATTTGGTGTCCGCAACTGTTCGAATAGGCTAGGGGTAGTTTAGTCTTTACACTTAATGTATAAAGGCTCATTCGCTAAGCATGTTTAGCGAACGAGGCCTCATTAGTTAAAGACTAGGCTCATCTGTTAAGTTAGGAGCCCATTCGTTACTACAGTGTAATGAATGGTGAGTTATTCATTAATGTATACCCATTCGCTAAGGATGTTTAGCGAATGGGCTATGGAAATACCTTATTCGTTAACCTTGTTAGCGAATGAGAGGTCTCATTCGTTACTACTGTTCTAACGAATGAGACAGCCTATAAATAGGCCTTTCATAGTAGAATTGCACAAGAGATCTGTGCCATAACTTATTCGGATATTGTTACCATGCTGGATTTTCCTCTCATTTAATGTATTCATCATAATGTAATCATTCATTAACGTATTGAATGAACACAAGACGTAACATATCGATTGCGACTAGATTCCTGGCTGCTAAACGTTCGCTTAAACATTTCAACAATTGGTATTAGAGCAGGAGGTTGCTCGTGATACGTATGAGTTTATGTTCTTCGTGTTCATCGGGTTAAAGAACTGTTGAATCTGATTATGATCAAATCAGTGGACAATTGATTGAATTGATGACTGATTCATGTTCCTAATGCAAATCCAAGCATTCGTAATGTATTCTGATGGTTAATTGGTTGTTGGATAGGAATCCACCATGGATGCCATTGTTGAAGCTTCGATGTTTCAAAATTAAAATTAACATCAGTTACGTGTATTTGGAATGAAATTGATGATTTCAGTAAATTGATAATGTATTTCCGAGTATTCGTTGAAGATCTGAGATGATAATATGCAGATGGGATGAAGATTTGCATTTTTCCGGTGGCTGTAACCGTTTTTTCCGACGATATTCCGTTTTCCAGCTACAGTAACCGTTTAACGACTCATTCGTTAACTTCAGTACTCATTCGTTACAGAAGTTTAGCGAATGAGTGATTCGTTAAAGGTTTAATAAATGTGACCTTCATGTGTTATGTGCTTATTCCCAATGAAGATGGACTCATTCGCTATCAATATTCATTCATTATTTTTTTTTCTAACATCCGTCAGTTCCATAACGAATGTGAGTGTAACGAATGTGTTCCAATTCGTTCAAGATTTAACGAATGTGGAATTTTGGTTATTTATAACGAATATGCTTCATTCGTTCATGGGTAACGAATGAGAACAAGATGTCATTCGTTGTACATTGTTATAACGTATGAAGACCAGGATAACGTATGAGATTCTTAAAAAAAAAGAGTATTTTTGGAAAATTTTCATAAACAAAATTTTTCGGGGATATTTTAAATGTGCGAGATACTCTTCTAGCAAAATTTGGTAATATATTTTCCGGCCGACCTTTCACGCATATTGAGGGGCCGAGGGGGAGTAACCGATTAAGTTAACGAGACGTTTATTGAAAATTTTCAAAGATATGTTCAAGACCTTGCCTAATTTGTCAAGAAAAGGGGGTGATAAAAATTTCAAGGAGTTTATTCGATTGATATCTTCCTACCTTCGCAAGGATTTCTTGAAAACTTACTGCAATTCGGGTGGTAATTCGCGTTTGCAAAGCTATGTTTGTCCGAGTTCAAAACTGTGTTTGTTCTTCGATTGCTGATTGATTTGTTCGAGATTGAAACCTGACTATGTGGGATATGAGTGTTTGCCCGATTACTTCTTGCTGAGGGACTTTGATCCTGAGAATGTTGGCTACGAGTATTCGGCGAATTGCTTCTATTGAAGGGGACAATTCTAGAATGGGTTGATTTGATTGAGGAATATACGAGTCTTGTCATCTAATTGAAGAATGGGACTATGGAAAGACTTATTCGTTAGCAATGTTAACGAATGAGAAGGCTCATTCATTACTATAGTTTAACGAATGATCCAACCTATAAATAGGCATTCCATAGTTGTTTAGCATAGAGATCTATGCCATAACTTATTCGGATACTGTTACCATGCCGAATTTTCCTCTCATCTAATGTATTCATCATAATGTAATCATCCATTAACGTATTGAATGAACACGAGACTTAACGTATGGATTGCGACTAGATTCCTGGCTCGTAAACGTTCGTATAACGTTTTAACACAAAAGGTCTAGTTATACAATTCGAGAGCAAAACTGTTTCCAGGTAAGTTGAAGAGCAAATGGTTGGGGCCATACCAAGTTAAACGTGTAGGTAATTTCGGTGAGGTTGAAATTGAAGATTTCGACGATCACTTAAGGCAAGTTGTGAACGGGCATCGTTTAAAACCATATTTGGAAGATGCAGATTTAAACAAAAGCATACATGAGAAGGTGCTGAGCTTTATAGAAACTGCACCGACATATTCAGCCAACTGCTAAGGGCCAGTTAACGTCAGGCTGTAGACGATAAATGTAGCGCTTTCCGGGAGGCAACCCAGGTTTGGTTTGTACATTTCTTTGTGGCTATTAATTAATTAATAAAAAAAATATTGTTGTAACCACCGTAGCCTACGTTGGCCTGGTCGTAGCTTACGGTGGCACCGTAGGCTACGGTCTGTTGATTCTGTCTTACGATGACAAGCATACTGTAGGCTACGGTATGTAGACCGTAGCTTACGGTGTATCCAGGTCGCCATCATAAAAAAAGAAAAAATTCATTGTAATATAACTCTAACCACACAATTCACCAAACCACACAACTAACCAAGATCAAAACCCACATCTTTCATTCTTTCATCCATCTCCTTCTTCCTCTTCCTCTTTCACCAACACCCTACTTCTATAACTTTAACTCTCTCAATCCTCCACCAAATCTTTCAATTCTGGGGTCTAAACTCACTATTTTTTCGAGAGGAATTCAATTGTGGTGTCGGTTTCCTTCAATTCCTCTCTGTTTTTCGCCGGATTCGTGGTGGAGGGTGCCCTAGAAATCAAAGTTGGGGTTTTTCGTGTTTCATTGTTTATTCTAACAATTGAAGTGTCTAGAGACTTGTTGCAACACTCAAGATATGTGGATTATTGTTTTATTGATGATTAGTTGAGGTATGTTGTTGCTAGTTCTTTAGTAGATATACTTGGTTTGGAATATGGTTTTGGGGGTTGGTTTATGATTATGTTCTACATCTTATGGGTATTGGTTATTGTTTGGGGCTAGTATACTTGTGCCTTTGATTGGTATGGTTGTCATAATGGTTTGTGAGTTTGGAATTTGATAAATAAAAACCAAGATGTTGTGTAATAAGAAAGATGTGTTTCTAATTAATAACTTTTGAGAATGACTTCGTAATGGGGTTAATACATGGGTATGACTAACCATGAATGCATAACCAACAACAAGTGTGGGGAAGGACAGGTGATACTCGTAAGAATGGGAAGGAAAGGTGATACTCATAAGAATCCACCACGGAACAAGGGTAAGGCAACCTCATCTTCGGCTACACCAGATCCTCCATTACCAAAACAGAGGCTACTTTTGAGGGATGATGATGAGGAGCATGATCCGATGGAGGAACTGTATGAAGATGAAGACATGGCACCTCTTCTTAAGCCGATCTGGAAAGGAGGTCCTTTGTCAGGGATTGATCCTCGCTGGCAGGCAGAATTATTCAATGATGGGATGAATAAGTTACAGATGAAGCATTTAGTGTTTATTTGTGAGAAGAAAGTTTATGTTGGTGACATGAAACCATTTGGGATTTTCCATATGTTTAATAATCAGGGATGGGAAGCCTCTTTGAAATGCTATGATGGTGAAACCAAGGTCTTGTACATGGAGAGTATTCAAGAGTGGGTATCCACTTTGAGATTGGACTGGGGTAATAATCCATCAAAAATGACGAGGTTGATCGGAATAGTTAACAATAAGGAGGTTGTGATGTCAATGGATAGTCTTCGCCGTATCGCTCAGTTTGATTCGCAGCCATCTAAGGAATACATTTACCCATCGGAATCTGATCTCTACTGACACCCTGACAAACACCCCACGTATGAAATGATGAAGGCAGGATTATTTAAACCAAGGATGGGTCACCAACTGTTAAGGAATCATCTGAGGGGACAGGTGAGATTACTGTTGAGTTTGGTGATTACTAATGTTATGCCACGAAGAGGGGATCGAATAAGTGTACGGCAGTGGGAAATCCTTATTTTGTATGCGCTAATGAAAGGGAAGCCAAAAATTTCGTTCCGGTATTTGGTTATGATGAATATTTGGGAGGCTCGTCAATCGAAGAAGAAATTGATTATCTCACATTGCCGACTGATAACGGCTTTGCTGAAAATGAAAGGTGCCATCGGGGAGGATACACCGAGTATTGAAAAAGTCCATACTCCTTTTTCGATGGGCCAAATGGAGAAGAAGGTATGGATGACTGAACGAAAAGAGGAGTATTTGATTTTGAAGCATTGGGATACCAAGACGTTGTTGAAAGCATTGAAGAATAGTGATGGTGATGATGTTGTGGAAGAAGTTTATGAGCCGATGGTTGGCGGGGTCAGTAGTAGGGCAGCACCACAGGGTGGTGTTGAGAGTAGTCCAGCGGGTGGTTCGTTTGAGCAGCCATATTTTATTCCAGTTCAGGAACCGCATGTGATGTTGCAGGATGATGCACGAATGACCGAATGGCTTCAAAACTCGATGCCTGCTATTTATGCGGGTTGGAGTAACGAGTTCCAGTACATGTACGGCAAACAGAATAGGAACGTAGAATTACAGCGTCGGGAGACTCAGAGATTGTATGACAGGATGGAGCTGTGGAACCAAACCGATGCCTATAATTTTCAGTAGGAGATTAATGACAGGCACATGGACGATCTCCACAACAGGATGCATGAGGCGTGACATCTATTACACTACTTTGGATCCTTATGATGGTAGTGTCCTGTATCCACCACCGTAGTTTCACCACTCACGCTAGGTTGATCCACATGCAGATGCGGCGCGGGATTCAGATGCAGGTAGCTCATCAGATGTGTTTAACTTTTCTGGAGTGATGGAGACGATGCGGTCGATCTTTGGTGACCTGAAACCCCCTTATTATTGAGCACTCGCTGATCAGGTCCATGTGTCTCTCCTTATCTCTATGTTTCTGTTGAACAATTTGTCTTTGTTTTATTTGTTTGGGCAGTTGGGTGGTGGTGTGAGACTGTTGGTTATGTTTGCTTGTTTGTTTTGTGAACTATGTGTGGTCGAAGGTGGTGTTGAACTTTTTATCTATTGTGTATGGTTGCTTATGTTTAGTGTCGTTTTTATGTGTAATCGGGCAGGATTTTCTGGATGCCTCACTTATGTTTTGATTGTAACTTACATTAGGGACAATGTAATGTTTAAGTGTGGGGATGCGGGTTTGGTTTGAAAGTGAAAAATGCTAAGAATGACCCGAAATTTTTATACTTACGCACAATGAAAAATGATAGAAAAACTGATATTGTTAAAAAAAATAAAATAAAATAAAAAATTAAAAAAATAAATAATAAAAAAATAAAAATAATAATAATCATAATAATAATAATCATAATAATAATAATAAAATAACAGTAACACACTTAATTTGGGATGTGTCGGTAGGCTCAGCCTTTAAGAATGAAAGGACAGTCTGGTTTTTGACTTAATTGAACCTTTAATCGCTTGATCTTAGTGGGAAACACCTTCGGGTTTTTTTTGTTTAGCTAAGCCTGTGTAAGGACTAGGATGAAAGGTCGGGCCATACTCAAGCCTTTTTGTTAGATTTGATCACCAAAAGATTTTTCTTTTTTAAATATGAATAGACTACTGAACGATGCTTGGATAGGCTTAATGTTAGAGTATGCTAGATGGCTTGTAATATAAACATAACGAAAATACTTCTAGTTTAAGTGGTTAACGCTTCATAGGTGTATGATTTTATAACCTTAAATCCTGTATTGATAGGATGCTCTAGGGTTCGGAGACCATGGGTCTTTATGCGGTATATCATCTGGGTATTCATATCTCCTAAGTGGATTTATGAATATTAAAAGAGCTCAAAGAGCAAACCCGCAGTTTATCTGCCAACTATAAGGCATTAAACGTGATCATTACGTGCTTTTAAAGTACAATTACACTACTGACTTGATCATCCACGCTGTTAGTCATGTGGGGTCCCCGTGCTCGCGTCTCATTACCATTAATAAACGGACCACACGAGACACTTCATATGTAAGCCCTACAGATGAATTCGTGCATACTCACCTATGGTGATGGACTTTGGGGTGTTGCTTGATAACGGGGGTATACCATGTAGTGGGGACTATTTGCTAGTTAGTTACATAATTGTACTTTAATCGTATCTAATGGCCATTCTGGTAGACTTCGATGCTTAAGTTTAGGTATTGGTTCGATAAAATATCCATGATTGTTTTAGCTATTACATATGGGCTTAAAATGGTACACATGGTTGTGCATAGTTTTGATCATCTGACGCTAAGGTTTGAGTCAAGTTGGGGTGGTCTGGCTTGGTAAAACCATAATGAAGCATGGTAAGGAGGATTCATGGCTTTGATGCGCGGGTACCATTTAATAATATAAACTAATAAAATTGTCACGCCTTATTTGTCCCGGTAAGTATTAGGGCATGGGTTTAACTGGATAGAAATATCGGCAATCGCAGTTTTTGTGTTATTTGTTGATATTTAAAATAATTTAATTATTTAGGAAAAAAAGTTTCCGGTTTTGATTTCATTGTACATCTTTTTCTGGACGAAAAAAGATAAGTGTGAGAATGTGATGTGTGGGTGAAATATCGTTTGTTAAATGAGTCATATCACATGTTTTGTGAGTTTATTTGCCGGAAACATGATTACTTTGTGTGCGTTTACGATTACAGGTGTGCGGAGCTTAAAGGAGCTAAATATGAGATGGAAAGGAAAGGAGGATTTTATTTTATGGAATGATAGAGCAAATGAAGACGAATACGTGGCCAAAAACGGGGCAAAAATCAGAGTTCGGACGAAGAAGTTACAAGATAAATACCATGGTGGGTGACAGGCCCACAATAGCTTACGGTGACCCACCGTAGCCTACGGTGGGGGTTGCCACCGTAAGGCAGTGCGTGGGGACCGTAAGCTACTGTCCCCACCGTAGCCTACGGTGTGGCGACCTTAGCCTACAATCGTCTGGATGGGAAAAATTCGATTTTTAGGTTTTTTGGAGTTATTTAAAGCCGGTTCAACCCTAAAACGGCTATCTTCAATGTCACATCATACTTGGACGTTTTTGGAGGCTTCTTACACCATTCTAGCACGCCCTAATCACCCGAATCATCCATGGCATCATCCACTCGAAAATCAAAGAAGCTATTCGAGATGACTATGCTAGGCTAAACCACTCGTGACCATCTCCGGGTGTAGGGTTGAGTTGTTCATTGGATTGTTGGTACTCTAAACCTTATTTTTGGATTTTGTTTGTGTGCTTGAAAATACTTTTGGGTAATCAATGATATTTGCAGTTTATTAGTTATTAATTTTGCTCATCAATAAGTAGGATTGAGTTCTTAGTGTCATTGACCTAGTGTCTTTAACCATAATACTGAGTGATTCATCATTGCCTAAGATTAACAATCAAGTAGATTATTGTTTAGCCGTGTCAATCATTTGGATTAAGTTCTAACGATCAACATAGCCACACATCTAGTCTCTTGGTTTATTGCTTCAAACAAATGTCATAAATTCAATAGGTTTAATCATCAATCTAATTTACCTCAAGACCTGAAACCTGGAGTTTGGTTACTTTTTAATAATTGTTTACAAATCAAAATCTTTAAAACCGCTTGACATCGTTTATCCACCTAGTATAATTAGTAATTAATTAAAAAGCATTAAACTTGATTAGTACTTTCCACTGATTCCCTGTGGATTCGACAACTTACTTGCCCTAGCTAGTGAAGGTAATTTATAAATATTGTTGATTGACCTTTCGACATCGATCAATTCTCGGGGACGGCCATGCACAAACGCCTAGGAGGAAGCCTCTACTGTCGAATACAACCCCAAACCCCCTTTCTTAATGGATAAGGAAGCAAGTCGCCATTGGAGGTCTCCAATAAAAGGATCTCCACAAACTACAATGTCCTCGATCGCCACACGCAATCCCTTGTCAAAGAACAACGCTGCCTCCATCATGTGTACATGTTGGCATGTTCTCAAACCAAAGTAAAGTTTAGCAATACCCATACATGATCGAAGCAAAAGTAAATATGTTTTTTTTTATTAGAAATAGAAGAATAATTTGAACGGAAAATTTAGGCTATGAATGAATCTCTTAAACACATGTGTTCATAGTTATTTTCTAATATTAAAATAGATATATATTTATTGCAGTATGTTATAACAAGTCGATTATGCTTAAACGGGGTTCAATGGCCTTTTTTCTTAAAATATATAGCTTATATTTATATATAGTTATTTTGCTTGTATTTTGTTACAATGAGTCACAACTAGTCTTAAGAATTAGCTTAACTGAGTTTTAATGGAGTAGACTGAAGCCAACGATAACGAAAATAAGAAGGCTAATGCGAAAACAAATAAGTAGGTCCAACTGTTGCTAAAACATGCCACAAAAGTTTTGTTAACCAAGTTAAGAAATAGTTTTATTTTCTAAACACCACAATTCAAATATTTTTTTTTCTTTATATTTGAATGTTTATTATATTACATTATTTTTACACTTTTATGCATTTATATAGTTTTATTATATAGTGTTCAGCTCACTAGGTCGGGTGGATTCTAATTGTGCGAGATCTAGTAAATTTGACATATTACTTCTCTTTGAGACATTGGTTGATAGGACTATGGCATTAGATAGGACTATGTCTGATCATAAACCTGTTATACTAAAGCAAAATGTATATGTTTGTCGTCCGGTGCCTTTAAACTTTATAACTCTGGCCTTAGTTTAGAAGGTTTCGACAAGGTGGCTATGGAAGGATGGAATGGCATAAACTTTGTCTCTCACGCCTAATCGACTAATTAATCTCAAGAATGAACTTAAACACTTAAAGGTGAAAACTAAAGAGTGGAATAGGGTGCGGCCCAAACAAATTGATGCTATTAATAATCTATTGGGTTAACTTAAAAGTGTTGGATGCCAAGATTGATTTGGGTTATACTAACTCGTTCATTGAATTGGAAAGTGATGACTGTTGTTCGAGTAATGCGAAAACTTAATTAGCTAGATAGCTAGAGTATGCATGGTATTACATCCACGAGAAACATGTGAGTAGATACTAACTCAAGTAACTTAACTATACTTTGAAATCTGTTTGATTAATTAAAAAGCACAAACAAAAGCCATGTAGACATGACTTTGTAAAAATGTTCAACTTAAGTAAGGGCAAGTGTAGTGGAAACGTTTTCGGCGGCGTTTTGGCCCAAAACGTCAGAGAACACCCCCACTTCCTCCCGACGTTTTCGGGCGTTTTGAGCTTCAAAAAAACTCTTCAAAAAAGCTACCAATGTTGTGCACACAAAGTTACATGAAGAGGAAGACGGGTTAGAAGGAGGGATCAATGGGTAAACAGGAGGGTGCATTTTCCCCTCCCCATTACGTTTGGTTTAATAACAATAGCACAAACTACAATAGAGCAAAACAAACTTTAAGGAAATTCATAGACAAATTACCAATACAAGATTGCAAAACACCACATAATACCAATTTGTTCACGATGTAAAGAAACCGAGAAAACTGAATATTGCACCAATGTTAAAACAAAGTAAACTGTTTAAATAAACCAAACAAGTAATTGAATTTATGTAACTTAAGAGGTTAATCAAAAACTTAACACAAAACCTACCTATGATCAAACATTTCACTCACATGAACTATTACGAGAACAATTAGTCACTCAAAATAATAAAGAATTCTGATATTGTCACTATAAACTTCTTCATGAAAATTATTTAATCATAGTTTAATGACTAAACGCGTAAAAATGTTCTTTCGCTGGCACCAGAGCCTTCGAAAAACCTCCAATTCTGTCACTTCCACAGCCGCTTTCAACCTGCAGCAACCGCAAGTCTGCTCCTCGACCTACAGTTGCAAAAATCGGGTTTTTCAAATACCCGGTTCTGTGTATGGAACCGGGTTCGGGTGTGACCGGGTATTTGAAAATCGGGTAATGGCAATACCCTAGTCGGGTTCGGGTCGGGTATAGAACCGGGCATTCTAAAACCAGGTATTTGAATACCATATTTCCGGGTATTAAAAAACCCTATTTTTGGGTTTTTTCGGGTTTTTTACGGGTATTTCGGGTATATATTGGATTTTTTAAGGGGTTGCACTTTTAAGGGTATTTTTGGGTATAGATTGGGTATTTGACAAAACTCGTTTTTGGGTATTGGAAAAACCCAGTTTCATGTATGGAACCGGTTCTGGTTTTCGGGTATTACTGGGTACAACGGTTTGGGTATGGGTTTTGGTATTGAAATGCATACCATATCCGTACCCTACGGGTCGGGTATAAAAAAACCGGATATGGGTTTTTTTTTCACCTCTACCTCGACATGCCGTTCTCACCCATTCTTAGTTCATTCCCTTCGTTCTCTTTCTTTTATTAACTTCATGACGTAGGCTTTAAAACTTTTGATTTAGGCCTCATCTCGACTGGGCCATTTAGAATATATGTAACTTGAATGCAGCCCAATCACGTAAAGTAAGCCCACATGACAAATAATCATAGACCTTTTAATTGATTAAGCTTCAAAATTAACTTCTTGTTCCTCTCCATATCTTGAGCCTGCTTTGAAATCACATATCCAATTTAAAACAACAATCTGATAACTCAAATCAAAACTGTACCGTTTTAACTCGTTTATCTTGAACCAATGAATAAAATTAATATATTTATAATAATATTGATGCACTTCATAATAAATCAACATGTCAATACTAGTATGTAAAATAAACCAACCAGTATGACGGAATGTTGGTATGTAATATTTGACTTTTTATGGGTTCCTTCTCATGTTAACTCTTAAGACGGTTCCTATTTTTATAGTAATTCTGGCATTTGGGAATAAGGGCATAGTTTTATATCTAGTTATGCAACACTATACACCGCTAGTAATAACATAAAATCATCATTATATAACAAAGCGACCCATTCTTTGTACAAATGGATGTTTAGATGAGTTAGTTTTATACCAGGCTTCTTGTTAACCACCCAACATTATCCAAGTTCACCTAATTGATATAGTTAATAATACGTTAAGATGTTACTCCTAGAACGTTTGGATCAACCCAGCCTAAGCTAAAAGTTACCCTTCTGAGGTTCAACACACCATGATACAAACCGCACTTTCTGGTTTGGTTTCAACTTTTTTAACGGTATAGTTTTGGTTTAAGAAAATTGAAAACGTTACTAACATTTTGACTCATGATAACCATGAAAGATATAGTGTCTAACACCTCTAGTTATAATTTGTAATTTCTTTCTAATATATACTTTGTTTTTAGATTTAAAAAAGAAAAACTCAATAGATGAACTCATCAGCTAACCCACCAAACTAGGGCTGAGCACAGTTTGGTTTAGTTCGGTTATTTGGCGAAACCCATACCGAAACCGAAGTAATCGGTTATTTGAATATGCAAACCGTTCGGTTTTCAATTTTCCAATTTTTCGGTTTTCGGTTTCGGTTTTGGTTCGGTTATTTTCGGTTTTTTTTTTAATTTTGTGTTGACATTGCAAAAAAAAAAAATTAAAATTGAAAATGCATATTTTAAGCTTTTATAGGAACATGTTAGTACCACATTCCACATATATATTGAATTCAAAAAAACAAAAATAAGCACGTGTTACATGAAACTATATGAATACAAAGATGTTAAATAAAGTTTAAAAATTAAAAAGCATTAAAAGGTTAGTTCATCATCTTATTTATTTATCTTAAAAGTTTAGTCCAATCCTCATCATCTTGATAATCTTTATCGTCATCAATCGGTTCGGTTCGGTTTTTTTTTCGGTTTTTAAAAAATGGATAACCGAACCGAAACTGAAATTTCGGTTTTTCAAAAAAACTTAAAATTAACCGTCGATTAATGCTTCTATTCGGTTTTTTCGGTGCGGTTTTTTCAGTTAATTCGGTTTCGATTTAGTTAATTCGGTTTTCTACTCACCCATACACCAAACCAAACTACGATTTTGTCATCTATAGTCAAATCATTTTGTTGTTAATAATTAATTATCGGTAAGGTATAACATTAATCATATAATTCAACATATAACTATTTAGAGATGGGCAAAAATCCAGATAACTGATCCGATAGTGAAACAAGATTCAGTTGATGTGGTTTGGAATCCGATCCGCCATATTATACCAATTCTTGAATTTCACCATTAATTTGGATTGGGAGAAACCGGTTTTCAATCTAGTCTTTAAAGATAGTTTTTATACTGTTTTTATCCTTTCGCCCCCAATTTGTTACTATATAGGTATTGGATTATGGATTGGATGTGTTATTTAATCATATCACCAAAAATAATCTCTAATCTCTCAAAAGCACTATCTAAGACTATATGTAGTTAAGCGTTAACCCACTGTCATGTCACCACACATGGGCGCTGCACACCGTTGCGGAGAGTAGGAAAGGGTAATGGGGGGAGCGTGTATTGAATGGTGGGCAGAAAGGTTATGTGTAAGGCAAAGTTTATTCTAACCAATCAAATCATCCACTCATAGTTTTTGTAAAAAAAAAAATATGAATTATGCTTTTGGTTAAACCATAACTCTCATTAGAGAGATTAGTTAGCGAATGTCCTTCTACCTGCGTGGCAACAACGTGATAATACCTTTTGTTAGTTAAAGTCATCTACTACGCTTAGTCTAATACGCCAGAAAAAAAACATTCTCTAGTAAAAAGATGACAATGCCTATTTTTCGATTAAAAATGGTTTGTTTTTGTTTTTAAGCTTAATAATATATTGGCATTCTTCATGCTTGCAATTTCGAAAAAAATTACCTTTTTTTTTCTTTAATCTGGTATCACCCAATCCGGTCCCAATATAGAATCATTAGACCTGGTTCCTATCTGTTCAAATTATCTCTGTCAAAACCCGGATTCAATCTGATCCGGTTTTGACTTATATTTACCAAATCTGTACAAATTTAATAAGTGATCCAGTTTCGCCCAAAAAATGGCTCTCTCATATTGAGAAATTATGTATGTTCTTTTCTTAGTGAAGAGCTTACCCATGAGATAGACCTCATGAGCAAGTTTCAGCCCAGCAACATCAACAAGCCCAACAGCGAGAGGCCCAATAGCCCAAGACGTTCTAGAAGCTTGCTTGGAGGGAAACGATTTGCGAGGGAAACCAAATGCTGCACGTCTGATCCAGTGGGTGGCCCAATGCACGCATGTCCCGTGATATAAGGCAGGAACCAGGGGGTAAACATTTGCGAGTTTTTCAGACCAAAGGAAAGCAGGATGGACCGAAGGGCCCGGATTGTCACACCCCAACCTAAGGCGGAAATGTCGGGGCGTGATCCGATTCTCACAGCTCGAAGATACCATCATAATATAAAAGTGACAATATCTAATTAATTATCTTATTTCAATTACACACAATTTCCAAATACAACAAGCTATTCAAGTAAATAAATAAAAGTTCAAATAAAGATTAACTTGATTATATCCTAAGGTCTTGTCTACATGTCCAAACTTCAATCTTCAATCTTCAATACAAGCAACCTGCATATGCGTATAAAATGGAGTTTTGTCAACATAAAATTGAGTGAGAATATCACTAGTTTTGACACAACAATATAAATAAGCATAACGTGATAAGTGCGGTAAATAAAATCAAACCATAAACAAGTATGTAGACCGTTGCCAAGCGAATCGGGCATTGGTCACCAGCAGGAACACCCGCTATGCGATTGATTGAATAGTAATTCCAATACGCGATTGATTGAATGGTAACACAAGTAAGCAAGTAGCACGTATGTTTGATTAAATCACTTCACAATAAAACGTATGCATTTGTTTGAATATATATATAGTATGAATATATATATGTCCCCAAAATGTTTAGAAAAGTTGATAAAATAGGGGAATGATAAACTCACCTGATCGAATAAGTCAAACGAGAATGAATACGACAAGTAAACGATAATCACACTCCTCGAGAATTACCGACACGAATCCTAATTACAACAATTTCAAGTATGAATATGAATCCAACCACAAACTTAAAACTAGATAGAGATTCGAGAATGTATGATCTAGTGTATCCTTGCGAAAGTTAAGTATTATTTAGACTTAATATCAATTTTATTTATTAATAGCATAGATTTTTAATAAACAAAATAGCTAAGTATTCACAATTTTTAATAGATTATATAGGGTTTGTTTTAAATAATTATTTTAAAACCAAAAATATATTTAATATATATATACATATATTTTTTCACCATTAAAAAAATATTTCTTTTAAATATATAAATAATAAAGAATAATTAATAAATAATAATATCATATAAAATGTGATATTTTATAAATACTTAAACTTATACTTTTAATACGTTAATAATTAAAGAGATCATAATAAATATATATATTATAGATTAAAAACCTTATTAAAATCCATTAATACATATTTATACATATGTTCATATATGGTTTTTAACAAGGATTTAGAAACCTATAGTTTAAACGTTGGTGTTGTTGGAATATTTAATAAATATTGTGTTTAAAATATTTATAATATAGTTTAGATAATTAAGAAAATAAATATATGAATTATTACAATAATTAACTAAAAACATCGAACTGGAACCCGCAACCCCCAGCCAGAACCTTTAACTCGCACACCCCTAGCCACTGGGCTAGGGGGTTTAGTTGGTTTTCATCTTAATCAGTTTTTTTATAATCACAGACCAAATACAAAAAAGAACCCTAGATTGTGCAATTGATAAATCCGTTAAGTGTTCGTGGAATTAATGTTAGGGCTTTTATGCAGCACATCAATATGAATTCAGACATATAATTTATTACCTACTTCGATGTTTAAACGCGGGTTCAATTTGAATCCACACAGCCGGCCACAGTTGACGATGAACAGGATAGGAACAGTCAATGATAATCAAATTAACCAAAGGGGTTTGGTTTGCGCTGGGCCTAGAGGGGTGCAGACGAGAGTAATTGAATTATGATCAAGCTTAAGTTAGATACCCGATTTGTAGGTTACGTCGGTTCTTAGAAATTATCAATAAACAAAATTTTTGATCTTGTTTCCTAATTAACTTGACAGTTACGCCGATTATAGCAAGAAGAATCAAAAACATGATTCAATTCCTAATTTATGACGAAGATTGTGCATCAAGTAAGATAAACGGGTTCACGGGTACGAGTATATGGGTCTGAAACACGGGTTAACGGGTCAGGGCATTAGATAACATACAGAGTTTGCATTTTAGCCCCTGAAGATTTGATATGGAAACATTAAAGGATTAAACTTTATATTTGGGTTAAAATGTATATCTTCCAAAGTTTAATATATATTAATTAAACATAATAAACAAATATAAATTATAAAAAAATTTCTCGATAAACGCAATACGTTTTATTATTAACATTTCCCGAATATAAAACAGGTCGAGTAACGGGTTTGAATCAGTACAGGCCTAACAGCGAGAGGCCCAATAGCCGAAGACGTTCTAGAAGCTTGCTTGGAGGGAAACGATTTACGAGAGAAACCACATGTTGCACGTCTGATCCAGTGGGTGGCCCAATGCAGGCATGTCCCGTGATATGAGGCAGGAACCAAGGGAAAACATCTGCGTGTTCTTCGGACCAAAGGAAAGCAGGATGGACCGAAGGGCCCGGATAATGTTGATAAACCTGATAGATAATATGTATAAACACCCTCCTCTATAAAAAGAGAGGAGAGGAACAATGTAATTCATTCACCAATAATAAACTACAATCTTTCCTTGTTTCTTTACAAGAACCGATCTACATTCTTTCTCGAGTTGTTAGGAACCTTACCCCCCCCCCCATCCGGAATAGGTTCCAACATTGGCGCCATCCGTGGGACCTCTTGATCACAGGTCTTGCTACATCATCGTAAAGAAGAATCGCTGATCAAAACCCAAACAACATGCCACCACCTTTTCCTTCAAGTTATGGGAAGAGTAACGTGATCAGTAAGACATGAGAAATAAGTAAGACCCAACAAGAGCCAGGCGTCCAACAAGAAGCCGACGGACCTGTTCTCATCGAAGACATAATAGGGCTAGAGGATGACAGAAGGGAGTCACGAGACGAAGAAAATTAAAAAGAAGGGTGGAAGGTAACTCTAGAGTTTATACGAGCTCATAGAGACACGTTAAGAGCTTTTCTTGGTAAACAAGAAAAGACAGAAATACTGGAGACGCTTCAAGCCCGACTTTCCTTTGAGACGCCGGGGCCACAGCCGCACACGGAAGGCCGAGATGCTACAGGAGGAAGTCCTGACACGCTGATAGATTCCTTGGAGACCCTCCTATCCACAGTCAAGGGAAATGAGAAGACGCCTGACAACCCTTGGAAGCCCTCTATCGACCCAGGGACACGTCTAATGTCTCCAAGTTCACAAACGAATAGCAGAAGCCTCATTACCTCCCAAGTTAAGGTACCCCTCCACAGTGGACAAGTACGATGGTACACAAGACCCCGAAGATCATTTACACGCCTGCAGGGGAGCTGGGTTATTGAGTGGATGGCCCATGCCCGTGTGGTGTCTTATGTTCCCCCTGTCACTAACAAGGGAAGTACGGGTCTGGTTCGATAGTATAGATCCAGGAAGCATTGACAGCTACGAAGAGCTGCGAGAGAAGTTTCTCCAAAATTTCAGCCAACAACGAAAAGCCATGAAGAATCCTAATGAGATCCTACACATACGGAGGAAAGACGAAGAAAAGATAGAACAATTTATGGAAAGGTACATAGCGGAAAGCATGAATATAAAGGGTGTGCCGGAGGTAATGAAGATAAGTGGGCTTATCAACAGGGTTAGGTTCTCCCAGCTCCCACAGAAGCTGGGGGAGGATTTCCCTGCAACGTTTGATCAGTTGATGGACAGGGTCAGAGCTTTTATCAGAGGGAAGGATACATGCTCCAAGTTGAGGGACTGGGAAGGAAAGAAGGGGACCTTCAAAACGGGATGTCTGGGAGGAAAATACACAGGGGGGGACCCAAGAGGCCCGGGGGAGATCACTCATAAAGGGAGTGAGGTTCTCTCCTTATAAACCCCCAAACCCCTTAAATGCCTCCTACTACCCCCCACGGCTTACAACCTATGGCAGGCCAGAAGCTCCTTGTCATAGGCCCCTTTTGGGAGATCGACTAGGTGCAGGGCCAGGTGATGTGATGATCGCTGACAGAACCAAGTACACTCTCAGACCTCTGGCCCAAGCCAAGGTTATGGGAAGCTACGTTGAAAGCAGGACAATTATCACAAAAGCCAGGGGCACTCTATTGAAAGCTGTGTGCAGTTGAAAAGGTTATGGGAAGCTACGTTAAAAGCAGGACAATTACCGCTACCCTCCAAAGAAGCTACCTCAAAAGTTAAAGAGGAAGACGAGGATAAGCACTTTGTAGATATGATCAGAATGAAGGAAGGTGAAGAAGAAAATGGGGAGAGGCCAGCCAAAGTGGAAAACATTGAGGCGTTCTTGAGGAACCCTGTATGGATGAATGTCCCGTTGTCTTTTTCAGGTTTGACTAATGAAGACGCTAGGGAAATGCCGTTAAACATATCGGCCAGTGTAGCAGGACACCAAGTAGCTTATGTACATGTGGACGGGGGAAGTGGTGTGGAGATTATATACGAGCATTGTTTTGCAAGACTTCAAAAAGACATCAGAGAACGACTAGAAGAATATATGTGCCCGTTAGTGGGGTTTTTTTTTGGGGGTGGGGGGGTTGGAAGTAGTAAAGCCTTTGGGGTCGTTAACTCTCCCTTTTAGCTTGAAAGATGGGGAAAAGGTCCGAACTGTCCATTTGCGGTTTTCAGTGGTAAGATCTCCATCCAAGTACAATTTCATACTAGGACGCCCCGGTATGAGAGCCCCCCGAGCCATTGCCTCTACAGCACACGGGTGCATAAAGTTTCCGGCTCCCAAGGGCGTGGCCACTATACGATCCTCTGCTAAGATTATGGCCAGTGTGAGCCCGGGGGGTGAACCAAAAAAGAAGCAGAAGGGAACGGAGGAATGGGTCTTGAATGGGAAGTTCCCAGCGCAAACAGTCAAGATAGGGACCTCACTGACCGACAAAGGGAAGGCGGGGTTGAAAGAACTGTTGCTAAGGAATGTGGACGTGTTCGGATGGAGGCATGAGGACATGAAGGGGATCCCGAGGGATCATGTTCAACATATTCTCAAAGAACTTCATTGGATGGAACCAGTAAAGCAAAAACATGAAGTTTGGGGCCGGAAAAGAGTCAGGCTGTTTGGGAAGAAACATGGAAGTTGTTACATGCGGGAATAGTAAGGAAGGTAAGATATCCTCAGTGGATATCAAACCCAGTGATGATAGCCAAGTCAGACAAAAGCTGGCAAATGTGCATTGATTTTAAAGATTTGAATAAAGCATGCCCTAAAGACGCTTACCCCTTACCGGAGGTCGAAAAGAAAATAGAGTCTTTGGCCCAATTTCCTTTAAGGTGTTTCCTGGACGCCTATAAAGGATACCATCAAGTGCAGATGAACCCCAAAGATGAGGAGAAGACGACATTCTACACTGACGAGGGGACCTTCTGCTACACGAAAATACCATTCGGGCTAAAATAACACAGGGGCCGCGTACGAGCGATTCATGGATAAGCTCTTCGAAAAGCAAGAGATGGGAACATGGAAATTTATGTGGACGACCTAGTCGTCAAAATCAAGAATGAATATGGGATGCTGAATGACATTAAGGAAACATTTCAAACGCTAGGGGGGACAATATGAAGTTAAATCCGGGTAAGTGCTCTTTCGAGGTAGAAGAAGGGAAATTTCTGGGGGTACTGGTAACAAAAGAGGGAATTAAAGCCAATCCAGAAAAAGTAGAAGGACTGATCCAGATGAAGTCCCCCAAGAACCTCAAGGAGAGAGAACCTTGCCTTTTATGGATGTCCTGAGGAGAAGCACGAAGAAATGCAAATTATGTTGGGATAGGGAGGCAGAAGAGGCCTTCCAAGATTTAAAAAGATACCTTTCCGAGCTCCCTACCATAGCAACCCCCCGACCTGGGGAGACGCTAACATTGTACCTCTCCCAGACAACAAAAACAATAAGCTCGGTGTTAATGGTCGAAAGAGGGGAAGCGCAGATACCTATCTATTTTGTTAAGTGTACCTTAAAAGGACCGGAGGAGAGGTACTTGCTAGTAGAAAAGTTGGTGTTAGCCCTAATCTACACAGCTAGAAAGTTGCGAAGGTACTTTCAGGACATTTCATTCAAGTGCTCACTAATCAACCTTTGCAGCAAGCATTATCGAAGCCAGAGGTATTAGGAAGGTTAACGAAATGGGCAATTGAACTGGGAGATCACACACTCGAGTACAAACCACGGACCTCCATCAAAGGGCAGGTTTTGGCCGATTTTTTCACACCCCGTAAGCGATTTGCGGAAGCGTAAAACGGAAATGCAACAGATACAATTGGTATCAAATACATTGTTCATAAAGAAACATTACTAACTAATTTACAATATATTACATCGTTTTAATATATTTTACAAACTAGATGATACAATCAACACTAGCTCTTCAACTACTTTACTTCTAACTCAAATGCTCACAGCATCGATCACAAGCTAAATATGTAACACAAAAGCAATCTACTCCACCTTTCTGATTACCTGAAAAGCATGTGTAAAAACAGGTCAACTACGAATAGTTGGTGAGTTTCATAAGTTTTAATGAAATCAGTTCTGCGTACCACACAGTCAAAGATTGCATGTACGCGTGTATATAAAAATGTATTTACTTTTGTATATATGTTTAACCGTATCTTTTTGTGAACATATGCATGTATGGAAGTTTATAATATGAATTCGAATTTACGGTAAAATCATGACTATTTTATTCGTACTACGTGTTTCCAATTTCCGTGTTTAATCAACCCCCCCTTCCGCCCACAACGGTTCTACGTAAAATCAACCACTGTGGCCCCCCTTCCGCCCACAACGGTTCTGCGTAACATCAACCACTGTGGCCCCCCTTCTGCCCACATTGGTTCCATGTGAAATCCAACATTGCACAGTGTATACACAAATAATTAGTATTTCCTATACCACATTATTTCCTACACCTATTCACATAGCATGTAGATAGACACACACATATATACATATTTATGCACATATATAGTATTTATCACGTATCACCAAACACTGTGGCCCCCCTTCCGCCCACAATATCCTCGTGGCCTCCACTGCCCATGTTATCCCCATGGCCGTTACATACCACGTTATCCCCATGGCCGTTACAGACCACGCTATTCCCCATGGCCATTATAGACCATGTTATTCTCCATGGCCGTTACAGACCACGTTATTCACCCATGGCCGTTACAGACCATGTTATCCACCCATGGCCTTTACAGACCACGTTATTCACCCATGGCCATTACAGACCACGTTATCCACCCATGGCCTTTACAAACCATGTTATTAACCCAGGGCCATTACAGACCACGTTATTCCCCCAGCTTGTTTTGTTTAACAGTACACAGCTTATTTGTATAAACGTATTGCATGTGTAATTTCATTATGTTTTTGTATCCGTACTGTATCCACTTAATTTATTATTCAACAATACTATTCACCATTCATTCGCATGTAATCAATTGTTATGTTTGTAGGAATTTTTGTATGTAAACGTTCAGGTGATTTATATCCTGAACCATTTCCAGATAGATAACGTATGTAACTATGCTTTTTACCCCAAAAAGTTCATAAACAGTTTGAAAAGAGGCGTCATGAAACTCACGGTTTTGTAGGCTAACTCAGTGCGAGGCAGCTCGGAGTTCGTTTCCCTTCCTATCACTTAGTCCCTATAATTGATATTATAATAATATTAATATTTTAATATTATTATAATCTTCATACTAGACTGGGCTGTTGATATAACGCTTAATATACATAAATCCCATGCACATTTTATTTATTATTTTATTAGTTTTATTCGGTTTCTTGCAAGATTTGTATACTACTAATGGTTTTGTATTTTAGGTTCCGGGTTTCAATTGTGGTGAAAAGAGGGCGAAAAATGAGCGAAAACGTGCTAAACCGGAGAACCGGACCATCAGGAACCGAATCAGACCAGATCAGGAGTGAACCGGACCGGAACCAAATTGATTTGGCCATGCTGCGCGGCCAAATAAGGGGTTTTGGTAGCGTAGCGCGGCCAAATTGCCCACGTCGCGCGGCCAAGTAGGGGTATTTTGGTAGCGTGGCGCGACCAACCTAATTTCTAGAATATTCCGGGTTTTGGGCTTTAATCACTATATAAACACTCCTAATCTCATCCTTAATCATAACCTGAAGTTGCCATTCGAATTTGGAGAGGTCCCGAGCTTAGGATTGCTACTTTTGGCGACTTTGGAGTTGAAGAATCATCCGGTGGTGCGCGTATTGGTTGAAGATGAAGAACACGGGTTTTATCTTCTGTTTTCTTTCATTTTCTTTTATATCCGCCATGAATTCTTCATTGTTTGTTTTGTTTAAACTTAAGATGTTAGGCTAATTTGCGTGAAATACTTAGGCTTATGATGAACCTACTTTGATGTTTTGATTTGACTTGGGATCATTTATCGTTATGGTTTTTATGGTTTAGTAAAAGATTTATTTATATTAAATTGATGCGTATGGATGCTTAGGATTGTTTGATGAGTTTGATTCCATAGTTTCCTTGATTATTGTTTGTCATATGATAGGTTGCTATTAGATCAATTACTTTGTGTTCTTGATTATTTTATGATTGATTTCATGATAAGATAATAGGAATAATATTTTCAAATAAACTTATGTGTGCTGCTAACCTAAAATCTGTATAGTGCTAGGTTATTATTTAATCTTGCTAGATTTAGTTCTTCGTAAGGAGTCCGTCTAGGGTTGATTATTTATTATTGTCTATTAAATAAATTAAATATTTTGAATTGTCTTTGATTTCCGCGCTGTAAGGTAGGATTTCGTATAAAGGAACTAAATCATAAATAATTAGGTGACCGTAAGAGAACTTGATTTTTAATACTGGCGTGCGTTAAAACTTGTTAGAAATCCATAGGTGTCTCTTGAGAAGGGTCAGGGGTCCTGTTCGGGTTTTCTTTTAAGTGTCTACATTACGATCCCAGTCCGTAACTAAATATTTTCCTGGTTAATTCATAACTAAAATTTAGGGGATTCTAGCCTATGTAGTTTTCTTATCATCTTATTACATTAAACTTTTGCTTTTGTTTAAATTACTTGTTTTCTTAATTAGTTTTTAATTATAGTATTAAATTAGTATTTTAAATAAAAAACCAACTGGGACAAGTTGCTCGTTTATGCGTTTGGAAAAAATGCATGGGGATGTAAATTTAGGTAACGTGTTGGTTGATAAAATGATTAAGTTATAAAGAAATATCACAATTTAGGGGTCTGGATTTGCTACAAGGCTCGTTTCCGTTCTTCGGTTTGTTTTGGAGAAAAACACGCACAATCTATCCAAATTGTCCGGTGATGTGCGTCGGATATGTCTAAAAGAATGACCCTCACAAGTAAGCTTTAATTATAAAACGAAAATCTTAAAACCACACACAACCGGCAAGTGTACCGATCGCAAGTAGTATAGACCTAGGAAGTCCGAGTATCGAACACGTGGACACGTAAGGACACTAACGATCACTAACCCTAGACAAGACCTACCTAAGAATAATATTTAATTGATTTTTGAACTTTAACTTAACTGAACTAACTAGACTGACTGACAAAAGTTGCCTAAAATAGAAAACTTAACGGGGAACTAACTGTGTTGACTTAGGATGGAGAAAAACGTCTACCTAGGTCTGAATCAAACTGTAGGCCTAACAAGCTAATGGATTGAATGATATCTAGACACCGGTTCCTAAAGATGACACGACTAAGGATCGCTCAGGCTCACCGGATCACCTCTCGGTCTCACTCAATAAACCTAAACTACTAAAAATCGCCTAAAACTACCAAACCGGGAAACAATTGTTAACGTGTTCTAATGTTGACTCACCTCTCGGTCTCACCAACACTCGACCCCTAATGGCAATGAATACTACACAACCAAGGATAGAGGAACAATTCAACTTAAACCAAAATAGATCAACTAGTCGCTCAAAACACCTAAACCTGACAAGAAACGAACTCGCTCTCGCGCAATTCTTATTCTAACATGCAAAGATAATGAGACGACCCTACTTCTTATCACCTCTCAGTCTCAAAGAAGGTGTCTAACCGCTGTACTTAATCCAATAAATCATGCAACAAAACCCTACGGTTGTTCCTACCACAAACAAACCCTAAACACAAAGTCTAGAATCAAACAATGCACCGATCAATCAACACAAAACTAATTAGCCGACACTAAGGGGTTTAAGCAATGAATGACCAAAATTTACAGCCCTTAAACACAACCTATTTCATGTCTAAATCAAACTTTACAATAACAATTAAAGTCTATCAATCAAACAATCCATAAAACTCATCAAACATTAACAATTATCATCATTCCTAGGTAGAACTAACAAGTTTAGCCTTTAATCATATTTGGACAGCCATGAACACTCAATAAAACCATTAATAAACTCATCCCAATCATCTTAACAATAGTTCAACAATCAATAGAAATCATAAACAAGTCAATCTCTAACACAATTGATCAAGAAAATAAAGTTTGATGAACAATGTTTAAAAGAAAGGATATGGAATGTTCCAGGGCTGCTCGTGGGTGTAAGAACTGATGGTAAATGATCCCGGGGCTTGCTCTTGACTCCTTCTTCCTTCCTTAGCCGCCAAAACTCCTTTCTCCCTTGGTTTTCTTTTCTTCTTGGCTGCTGTCCAAAGTTCCAATCGGAACTTGCTAGGGTTCTTAGGGTTTTTTTTTTATTTTTTTATTGTAAGACTTGGGCTTTTCCAACATGTAATGGGTCGGGCTTTGAGTTTTACTTGAAAACGTATGCGTAAAAAGCTCGTAAACTGCTCGAAAAGTCCGATTTCTTTCTTTCTTTCACCCAAAACCTACAAGATGAATAACAATATGTAAAACCTATATAAAACAAGTAAAAACACATAAAATATAATATAATACGTAGATAAAAGGTGCGGAAAACAAGTGTGTTTTACAACACATCATCCGGATTTCTCGCAAAAAGTTCGGTTTTACATAATTAATCCGAAAATAAGCTTTTTGATCATTCTTGATGTTCTGATATTCCAACAGGTTCGTTAATCACGAACTTGCCGACTTTCGTCATAATTGAATTTGTTTAATCTTCAAATTAGCTTAATTGATTATCCGTTAATCATTAGATCATGAAAATTTAGACACTTATCAATTAATATATATATATATATTTTTATAAGAATATTTCCGGAATTATTTACTGATTTACTAATTTATAAAAAATCATTTTATACGCTATATTTAGCCCAAAAATAGTTTGTTTATACCAAATGATTTCCGAAAAATCCGCCAAAATTTCTGAGTGTTCAGAATACCTCCCAAAATAACCTGGAAAATTCCAAAAGCTAACAATCATGCCAAATACCATTTTCGCGCTAAAAACGAGTATAAAAATCATGAACGCGAATCCACAAAACATACTTAGGGTTTTCCAACTGACCACAAATTTCATATGTGAACATATTATACCAAAACTTAGTTCCACACAAAATTTCATAATTTTCAAGCATTTTAGCTGTTTTTCCCAAATAAACGTCCCTATTCGGTAATAAATTCACAAATATTCTCGGATGGTCGAAAAATTACCAAATTTGGACAGGAACTCTATGATATGGTCCTTGATGTCCCTACTAGATTTCATGAGCTAAAAATATGCACATCACAACCGTAACCTAAAGAGCCCGTAATCGAACATTTCGGTATTACCTTTGCTGTTTTCGTCCGTTTTCGCTCTCTTAATCCAATTTCCGGGTTCTCGTGCTTCAATATAAGCTAATTACAGGTCCTATATCACAAACCAAGCATGAATCATCAAGAGACCAACCATGAAAGTTAGGGTTTCGTTTAGGGTTCTAAACCGAACTTTTGAACCGAAAAACGTCGTTTAAACCCTCTAATCCGTGTTTATGGCCAAAAAAGATATCAATTGAGATTCCCAACCATGAGTAGGATCAAAACATGTTTTTACACAATTTTTAGGGTTTTTGCGTGATTAGAAGTGATTTTTGGCAATCAAACTATGTTTATATATGATTAAACATGATTAAATAGTTGAAAAATTAACTAAAACGAAGAAATTTACCAAGTTTTGAGCTTGTAGGAAATAGACAGAAGTTTTTAGTGCAGATAGGTGGTGAGAACAAGTTCTAAAATATCTTGCAAGATATTAAAAAAAAGAAAGCTTAAAGGGTAGGTTTTCCCCCTTGCGTACGGGAGTCAAAGGGCACCCCTTAGGCCTTTTTATCCACATGCCTCGTTAAGCGTGCCCGACGTGAAAGAACAAGTCCAAATTTAATTAAGATTCAGTTTTTAGCGCGAAAAATTTATCGGGTACGACAAACAGCGCGAAAACGAGTCTTTTTCGGCAAATTTCTTATAAAATTAGAAAAACATAGTATTTGTTTGTAAAAATAGAAAATATTTTCACGAATCACTTAAAGCATTCCCACTAAGTGTTTTGTAAATCTTTTTGGGCTTAACAGATGATACAATGCTTGTTTTGGGACTATCTCTCGAGTTTAAGTTCATAGCGGGTAATTGAACGAGCATATTTTCGTTTAACTGGTTTGCTCTAGTACTAAGGTTATAATACTAATATGTTGTCTTATGTTCAACTTATATCACTTATAAATGCCCCCCCCCCCCCCCCTCGTGATATGTGGGTCATAACAAGACCCGTTTGGTTATTCAGTTGTTCATTACGCAATAAGCGGTTAATCGCTTATTCGATGTGTAAACACTAATGTGTAATCGGTTTGTCACGAATGTCACATTCTCCCCCAGTTAAGAAATTTCGTCCTCGAAATTCAATATGCCAATTACGCCCCTTTAGGGAAAAGTTATAAGTATTTGCTTAGGAATTCGTTCTTTCTGTTTCCGAACGTGTTTGATTTCCCAATGTGAAATCCACCAAACTTTATTTAGTGAGATTTTATTGTGTCGTAACTGTGTGATTTTTCCTATTCAACATTCTCATGGGTTTCTTTACAAAGTTTAATTATACGTAAGTTTTCAGGTGGTACTACATCAGCCCTGTCAGTAAGGCACTCGTTCTGATTCGATATATATAAAATATCAGGAATGAAATACTTTAGTTTAATACGTTATGGGGTTAACCTTCGAGGTAATTTTATACATTTCCATGTATTTTCAAGTTAACTCGTCAGTTTCATTAACTCAACTAGCACCTTTCAAGAATCGTCATCTTCTCACGTATATCGGTATAGTCCTCTGGTTAGCCTCAAGCGGCTTTCAGTTTGTTTTTAATATTACGAGCTTTATCTATGGTTTCCGAAATCGATTCGGATTTTATATTTTTATGGTAGCCAATTTTCAATTGAATAAGGTGGTGAGTTACATTCTTACTCGTATAATATAATATATAGCCGCTTGCATAATATTATGACGACTGTTAATTTACGAGGATTGAAATTACCGGTCTCACTTTCCTCTAATGTTTGAATAGTATATTTGATTTGATTGCTTGTTAGAGCACAACAGACCGTGTTCAGGCCGATTAGGGATCTAAAGTTTCATATACAACTCACCAAGGGTAAGATTTTGTTATTGGAGTTTTTTAGTTGGGTAGTTGTTACAAATCAAAAGAAGGTATTCGGAGTGGATTAGTCATTGAACTATCATTCAGCTTGCATTGCTCTCTCGGGATGCTTTAGGAATATGTGTTAAGAGTTCCATAACTATTGTAACGTTCCCGAGGGTTTTAGATTTTCCACCTTAACTTATTATAGTGCACAACTTTACAACAGTACTCAGTTTAACAGAATATCTGGCCTGACTTTCTTCGTTCATCACCCGGTTATTGAGGCTATAAAAGCTTGAAGTTCAAGTTTCGGTTCTTGTAGTAAGGAATTTCTTTGGTTTTCACAGTTATGATTGTTTAACAATTCCACACAATCTCCATTTTCTCATATTTTACTTCTTTTAATTACTTATAGATCGTAGATTTTTAAGGTTTGTGTAACTCGGACCGTTAGTGGTATACAAGTAATGCCCCCAGGTCTTGGGTACAAAAGCAATCGTTTCATATTTTCTGTTACGGATAGTTTAGCTCTTCTCATTCGTTTTTAGTCGCTGGGGGTATATGCTATTACTTGTTTCGTTTCCATTCAGAATCTCGATCCTTTTTGAATTATGAGGGCAAAATTTAAGTAATACTAGAAAAAGCTTTCATCACGCTGGAGTTTACATGAACTCTTTGATGTAACCGTTTTAATATCTAGTTTAAGATAGGATATGAAAGGCATTTTCGGTTCTGGGGCCTCCTTCTTGTATTTCGATCATTTCGTTATTTAGAAGAGGTATTCTGACAGTCTTGTCTTTACATACGGTTTCAATTTCTGATCTCAAATAATTAGTCCATGTTTATTACACAAGAACTTCTTAACTCTACCTGGAGTGGGTTAATAAAATATGGTTGGCTGTTTAGGATGAAAGAATAATTTCGGTTTAATTGGTTAATCGGGTTATAGGTTTACCATTAGAGAGTTCGATGTCATAAGGTTTTATTAATTTACTAATCAATATATTTCTCGAAGGGTAGGAAGCTAACAAAATGAAACTTCTATTGATACATGTGTTATTTAATTTGAAGCGCACTAGTCAAAAATTGTGAATGTACCTGCTATTACGTTCGGATTTGGTCGTGTTCCACTCGTGTCACTCACGAAAGCGATCTCTAGTCTGGTTAAACATCGATGCTTGTTCTCCACTTAACTTGGGACAATTTTTTTTGAAGTACTTTGTACTACCACACTCATAACAGGTAGGGTGATTTACCATAGGTTGGGTTAATTGTATCGATTGTAAGTGGATTGGTTGCGGTCGAGTTAGTTGTGGATGGTGCGATTGTGGTATTTGAGATGGCTGGTTCGTAGTGTTTACGATGGTTTTATAATCACGGACATAGTGTCCAACCTTGCCACATCTATAACACCCGTTTGTTCGACATTCACCTATATGATGATAACCACATTCTCCACACTTTAGCAAAAATCCTTTGTACTTCTCTTGTTTCACATCAGAACTGGTAATGGAGTAATTTTGCATCATGGTGCGTGCACGTTTATTATGTTGTCTTCCTTGTACCTTCGTCTCATGCTCGGTTCATTTTGTATCAGAATATTCTTCATGCATTCTCAGTGTACCCCATCTAACTAAATTAGAAGTTACAATGCTGGCTTGTAACACGGCATTTTCTAAAGTTACAGGCCAGTTGAATTAACCAAACTCCTGACTTCGGGGGGCTAAAATCCAAATGTAGCGCTCAGTACGTTTAGATTCTGGGGGTAACTAACCATGGGACTAGACGAGCTAGTTCGCTAAAGCAGTGGGTATACTTCAGATGATCTGCACCTTTCATTTCTAAATTACAAAGTTCTTGTTCAAATTTCTGAATTTCATTTATTGGGCCAAAGTGTTCTATCATAAGATTTTTAAGTGTTGTCTAAGACATGCGATTGGTTGTCTCTTGTCCCTGAATTTGCACAACAGTATTCCACCACATTAGCGCGTGGTCCACAAACGTGTGAAGTAACAAATTTGACAATACAGTCTGGTGGACAATTTGTGATTGATGACCGTCGTTCGAGTCATGAAAAAACCTAATTAACCTAAATGGCAAGGATAAGTCAGGTATCGTATCCACCAGGAGTATGTGGTCAATGTAACGTGCAATCAATTCCTAAAATTATGAAGTAGCTAACAAGAGTGCTGATCACACTAACAAAGAGTTGGTTTTAATAACAAGCAAACAGATCAAGCAAAGTTCAATCAATAAGCAAGACAAATCACACCCGGTTTTCAAGTATGTAACAAAACAGTATCTCATGTTCATTTAACAGATTAATTGTCTAAGATCAAATCAGATTGATTAACGAGTTAAACCTTAGGCATCAACAATCGCTAACACACGGCACTGGTTATCAAACAGTCCCTGCCAGTGTGACTCAACTAAGAGCAATTGTATGCTTAATCATATTTAAACTAATCAAGCAACCCTATAAGTCGTTATCATAGCAACTGTCAAACTAATCGTTCTGATCGAAATAAACCTAAACCGACTAAATGCACAATAATATTAGACATCAATACTCATAGATTAATCAAAGACAATTACAAATCATTCGTTCTAAAACACACGAGAAAACTGAAAAATACAATACTCCACATCCCGGGTATGATTCGAAGGGTCTAGCCGTTCATGGTCATCATATGATCTTCAATTCTTGATTCGGGATGATGAAACATGGATTTTGTAGTGATTGGAGGTGTTATTGAGCTCCTAAAATAACCAAAGTTCATCCCCAAAATGGTTGGAATGATGATATTTCCGATCTAGGGTTTCTATGGCTTATATAGCAGCTGGGCCCATGCTTTAAAACTGAATTTCGCGACCCAGCGTAAGCTACTCTGACCCCTGGCGTAGCTTACTCTGGGTGGAAATCCTTACTCTGAAATCTGAATGCCTTACTCTGACCTAATTTGGTATCGGAGTAGGCTACTCTGATCCCAGAGTAGCTTACTCTGGGAGCTGAATTTCAACCCATTTGTTCTCTTTGTTTCCAACATTTGTGTAACGGCTCCGATCTTCCCGAGACTTCATTCCATGCTCGTATAGGTCCAAATTAAGCACGTTAAGTACCTGTGACCTGAAACACAATAAACACGTATGAAGTACCAAATTTTCTACTTTAAACGAATAAAACAACTACGTTAACGAACTAATATATGTACAAATAAACCGAACATCACATCCCCACACTTATCTTTTGCTTGCCCTCAAGCAAAACTCTAAAGCAAACATCAACCTCCATCACAAGTATATCAATTATCACCATTAATACTAGCAAGGTTTAAGGTCATACCCAGTTTCGTAGATTGACACTTTCTAGATTGACAACCCACAAATACAGTTAATGCTACAATAAAACTATAGAATCACCCAGACGAGTGTACTTTGTTTCCGGTTAAGGCATACATGTTCATACCCCTCACACTATCAACACTCCACTTTGTTTAATATCTGGACTAGCAAAAGATGTGCCAGTATATGACTCTGCCCTCAAAATACCTAATATGAGTTACAACTTAATATGCTTGCAGGTCAGTCTTATCTCCACCCATTACCCACCGGTTGCATAAAGACTCGGACTAAGGGTTTTGATGAGGCTTAGGTTTGGGTGCGGATTAGGAATATTTAGTGACTAAGGTGGATGAAATCCAGTTATACAAACAAACAAACTCAAATACAAACGAACTGCTATTTACAACTGAATACAATCAAACTAATAACTCCTTTTTTTATTTATTTATTATTATTTTTTTGATTTTTTTATAAACGATACTAAATCAAATATTTACCACTCTAACTGATACATATGTACATTGTGTACTATGCTCTACAACTGATTACATACAACTCGATAACGAACTGGATTTCATCACAAGGGTAAAAACAAAATAAAGGCCAAGGCTGAAATGGTGTGTAATGTTCAGTTTAGCAAATGAAAAGGAATATGGTCCAAATGGGCTCCTAAGGGATAATGTCGGGTAAGGAATATATTTAGTAGGGAAATATGTACGGAACGGGTTTTCTAAAGTCCTAACCTCCATACAGGTGGTAGTATTAAGATCTCGATAAGCATGTGACAAGCAAGTTCTAATTCTGTAAAACATACCGGTTTCCCTCAATCAATGCCAAGACATGTTTTATATCTATTATATAATATGTGTATTAAGTATAGGGGCTAATCTCACAATATGTCTGGAAATAAGGGCTGCCGATATGAAACATGTATGCCCGTCCTCTTGACTCGTTATCCCCGCATAACCGATCCCATTTTCAACTTCTCCTTTTAAAAATATTTGTCGGGAAAACTATTGAGAAGCTGAAAAACCAACCATGACCACAAACCTCTAACTTGGCATTAATAGCAATAAGTGACAGTTAACAACTTAAGTTTCTGAATACTCTTCGAGGTACTATTGGGCTAAAAATTTTCAATTTCCCCCCCATCTCTACACTTGAGGTTGACATTGTCCTCAATGTTAAAAAAATAAAACAATTAATAATCATTTGGGGGACGGGGTTGAACTGACAGTTTGACTACTTAAAAACTCGGTGAACAAATGTGATGAACTTAAGAAAATTATACAATTACATTTCTAAAAACTAAAATAAGAATAACAAAATAATTTATGAAACCAAAATCACCTGATAATCACGACAATGCAATGCTAAACTCGGCCCATAACTCTCAACATACTCGTGACACACGTCTCCAACTCCAACCAATACCGACAAACCAAATATGCACAAACCTCGAGACATGTTTAAGCAACCACTCACAAGTATAAGACTTAGGTCTTTCGATAGTTAATATTATTATATTATCAAAATCATTACCGAGCCGAGTTAGTCAGATTCATAAAAAGTTTTATAAATTAATTAATTAAAAATAAGAAAAGACCTAACTCACTTTCGTAGGAATCACGGTTGCATTTAGTGTATGCAACAAGCCCTTTAAACCCCCCAGTAGCCCAGGTGGACGAGTGAGGTCTCTTGAGGGTTTATAGCGAACACACCCACAAAGTTCCAAAAGCAACACAAACAAAAATACAAAAATATACAAAAATACAAATTATACATAACATATAAACATCACAAGATGTGGGAAGGCGGTGGTGGGATGTGGTGATATATAATATATATAACTAAATATTATTATTATTATTATTAATTATTATTTAATTTTTATTTATATATTTATTTTTATTTTTTTCGGATGATCCACGACCCATCGCGTAGCGCGATGGGTCAAGCAAGCATGGGTCGCACTACACGACCCAAATATGATCAAATTAGGCTTTGGACACCATCGCGTAGCGCGATGGTGTCTGGTCTGGCATCATCGCGCTACGCAATGACGTCAGAAGTCAGAAATGTCCCAGCCACCATCGCGAAGCGCGATGGTAGGCCGTCCAGGGCAATCACGCTGCGCGATTGTCCCTAGTGAACAGAAAGTTTTTGCCATTTTTGCGTCGGGCATTTTTCCGACCCGGTCACTTTTCAACATCCCGACAACACCCTGAACACGTTTCCGGAGTCGGAATTTGCAATATGTACCTGGAACGTCACCAAATTGACCAAAAGCTTACCGAACCTCCATGATGCACACTTCACCAAAAGCTTCCCTACCCTTGGGATTTTGCTGCACATAACTCAATACAAAATTCAAACAACGACTCAACAAACAGAAAATAAAATGGAACACACTTACAAACCCCGGGTTGCCTCCCGGTTAGCGCTGAATTGCGTGTCTACAGCTCGACAATGCCTCCAATGCTTCAATTATCCTCATAAACCGGTGAGGTCACAATGAAGCTCACCGATTCCTTTTCTCTCCATCCTTTCCTTGCTGTCAGTTTCTCCCCATCTTTCATATTAGTGCCTATCTCCTTCTAACCTTTCTTCTTCATGCTACTTTTCAACTCATTCCTGTCAGTCACAAAACATCCCTCTCTTGTATGATTCGTGCATGATGGTACACACTTGTCAACAAGAGGGTTAGTAGTATTTTCAAACTATAATAACCGTTTAACACGGTTCCCACACTTAATGCCCAAAAATCCCTCAGCACAGTCGATTACCGCATGTGCTGTGGCAAGGAATGGTCTGCCCAGTATGACTTCAGATTGTTTAATATTACCCTTAGCATAATCAAGTACAAGGAAGTCCACTGGGTAGCTAAATTCATCCACTTGAACCATTATATTAGTGACCATGCCCCGGCGGTGTGTATGAGTTTGATTCGCCAACACCACGGTAGTGTTTACACTTTCTAACGGGCCAAACTCATACTGATCATATAAACTGCCGGGCATGACACTAACACAAGCTCCAAGATCTAGAAGTGCCCGATCTGTTTTAAAATCTCCAATTTGAATTGATAAAACGGCACTCCCGGGTCTTGGAGTTTACTTGAAGTGGTATTATCCTCCACCTCCTCATCATCCGTGTTGGTCGATTTACTATTTAAACATTTCTCACAAGTGCAATTTTCACAAAAAGATAACTCATCAGTTTTTAATTGCACTTCATTTTGGAAAACCATTTCATTTTGACCAACACATTCATTCTCCTCACTATCATCATTCTCCACCGCCTCAACAAACTGCGGTGGTGACTCAACCTCAACACATGTAATTTCAAAATGAGGTACAAGACTTACTGCGTTGATGTGCACACTATTACCTTTCTTCGAGCTTGAACTGGCATGTTGTGGGTTTACTGTGGTGTCGCTCAGTAACTGACCTGCGTTTTTCTGAAATCTCGCCACATCTGCTGCGAGCTGACCGATCTGTTTCGCCATAGCCTCAAAAGACTTATCTCTCAACTCAAACTGTGTCTGCGTTTCCTTCTGATTATCTTTCACAAGCTTCAACAACACATCGAGTTTTGAATGAACGGACTCGTCTAAATTTCCCGAACTACCCTTCTGCTGGTCCTGATTTTGATAACCTGGCGAACTGTTACCCCGATAACCATCTCTGTTATATCCCCGACGATAATTCTGACTGTTCGAACCCTGCTGATAACTGCCCTGGCGGTAGCTGTTCTACTGTCGGTTCTGACTGGACCCCTGAAAATTCGGATTCGACTGACTCGACGCGTTCCCGTATCTGAAATTCGGGTGATTCCTTAGCCCCGAGTGATAAGTGTTTGAATCAAACCCTTGGCCTTTGGAATCCCCATACGCATAACTGACTTCCTCCTCGTCGGGATACTCGTCCTCATCATACCCGAGGCAATTTTCTGTCTTATGCCCCAACTCACCACAGTCTGCACAAACCGGGAATTTCACCTCGACTTTACCAACCTCTTTCTTTTTCTCTTTTCGATAACCCGCGAGTTCTCGTTCTAATTCAGGAATTCTGCCTAACTCGCTCGAGGCTGATTTAACTGTTCGAGTGACCCCAACTTTTCATCTTCGATCTGCTGGCTCTGCCTTGGAATCTTCACACATAAATTCCAAAAATTCCCAATCATCTTCCTCGGGTTGATTCAACAACTGACTGTTACAAAAGACTTTCAAATGTTTTCTGTCTTCATACGTCAACCCGTCAACGAAACACTTAACCAACTCCCACAACTCAATCTGATGGTGCAGACACTTCTGAATCATTTCCTTGTAACGAGTAAAAGCTTCGTGGAACAACTCACCCGGTAACTGTCAAAAGTGTCTAATCTCCATTCGGTCCTCGATGGTCTTCGACTGTGAATAATACTCGTTGAGGAAAACCTGTTGTATATCACCCCAGTTCTCAATAATGAGCATCGGTAGCGAGTTGAACCAGTGTTTGGCTTTGTCTTTTAGTGAAAACTGGAACAACCGCACCCGAACCTCATCCTGATCATATGTACCGTCACCGATAGACCCGTAAATAGCTGAAAAATCTGACAAGTGTGAATACGGGTCTTCCGATCCCAGTCCGTGAAAATGGGGAACTATGTTGATGTAGGACGGACGGGATTTAAATGTCGGTTGTCCCTGTACGTGAACCTGTGGGACAATCGGTGAGGCACCATCTGAAATAGCTGGTCTGAACCAACTGTTAACACCCTGAGCCGGGAGCCCATAATTCCTTCGTCTAGCCCTCGGTTCCTCGAAACCTCCCCGGTTAACCTGAATTGGCTCTCTTCGTTCCTCCCGATATCTTCCTATACCACCCCGATCCGGATTTCTGTTCCTCCACCTGTTACCTCTCACCCTAACCGGTTCCTCGACCTCATCAGCCTCTTCAACCTGTATACCCTCATTTCTCAGCTCAAACCCGTCATTCTTTGGTCCTCGTTCTTCCTCATCCCCCTATTCTTAGTCTTTAGTATGAAAATCTCGTATAATCTGCTGTCTGTGACGAGGGGTATTATTCGAGACTGATGGCCCGGGTCTGTCAAGGTTTCGGTTTTGGTTTCGGGATTGTCGGGTTGAATTTTGTGGTTGTGGATCGGTGTTTATTGGTGGTAGTAGGTCATTATTTGGTGGGTTTTGATTATTTGGTGGGTTAGGCTCGGGTTGGAAAACATTGATCTCGGATGGTGGGTTTTGGTTTTGATTCTGGTTCTGACCTTCCATGTCTGGCCGTCTAATCTGGGCTCGGTTCTGCCGAGCTAACCGTTCGATTTCTGGCTCGTAAATCAATGGAGAATTTCTTCCTGAATGGCGGGTGTGCATAAACCTGTTACCTACACAAATAACACACCCCGCGTAAAATGGGAAAACAAAATAAACTACTAAAATTAAAATAACCAAATTAAACAAATTTAAACAAAGAAATCAATTAACACATAAACACTAAGCGCACTAACTCCCCGACAACAGCGCCATTTTGATGCTAGACTGTCACAATCTAGTCAAAAACAATTAAATTAGTGTCCTAATCACCTTAAGCGAGTCAGGGTAAGTAGGGTGTCGAACCACGAGGAGTATGTGGTAAGTGTCATGTGAAACTGGTTCTTAACATTATGAAGTAGTTCAATAAAAAGTGCTGATCACACTAGCAAATGAATTTGTTTTATGATAAATGAACAAGTAAACAATTATCAAGCAATTACTAAGAGCAAATCACACCCGTGGTTCAAGTAAGTAAATAAACAGCCATCTCATGTTCACTTAACATATTAACTATCAATGATCAAGTCAGATTGACTAACTAGATAAACCTTAGGCATCCACGCTCGCTAACATACTGCACTGGTTATCAAACGGTCCCTGACAGTGTGACTCAACTAAGGACAAACGTATGCTTCATCACATTCAAACTAGTCAAAACAGCCCTATAAGTCGTTATCATAGCAACTGTCAAACTAATCGTTCTGATCGAAATAAACCTAAACCGACTAAATGCACAATAATATTAGACATCAATACTCATAGATTAATCAAAGACAATTACAAATCATTCGTTCTAAAACACACGAGAAAACTGAAAAATACAATACTCCACATCCCGGGTATGATTCGAAGCGTCTAGCCGTTCATGGTCATCATATGATCTTCAATTCTTGATTCGGGATGATGAAACATGGATTTTGTAGTGATTGGAGGTGTTATTGAGCTCCTAAAATAACCAAAGTTCATCCCCAAAACGGTTGGAATGATGATATTTCCGATCTAGGGTTTCTATGGCATATATAGCAGCTGGGCCCATGCTTTAAAACTGAATTTCGCGACCCAGTGTAAGCTACTCTGACCCCTTGCGTAGCTTACTCTGGATGAAAATCCTTACTCTGAAATCTAACTGCCTTACTCTAACCTAATTTGGCATCAGAGTAGGCTACTCTGATCCCAGAGTAGCTTACTCTGGGAGATGAATTTCAACCCATTTGTTCTCTTTGTTTCCAACACTTGTGTAACGACTCCGATCTTCCCGAGACTTCATTCCATGCTTGCATAGGTCTAACTTAATCGCGTTAAGTACCTATGACCTGAAACACAATAAACACATATGAAGTGCCAAAGTTTCTACTTTAAACGAATAAAACAACTACGTTAACGAACTAATATATGTACAAATAAACCGAACATCAAGGGTTGTTTTCGAAAAGAAACGAGGTGTTGTTACGCTACTTAACGAGCTGCTGATCCCCTAACCGAAGCACAAGTCGAATTGCTGTTGTTTTTCTAGATTTTACTTCGACTAGCCGACGACTAAGGTAAGATTATGGTTAAGTTACTTCATTATATAGTTATTAGAACCTAGCTATGGTTATAGTCGTTAAACTTAACTGATTTTCAAAATAATGTTTTATTGAATATAACAATGTTGCTTCTACATGAAGTAATGTTATCAAAACTATATTTTGGCGGGCACGTAGTAACTGGAAGGGGGATATCATCGGTAGACTCTTCTTGCCTAAGGAACGTAATTCGTATATATCCCAATCAACCGCGGGACCTGTTTGCTTACCTGGAGAAGTTTGCCAACATGATATCCTTTATTAGGCCAAAGCGTGCTATTCCAAACGTCATATAAAAATCCAAAGTATTTTTATAAAACGACTATAACTCTACTAAGATTATGTTAGACCTATGAGTCTGCTGATCAGACCTCGAGTCTGCTGAACTGAATCAGACCTAAGAGTCTGCTGATCAGACCTCGAGTCTGTTGAAACTGTAACAGACTTAAAGTCTGCCGAATAATCTTAACTAGGTACTTATTCATACCTATTATGATATATAGGTGTCTATAGCATACTAAGGGGAGAAGTTCTGATATTACCAAACCGACAACATAAGGTGAACATGTTAACCTTTTATTGTCTGAACTGATTTTACTCTTGTAATAGACTGATTGTTTATTACAAAGAGTCTGATAAATGTTGGCATGACATTATGTCTCTAAAATTGTTATAATACAAAATAGATAATAAAAAGCAACTCAGACCGAATACACATGTGCGTAGATCCAAACATAACTGATAATTGGCATACAAAACCAAGTCAGTCATAATCGGTTCTTCAACAGGGTTACATAGTCTAGGGGAGGATTGTCCCCGAACAAGGGCTATGTACTCAGGGAACCTTTGAATTGTGTGTGTAGGGCAGTGGTATAAATTCCAGGAACGACAGGCGTTCCTGCTGAGTTTGTGAAACAGAAAACTATGTTTGTATTTAACAACTGTTATAAACTGTTTTATCGAGTCAACATTTCTCCAGCACATAGCTGACGTGTTTTTCCCACCCTTGCAGGTAATTAGATGACAGTAGATGGTATAAAAGGATTGGAGTCATAGAAGATCGCTCGAGATGGCTCGTTTTTGAATACTTATAAATCCTTGTAATATTAATATCACTGTTTGTAAAACTGAAACTCGGGTATTTAATTCCCGAGTAATTTTGATAATGTAAATTAATATTTTAATATATTTAAAGACTTCCATTAAATTAAACCCGCTACTCTGATATATTTACAAAACAGGTACCAACTGTCAGTCACCCGCCTAGGCCCTGAGTTGGGGTGTGACACCATATATGTGCAGAAATATGTATATATGTGTATGTCTATCTACATGCTATATGAATAGGCGTAGGAAATAATGTGGTGTTGGAAATACTAATTATTTGTGTATACACTATGTAATGTTGGATATCACGTGGAACCATTGTGGGCTGAAGGGGGACCATAGTGGTTGATGTTACGCGGAACCGTTGTGGGCAGAAGGGGGGCCACAGTGGTTGATTTTACGAAGAACCGTTGTGGGCGGAAGGGGGGGGGGCACAGTGGTTTATTAAACACGGAAATTGGAAACACGTAGTACGAATAAACAGTCACGATTTTAACGTAAATTCGAATTTATATTATAAACTTACATACATGCATATGTACACACAAAGATACGGTTGAACATATATACAAAAGTAAATACATTTTTATATACACGTGTACATGCAATCTTTGACTGTGTGGTACGCAGAACTGATTTCATTAAAACTTATGAAATTCACCAACCATTCGTAGTTGACCTGTTTTTAAACATGTTTTCAGGTAATCAGAAAGGTGGAGTTGATTGCTTATGTGTTACATGTTTGGCTTATGATCGATGCTGTGAGCATTTGAGTTAAAAGTAAAGTAGTTGAAGAGCTACTGTAGATTGTATCATCTAGTTTGTAAAAGATGTTAGAGCGATGTAATATATTGTAAATTAGCTAGTAATGTTTCTTTATGAACAATGTATTTGATACCAATTGTATATGTTGCATTTCCGTTTTATGCTTCCGCAAATCGCTTAACGGGGTGTGACAAAAGTTGGTGTCAAAGCCATTGGTTATAAAAGATTAGGTTATCCCTTAGGATACCTATAATAATCGTAGAATCTATTATATCTGGGAAACTTAATAATGAGTAACGATTGATACTGATGGATGTCAGGATAAACTCGTAAGGCAAGTGAGTTATTATGGTCCGGAACGTAATAACAGACTTGCTTGTACGAGAGAATTCGGGGAGAAGTCGCGGAACATATCGATAGGTAAAAATGGCAACATACGTGTTTAAAGGTGATGCGGAGTATATATGTAACGTGTATACATGTTTATCTTAATCGAGGTATATGGATACGTGTACGTACGATACTACCGGTAATATTGAATCTCATCATAACGAATATTATATTCAGTTATAATTAATTTTAATTCATATTCTAATTAAAATTATATCTAACAAAAATTAATATTTTATTTTATTATAATTATAACAAATAAAATATTTTATTTCTGCCTTAATTAATAATACCCTTTACGCTGATCTAAACTATCAAAAAACGTTCTTTTATAACGAGCTGTTACACCAAAGAATATCGAGATCGGATAGCTTTATGACAAATGAGGAACCGGTGTTGCCTGTAAATAAGAATACGAGAACGCTTAAACAAGTTCAAACTGAATCTGGTGATGTGACGGAACCACAAAGTGGCTTAATATGCAAGACTCAGGAAAGAACCGTGGGAAGTGCGGCCTACATACGATAATTTCAAAAGAATATATAATACTTCTCAGCCTGGATCTAATCCTATTCTATCTACTCGTTTTCAAACAGTGAACTAAACAGTTTTTCGTCAATCTCTCCACTTTCGCCTTTCGAGAACAAACACTATTCCTAGGAAAGTACCTGGTGATGAGTTCGATTTATCAAATTATAAGTATAATAACTACTTTATTAAGTCCCCAATTTTATAACAGACTGTGACTACCAGTACATATAATGTACTAATGATATTTCAAGAAGATATGTTAATAATAATAATTTTCTTTACATATCACCAGTACAACTAACTCTGATGAACCTCCCTAACTAGCAAACTCTTCAAACAATCTATGTACGAGAACCTCCAACCTCTCCTATATTTTTTCTATTCCAATTGGTTATTATAGGAGAGAAACCTCTTGCATATGAAATTGATGATGTACTTGACTAGAATGGGACATACTTACCCCACTAGTAAATTACCACTTTTAGTAAACCCAACATGGTTGCGTGTACCGAATGACCTGGCAAAGGAATATACTCTATAGTTATATTTAACAAACTCAGTGGAATATACGAGTGCATTCCCATTATAACATGCTGATTAAATACATAACGGCTAGATGCCTACGTACGGGAGACGGGAGAGATCAGACAAAAACAATTACCCAATGAGGGGTTCGTATCGAGATAATTGTTGTGCAAATGTGAACCATTCATGATTGTATAATGTGTACTTGGATAGATAGGGGATAGTACGATATTGTTGCATATAGCCTTCGATACCCCATGCAAGCTTCTGGTAGTGTGCTATGTTGATATGGGTGACAATTGGATATTTCATTACGAACACTAACCCTTACTAGGTTAAAATTACTTGTCATTAGGTGACAACTTTCAAAATATATACAAACTTTGGCCTTTGTTAGGCTAACTTCACATACTATCCATAGTATATAGACTCGAGAACAAATCCGTGTGATACATACGTGTTAATTGAAATACATGATTGCTTGTTAATGTGATTCCTTTTATGATTAGTTGCGTAAGTGAATTTTGTTAATTGTGGGATAACAGGTTATTGTTATAGAATGGCCCCGAAGAAAGTAAACACGTTGTCTGAGGCAAATACAGCCGAGATGATCGCTCAGCAACTACAAACAGTACTTCCGACTATAGCAGCACAATACACGGCCGGTATTAATACAACTATGAATACAAATCAAGTGCCGGACACTAACGCGGCCGTAAACACTAATCCCCCTGACAAATACTAATACAACCACAAATGCTCCCCCGATAAATACTAACACTGTCACAACTAATACTCCCCTGTTAAATACTAATATTACTTTCAATAATGATAATCCCCCACTGAACTTGAACAATGGTGATAACAACCCAAATCCCTCGCAACACGGATATCATCTTAAGAATTTCATGCTATGTAAACCTATGGATTTTAGTGGTACTGAAGAACCAAATGGACTTGTAAGGTGGATTGAAAACACTGAATTTATCATTAATATCACTGATGTTCAATTTATTTGTACATATATTAGTTCATTAACGTAGTTGTTTTATTCGTTTAAAGTAGAAACTTTGGTACTTCATACGTGTTTATTGTGTTTCAGGTCACAGGTACTTAACACGCTTAATTTGGACCTATACGAGCATAGAATGAAGTCTCGGGAAGATCGGAGCCGTTACACAAGTGTTGGAAACAAAGAGAACAAATGGGTAGAAATTCAGCTCCCAGAGTAAGCTACTCTGGGATCAAAGTAGCCTACTCCGATGCCAAATTAGGTCAGAGTAAGGAAGTCAGATTTCAGAGTAAGGATTTCCACCCAGAGTAAGCTACGCCAGGGGTCAGAATAGCTTACGTTGGGTCGCGAAATTCATTTTTAAAGCATGGGCCCAGCTTCTATATAAGCCATAAAAACCCTAGAATGGAAATATCATCATTCCAACCGTTTTGGGGACAAACTTTGGCTATTTTGGGAGCTCCATAACACCTCCAATCACTACAAAATCCATGTTTCATCATCCCGAATCAAGAATTGAAGATCATATGATGACCATGAACGGCTAGACCCTTCGAATCATACCCGGGATGTAGAGTATTGTAATTTTTAGTTTTCTCGTGTGTTTTAGAACGAATGATTTGTAATTGTCTTTGATTAATCTATGAGTATTGATGTCTAATATTATTGTGCATTCAGTCGGTTTAGGTTTATTTTGATCAGAACGATTAGTTTGCCAGTTGTTATGATAATTACTTATAGGGTTGCTTGATTAGTTTAAATATGATGAAGCATAAAATTGCCCTTAGTTGAGTCACACTGGCAGGGACTGTTTGATAACCAGTGCCGTGTGTTAGCGATTGTTGATGCCTAAGGTTTAACTCGTTAATCAATCTGATTTGATCTTAGACAATTAATATGTTAAATGAACATGAGATTACTGTTTTGTTACATACTTGAAAATCGGGTGTGATTTGTCTTGTTTATTGATTGAACTTTGCTTAATATATTTACTTGTTATTAAAACCAACTCTTTGCTAGTGTGATCACCACTTTTAATTGAACTACTTCATAATGTTAAGAACCAGTTTCACATTACACTAACCACATACTCCTCGTGGTTCGACACCCTACTTACCCTGACTAGCTTAAGGTGATTAGGACACTGATTTAATTGTTTTTGACTAGATAGCGACAGTCTAGCATCAAAATGGCGCCGTTACCGGGGAGTTATTGCGCTTAGTGTTTATGTGTTAATTGATTTCTTTGTTTAAATTAGTTTAATTTGGTTGTTATTTTTATTTTTAGTAGTTTATTTTGTATTCCCATTTTACGCAGGGTGTGTTATTTGTGCAGGTAACAGGTTTATGCACACCCGTCATTCAGGAAGATATTCTTCATTGATTTACGAGCCAGAAATCGAACGGTTAGCTTGGCAGAACTGAGCTTAGATCAGACGGCCAGGCATGGAAGGTCAGAACCAGAATCAAAACCAAAACCCACCACCCGAGATCAATGTTTTCCAACCCGAGCCTAACCCACCAAATAATCAAAACCCACCAAATAATGACCTACCACCACCAATAAACACCGATCCACAACCACAAAATTCAGCCCGACAATCCCAAAACCGAAACCGAAACGTTGACAGACCCGGGCCATCAGTCCCAAACAATACCCCTCATCACAGACAGCAGATTATACGAGATTTTGATCATGTCAGTATTCACAATGAAGACGAAGAAGAGGGGGATGAGGACGAACGAGGACCAATGAATGACAGGTTTGAGCTAAGAAATGAGGGTATATAGGTTGAAGAGGTTGATGAGATCAAGGAACCGGTTAGGGTGAGAGGTAACAGGTGGAGGAACAGAAATCCGGATCGGGTTGGTATAGGAAGATATCGGGAGGAACGAAGAAAGCCGATTCAGGCTAACCAGGGAGGTTTTGAGGAACCGAGGGCCAGACGAAGGAATTATGGGCTCCCGGCTCAGGGTGCTAACAGTTCGTCAGGTTATCAGAATCAGGACGAGCAGAAGGGTAGTTCGGGAAATTTAGACGAGTCAGTTCATTCAAAACTCGATGCGTTGTTGAAGCTTGTGACAGATAATCAGAAGGAAACACAGACATAGTTCGAGTTGAGAGATAAGTCTTCTGAGGCTATGGTGAAACAGATCGGTCAGCTCACAGCAGATGTCGCGAGATTTCAGAAAAGTGCGGATCCGTAAACCCACAACATGCCAGTTCAAGCTTGAAGAAAGGTAATAGTGTGCACATCAAGGCAGTAAGTCTTGTACCTCATTTTGAAATTACATGTGTTGAAGTTGAGTCACCACCGTAGTTTGTTGAGGCGGTGGAGAATAATGATAGTGAAGAGAATGAATGTGTTGGTCAAAATGAAATGGTTTTCCAAAATGAAGTGAAATTAAAAATTGATGAGTTATCTTTTTGTGAAAATTGCACTTGTGAGAAATGTTTAAATAGTAAATCGATCAACACGGATGATGAGGAGGTGGAGGATAATACAACCTCAAGTAAACTCCAAGACCCGGGAGTGCCATTTTTATCAATTCAAAGTAGAGATTTTAAAACGGATCGGGCACTTCTAGGTCTTGGAGCTTGTGTTAGTGTCATGGCCGGCAATTTATGTGATCAGTATGAGTTTGGCCCGTTAAAAAGTGTAAACACCACCGTGGTGTTGGCGAATCAAACTCATACACAACCCCGGGGCATGGTCACAAATGCAATGGTTCAAGTGGTTGAATTTAGCTACCCAGTGGACTTCCTTGTACTTGATTATGCTAAGGGTAATATTAAACAATCTGAAGTTATACTGGGCAGGCCGTTCCTTGCCACAGCACATGCGGTAATCGACTGTGCGGAGGGATTTTTGGGCATTAAGTGTGGGAACCGTGTTAAGCAGTTATTATTGTTTGAAAATGCTACTAACCCTCTTGTTGACAATTGTGTACCATCATGCACAAATCATACAAGAGAGGGATGTTTTGTGACTGACAGGAATGAGTTGAAAAGTAACATGAAGAAGAAAGGTTGGAAGGAGATAGGCACTAAGATGAAAGATGGGGAGAAACCGACAGCAAGGAAGGGATGGAGAGAAAAGGAATCGGTGAGCTTCATTGTGACCTCACCGGTTTATGAGGATAATTGAAGTATTGGAGGCATTGTCGAGCTGCAGACACGCAATTCAGCGCTAACCGGGAGGCAACCCGGGGTTTGTAAGTGTGTTCCATTTTATTTTCTGTTTGTTGAGTCGCTGTTTGACTTTTGTATTGAGTTACGTGCAGCAAAATCCCAAGTGTGGGGAAGCTTTTGGTGAAGTGTGCATCATGGAGGTTCGGTAAGCTTTTGGTCAATTTCGTGGCATTCCAGGTACGTATTGCAAATTCCGACTTCGAAAACGTGTTCAGGGTGTTGTCGGGATGTCAAAAAGTGACCGGGTCGGAAAATGCCCGACGCAAAAATGGCAAAAACTTTCTATTCACTGGGGACAATCGCGTAGCACGATGGCCCTAGACAGCCTACCATCGCGCTACGCGATGGTGGGGGGGACATTTCTGACTTCTAATGTCATCGCGTAGCACGATGACGCCAGACCAGACACCATCGTGCTACGCGATGGTGTCCAAACCCAAATTTGATCATATTTGGGTAGTGTAGCGCGGCCCATGCTTGCTTGACCCATCGCGGGTCGTGGATCATCCGAAAAAAAATAGAAATAAATAAATAAATAAAAATTAAATATAATTAATAATAATTATATTTAGTTATATATATATATATATCACCAAATCCCACCACCGCCTTCCCACATGTTGTGATGTTTGTCTGTTGTGTATGATTTGTATTTTTGTTTGTGTTGCTTTTGGAACTTTGTGGGTGTGTTCGCTATAAACCCTCACGAGACCTCACTCGTCCACCTGGGCTACCGAGGGGTTTAAAGGGCTTATTGCATACGCTAAATGCAACCGTGATTCCTACGAAAGTGAGTTAGGTCTTTTCTTATTTTTAATTAATTAATTAACAAAACTTATTATGAATCTGACTAACTCGGCTCAGTAATGATTTTGATAATATAATAATATTAACTATCGAAAGACCTAAGTCTTATACTTGTGAGTGGTTGCTTAAACATGTCTCGAGGTTTGTGCAGATTTGGTTAGTCGGTATTGGTTGGAGTTGGAGACGTGTGTCACGAGTATATTAAGAACGAATGATTTGTATCTATTTTTGATTAATCTATGAGTATTGATGTCTGGTATTATTGTGCATTCAGCCAGTTTAGGTTTATATCGATCAGAACGATTAGTTTGCCAGTTGCTATGATAATTTCTTATAGGGTTGTTTTGACTAGTTTGAATGTTATGAAACATACGTTTGCCCTTAGTTGAGTCACACTGGCAGGGATCGTTTGATAACCAATGCCGTGTGTTAGCGAGCATGGATGCCTAAGGTTTATCTAGTTAGTCAATCTGAGTTGATCATTGATAGTTAATATGTTAAGTGAACATGAGATCGTTGTTTATTTACTTACTTGAACCCCGGGTGTGATTTGCTCTTAGTAATTGCTTGATAATTGTTTACTTGTTCGTTTATCATAAAACAAATTCATTTGCTAGTGTGATCGGCACTTTTAATTGAACTACTTCATAATGTTAAGAACCAGTTTCACTTTACACTTACCACATATTCCTCGTGGTTCGTCACCCTACTTACCCTGACTAGCTTAAGGTGATTAGGACACTGATTTAATTGTTTTTGACTAGATAGCGACAGTCTAGCATCAGCCCTCGGCACCTCAGAACTCCCTTGCACGCTCACCAAGGCTAACTATGTGAAATCTAGGGTGAAAATGGGATGGGAATGGATGAACCCGTAGCTTCCCCTTTTATACTTGAGTTTGCATGCCGTCGCGTAGTGTGATGGTCTTTTCTTCAGGGCCATCGCATGCGTGACACCGCAATTTACCAAAGAGTGCCACGTGTTGCCATGTGGTTGGCCCAGTGTCCCGGGTTACTTAGCCTGGTCATCACGTAGCGCGATGGACCAGTTGGGTTTAGCCGCCGCGTAGAGTGGCGCCCCCCTTTTTCTTGATTTGCTAAATAGCCTGTCGCGTAGCGCGATGAGTCTCAAAACTCAGATTTTTTGTTTTCAGTCCCTCAACTTCCAGAATTTTCATTTTTGGCCCAAAATTAGATGGGGTATTTTTCACGGTGTTACATCCTCCCCGCCTTTAGAAATATCTCGTCCTCAAGATTTACGTAAAGAGATGTGGATATTTACGTTTCATTTCGGACTCAAGTTCCCAAGTAAATTCTGGACCTCTTCGAGAATTCCATCTCACTTTTACTAACTTCAATCTTTTGCGTTTAAAGAACTTGGTTTGACTATCCTCTATTCGTATCGGTTCCTCCATGAACTTGAGCTTTTCATTAACTTGTACGTCTTTTAGTGGTATAGCGAGTGTCTCATCAGCTACACATTTTCGCAGATTTGATACATAAAACACGTCATGAATTCCTTGCATCTCTTCAGGTAAATCAGGACCTATTCTTTCAACAATCTTGAATGGTCCAACAAAACGCGGACTTAACTTACCTTTCTTCCCAAAACGAATAACTCCTTTCCATGGTGATACTTTAAGCAACACTTTATCTCCTTCTTTAAACTCTATCGGTTTTCGTCTTATATCAGCATAACTCTTTTGCCTATCTTGTGCTGCCTTTAGTCTTTCTCGGATTTGAATTACTTTATCAGTCGTTTTCTGGACAATTTCAGAACCAGACAATTGATTATCACCGATCTCAGACCAACATACAGGCGTCCTACACTTTCGCCCATATAATTCTTCGTATGGTGCCATCTGAATGCCTGTGTGATAACTATTGTTATATGAAAACTCCATTAAAGATAAGTGAGTATCCCAACTACCACCTAGATCTATAACACTAGCGCAAAGCATATCTTCTAATGTTTGAATTGTCCTCTCGCTTTATCCGTCGGTTTGTGGGTGATAAGCAGTACTCAAGTTTAATCGTGTACCCATCGCCTTTTGAAAATTTCCCCAAAAATTGGAGGTAAAACGACTGTCTTTGTCAGAGATAATGGATAATGGCACGTCGTGCAATGATACAATATTTTCCACATACAGTTGTGCCAACTTGTCCATACTAAACGTCTCTTGAATTGGAATGAAATGAGCAGATTTAGTCAATCTAACAACAATGACCCAAATAGCATCATTTTGACGTGAAGTCTTTAGGTAATTTCATAATGAAATCCATGGTAATCATGTCCCATTTCCAGATTGGGATCTCAGGTTGTTGTAACAAACCTAAAGGCTTCTGATGCTCAATCTTGACTTTGGAACATTTTAAACATTTTGCCACATACAAGGAAATTTATTTCTTCATTACAATCCACCAATAATCATCTTTAAGATTATGATACATCTTATCACTACCCATATGCATCATATATTTAGACTCATGTGCATCTTCCAATATCTTCTTTCGTAAAATTCCAACCATCGGCACCCAGATTCTTTTCCCTAATCTGAGTATCTCATTGTTGCCTTTTACTAGTTGATCTATCGTACCATTTTCTTTCTCGGCCTTTATATTCTCTTGTTCCAGTGCTAACTTCTGAGCTTCCTTAATTTCAGTTAATAGATCAATCTTGAGTTCTAGCCTCAGAGCTCGTACTCTCTTTGGCTTTTCGTGCTCTTTTCTACTTAAGGTGTCAGCCACAGCATTAGCTTTACCTTCATGATGGACGATTTTGCTATCATAATCGTTAAGCGTTTCCATCCATCGCCTTTGTCTCATATTCAATTCTTTCTGATCAAATATGTGCTTTAGACTTTTATGATCAGTATAGACGGTAACCTTTACACCATATAAATAATGTCGCCATAACTTCAATGAGAAAATTATAGCTCCAAGTTCAAGATCATGCGTGGTGTAATTCTTCACATGAATTTTTAACTGTCTTGAAGCATAGGCAATTACCTTCTTCCCTTGCATCAAAACGCACCCCATTCCTGTATGCGAAGCATCACAATATACAATGAAGTTATGTTGACATTCAGGTAAGGCTAAGACAGGTGCATTTGTTAATTTCTGTTTAAGAGGTTCGAATGCCTTCTCTTGCTTCAGTCCCCATTCAAATTTAACAGACTTTCGGGTCAATGAAGTCAAAGGAACCGCTATTCTTGAAAAGTTTTGTATGAATCTTCGGTAATAGCCAGCTAACCCCAAAAAACTTCTCACTTGCGTCGGGGTCTTGGGTTTCTCCCATTTAGTAATTGCTTCTATCTTGGCTGGATCAACTTGAATGCCCTTCTCGTTAACAATATGTCCGAGGAATTGTACTTCGTACAACCAAAATTCGCATTTCGAGAATTTGGCATAAAGCTTCTCTTTCCTCAATGTTTCCAGTATAGTTCTTAGATGGGCTTGATGATCTTCCTTTGTCTTGGAATAGATAAGAATGTCATCAATGAAGACAATAAAAAACTTATCCAAATAGAGCTTACAGATTCGGTTCATCATATCTATAAAACCTGCCGGAGCATTAGTGAGTCCAACTGGCATTACAGTGAACTCATAATGTCTGTATCTGGTTCTGAATGCTATCTTGGATATATCTTCTTCTTGAACCTTCAATTGATGATACCCGGATCTTAGATCAATTTTGGAAAAACAACTAGCCCCTTGTAGCGGATCGAAGAGATCTTCTATTCTTGGAAGTGGGTACCGATTCTTGATCGTTACTTTATCTAATTCACGATAATCGATACACGTTCTCATTGATCCGTCTTTCTTTTTGACAAACAATATTGGAGCTCCCCAGGGTGAAAAACTTGGTCGTATAAATCCTTTTTCTAATAATTCATCAAATTGTTTCTTCAATTCTTTCATTTCAATTGGTGCTAATCGGTAAGGTGACTTAGCGATTGGAGATGTTCCTAGAATTAAATCGATTCTAAATTTAACTTCTCGGTTAGGTGGGATTCCAGGCAGTTCTTCAAGAAATACGTCCTTAAATTCCGAGACGATTGAAACTTCTTCTATCTTTTTAGACTCAGGTTCCTTAGTTACGAATGCCATAAAGGCTAGACATCCTTTACCTAAACAGTGGCTTGCCTTGATCTTTGAAATAATTCCAATTCGACCAGATTCTTTATCGCCAGCTATTCGAATAATCTTCCTACTAATTTATATTTTTAGGGGTATTTTGTTAGATTGTTAGTTTCGTTTGATTGTTAGTTTGGTTTAAAAAAAAATTCTAAGGTCCACCGTGGACCACGGTGCAGACCGTGGCCCACGGTCTAGTCATCATAAGCTCACGGTGCAAGGGTTTGGCCACGGTACGATGGACTCTATCCATTTTGATTCAAGTTCACTGTGGACCACGGTTCAGACCATGGCCCACAGTCCCATCCATAACAGACATTGACTTGGTCAAAGGTGGGCCACGGTGCAACGGCGCCAAAATTTGACGTGAGGTCGAAGACTCACTCAAAAATAAACCAATTACAACTAAATAGATAGCAGTAAGTGGGTGTCGAACACAAGGAGTTGTGGATTATGTGTTAAATAGGTAGCTTAACAGTTAAACGAAATATAAAAGTAAATGACACGAAGTAATTCTCAAGTTGGTTTTGATTTGATTTTATAAACTAATTATATTAAACGAAGGTTATAAACGATTGATTAAGCAAGTATTTCTCTTGAAATTCGGGTTAACACGCAACATTCTTGTTTAAGTTCAATGGATAAATCATAATATCTTGATTTTGTGTAAACGTAATTGTTTGTGATTGAGCAAGAACTAAGTACTCGGATTACTAGAACGCGAGGTTGTTACTTGTTAATCAATCAATACGTTTTTAACCCTAATTTCTTCTACTGAATCTTAATTGTCAGCGACACCAAGAACGTATAGAACAAAACTAGATTGAAACAATATGGACAAGTTACAAACATCATAATTATACTAACATCATAATTAGATAATCAATCTACGTGCAAGAACAAGAAACAAAAGTTTTTTGTAATTAACCTTACATCCAAGAGAAATACCAAGAGGAACTAGCCACTCATGGTTTGAGAAATCATCATAATATCAATTGTATGCAACATCAAATGAATTAAAATGCACCAAATAATGATTACCAATCCAAAGATATTGTTCTTCACTCTCCAAATTCGTCCCCCAATGTTTCTTGATGAAAGATACCCAAAAGACCAGCCAAAGCGGCCTATTAAACAAGCACTAATCTGACAGTTACGGCCGGACCGTGGTCCACGGTCTGGAACGTGGGCCACAGTCCCCTTCACGGTGCCTATAACCCTCCATGGTATGGTGTACTCTGGAGCTTTTGTTCCCATTGGACCGTGGTCCACGGTCTGGACCGTGGGCCACGGTGGAGCTCGCTTCCACGTTTTGTTTTTTCGTATCTCTCTCGTTCCAGCTCCATTTTCTTCACCATTTTCGTCCATGTTCTCATAACGACATTCTCTAGCTCCTCAAACCTGCAAACACACAAGCAACCGTAGTCAACTAATTCCACGGAATTAACTTAATCCCGCAAGTATATTTCTATCTTAGTTGCTTCCCTACGGGTCGCTCGTCACCAATTCGGAGTTAGTATTTCTATAGCTTTGTCGTTACATAGGATTCGGGCTTGATTGGCGGCTAACCAATCCATTCCTAATATAACATCAAATCCAGCTAACTCCATAGGTAATAGTTGAACTGGCATATCATGCCCAGCTAAGGAAATATAGCTATTTAACACATCAGATATTTTGATTAAGGTTCCATTAGCCGTTTCCACTTCATAACGGGTACTTAGTTTTGCTAGAGGTTCATTTAGCAGATTACAAAACTTATAATCTATAAAACTTTGATTAGCTCCTGAATCAAATTAAACCCTAGCATAAACATTATTAATAGGGAACCTACCAGTAATCACGTCTGATAATTCTCCTGTCTTTTAAGTGTTTAACATGAATGCATGTGCATTCCCTTTCTTTCCATCATTTCAGGCACCACTACCACCGGCGCCACCTGTTACCTGTCTTTTCTTTGTGCATTCCGCACTGAAGTGCCCTTTCTCACCACATTCGAAACAAACTATCAACTTTTTTCCTACAATCTTCCTCCTTGTGACCTGGTCTCTTGCAGAAATTACAAATCGAGAATGGATCAAACTTACGAACATCTTTCCTCACAACTGGTCTCATACACTTCCCATCATGTCTTTTTCCACAGTTCTTGGAAAGTGGTCGGTTGAATACCACCGTCCTTTTGTTTCCCTTTCCAAACTTCTATCTACTCTCATTCTCTCTTCTCTTCTCCACCACATTCTTCTTTTCCTCTTCTCATTTCTGATCATGCTTTCCATTAAATACCCTGCTAGGTCAATAGCAGACTCGATGGTAGCAGGCATGTGTGATCTCACATGATCACGGATCTCTTTCATCAAACCATAAATATATCGGGTCACTTTGTTGTATTCTGGAGTGACCAGATGAGGTACGAGTCGAAAGTACTCAAGGAATTTGGCATTGTATTCCTTTAGATTGGTCCCTATGACTTTGTGATTCCATAGTTTTGTCTAGATTTGATCAATCTCATGGACCGGACAAAACCTTTGTTTAATCAACTTCTTGAAAGTTTTCCTTTCCAGGTTATACACATTACTTCTTCCCTTGATCTCGATCAAAGTATTCCATCACTCCAGCGCCTCTCCCTTGAACATCTGGGACGACTACTGGATACTTTCTTTTTCAGTACATTTACTTACAATCACTATGGACTCCATCTCCTCAAGCCATCAGAGCGTAGTTATTGCTCCTTTGTCTCCATAAAATTATTTCGGTTTGTATACGAGAAAATCTTTAAAGGTACATTCCGTGTCAAATTTTACTCTTTTTATCTTGCTCGGGACATGTTCAGCAGTGGAGCTCTCGTAAACTTCATTTTTCTTTTCATTTTCAACTTTAGCCATTTTGGATTCCTTTCTTTTAGAGTGCACAGACACACTATGGCTTAGTTGTACTTGTTTTGTTGATTTAGATTTGGCCAAACTTTTAGAATTTGACGTGTGTTCTTGAACTATATTTATTAGAGGCGTTATAGTTTCCTTGATTAATGGAGAAATTGCTTCCTTTATCATATCATGAATGCCTCCAATATATTCTTCCAGGAGTGATTTATTATTATTTTCTAGAGTTTTCACCTTGTCAGCTTGACTCCCTTAACTTATTTGAGTTCTTTGTTGTTCAGACATTCTGTAAATTTAATAAATACACAGATTCAAAACACAAGACATGGGCTTTTATTTCTTTCACAAAATATTACATAAAGACGGAAAAACATGCTTAAAGAAAAACATTAATTTAATTCTAGTCCTTAGACCATTTCTTAACCAAACTCTTCATCTTATCACATTTCTTGATGATCTTGTTACTTCTCTTTTTCTTCTTAATTCTTTCGTTCCTTAGTTCGTCCATCACCAAGTTGGGTTGGTTAGGATACCCTACTGGTGTGGATGCAGAAGGAAAAAGATAAGTTTTTTCCCTTGGGTATATGTGAGGATTAGCTACATAAGCCTGCATTTCTTCATCGGGAATATTCGTTGTATAGAATTCCTCGACGAGATGGGCCTCCTCCCGTATCTCGTTTGCTTGTTCAGACTCAGTCGGTATAGTACCTTGGTATGGTGGAAAACCAGGAACCTCAGAATGGTGGATTGGTCCTTGGGTTGGTCTTGCTAAAATCTGACAACCTGGTGGTGGCGATCCAAAATGCCACAGACTCTGGTTGGAATGACAATTCATCCAGCTAGAGGATTCAGTACTTGTCTCCTGTTTAACCCTACTCCGAACTTCCATATGCCCGTATGGATAACAGTTTGGGTTACCATTCGGTGGAACACTTTCTGAAGTGTCACTTGATATTTCAATTGGCATTTCGGGGCTTCCTGGAACATATACTGGTCAGTTTCCGTAAGCCCGGTAGGGATCAATTTGATCAACAGGGTCCATCTGGTTCATCGAGATTGGATTCATCGGGTTATTAAAGTTATTCAGATCAGCCGGATTCGTGTACACCGGTTCAGTTGGGTTCACCGATACAGTTGGCCATTTAGGATCAAAATTTGTGCTAGCTCTATCTGACGGCTCAGCATCGGGGTAGTATTTAACCGCCTTGTGACCTGACATTTTTGTCTGTAAAAATTTGTATACGACATCTGCATATATATAATCTTAGGGATAGGTAGACTACCAATCATAAATTATCCCTACTTATTAGATAAATGGTTAAAGCTTAGGTACTAATTTATATTAATACCTAATTTGCTGAAACTGATGGCTCTGATACCAACCTATCACACCCCGACTTAGGGCCTAGGCGGGTGACTGACAGTTAGTACCTGTTTTGTAAATATATCAGAGTAGTGGGTTTATTTTAGCGGAAGTCTTTAAATATATTAAAATATTAATTTATATTATCAAAATTACTCGGGAATTAAATAACCGAGTTTCAATTTTACAAACGATGATATTAATATTACAAGGATTTATAAGTATTCAAAAATGAGTCATCTCGAGCGATCTTCTTTGACTCCAATCCTTGTATACCATCTACTGTCATCTAATTACCTGTAACAGTGGGAAAAACACGTCAGCTATGTGCTGGTAAAATGTTTACTCGATAAAACAGTTTATAACAGTCGTTAAATACAAACATAGTTTTCTGTTTCACAAACTCAGCAGGAACGCCTGTTGTTCCCGGGATTTGTACCACTGCCCTACACACATAATTCAAAGGTTCCCCGAGTATATAGCCCCTGTTCGGGGACAATCCTCCCCTAGACTATGTAACCTTGTTGGAGAACCGGTTATAACTGACTTGGTTTTGTATGCCAATTATCAATTATGTTTGGATCCAGACACATGTGTATTCAGTCTGAGTTGCTTTTTATTATCTATTTTGTATTATAACGATTTTAGAGACATAATCTCATGCAAACATTTATCAGACTCTTTGTAATAAACAATCAGTCTATTACAAGAGTAAAATCAGTTCAGACCATAAAAGGTTAACGTGTTCACCTTATGTTATCAGTTTGGTAATATCAGAACTTCTCCCCTTAGTATGCTATAGACATACATATCATAATAGGTATGCATAAGTACCTAGTTGAGATTATTCGGCAGACTTTAAGTCTGTTACAGTTTCAGCAGACTTGAGGTCTGATCAGCAGACTCTTAGGTCTGATTCAGTTCAGCAGACTCTTAGGTCTGACCTAACCTTAGTAGAGTTATAGTCGTTTTATGAAAATACTTTGGATTTATATATGACGTTTCGAATAGCACGCTTTGGCCTAATAAAGGATATCACGTTGGCAAACTTCTCCAGGTAAGCAAACAGGTCCCGCGGTTGATTGTGATGTATACAAATTACTTTCCTTAGGCAAGAAGAGTCTACTAATGATATCCCCCTTCCAGTTACTACGTGCCCGTCAAAATATAGTTTTGATAACATTACTTCATGTAGAAGCAAAATTGTTACATTCAATAAAAAATTATTTTGAAAATCAGTTAAGTTTAATGACTATAACCATAGCTAGGTTCTAATAACTATATAATGAAGTAACATAACCATAATCCTACGTTAGTCGGCTAGTCGGAGTAAAAACTAGAAAAACAGCAGCAATTCGACTTGTTCTTCGGTTACGGGATCAGCAACTCGTTAAGTAGCGTAACAACACCTCGTTTCTTTGTGAAAACAGCCCTCGGCACCTCGAAACTCCCTTGCACGCTCACCAAGGCTAACTATGTGAAAATGGGATGGGAATGGATGAACCCGTAGTTGCCCCTTTTATACTTGAGTTTGCAGGCCGTCGCTTAGCATGATGGTCTTTTCTTCAGGGCCATCACATAGCGCGATGCCACAATTTACCAGAGAGTGCCACGTTTTGCCATGTAGTTGGCCACGTGTCCCGGGTTACTTAGCCTGGTCATCGCGTAGCGCGATGGACCAATTGGGTTTGGCCGTCGCATAGCGCGGCGCCCCCCCCCCCCCCCTCTTTTTCTTGATTTTCTAAATAGCCTGTCGCGTAGCGCGATGGTATAATTCCTGAGACCATCGCGTAGCGCGATGAGTCTCAAAACTCAGATTTTTCATTTTCAGTCCCTCAACTTCCAGAATTTTCATTTTTGGCCCAAAATTAGAAGGGATATTTTTCACGGTGTTACATATAGTATTTATCACGTATCACCAAACACTGTGGCCCCCCTTCCGCCCACAATATCCTTGTGGCCTCCACTGCCCACGTTATCCCCATGGCCGTTACAGACCATGTTATCCCCATGACCGTTACAGACCACGTCATTCCCTATGGTCGTTTGATGTAACACAAAGTGGACATCTTGTTGCATCGAATTATCCTCATATTTTGGTTGAACTCCATGCAAATTCATTGTATTTGATACTTATTTAAGTTACTTGTGAATTTGCAGGTCCGAGAGCCCGCCTGATGAAGATATGAAGAAAAGAGGGCATTTCCAATACAAATTCCACAAATCTGCCAACCTTGCATGACCATGCGGATTTTGGCATGACCATGCCAACCCAGTATGCATGCCAGCACAAGACAGTGCAGACCATTTTTGACCCTGCACGACCATGCCACTTTTGGCATGACCATGACGTCCAAGCCGCACGACAGTGCATGCCAATGCAAGAACCAGTGCCGAGCCGCACAACCGTGCCACTTTTTGGCATGACCGTGCCAAATTAGAGAAAACTACAAAATTGGTCGGGAGAAAGCAAAACATTGACTTACTATATCTGGGCACGACCATGCACTTTTTGGCACGACCGTGCCAAGTGACCATACAGCTTATAAGCCTTCAATTCTCTTCATTTATGGTGTGGAGACTTAGGGGAATTCTCTGAATTGCTGGAAAATTATTGTGTGTGTTAGAGGGAATTCAAGGCTTTCATCTTTGTGTGATCATCCTTTCAAGTAGCAATCATCATTCATCTTATTTTGCAATCTTTTGTTCTTGACAATAATTTGTAAGATTACTTTGATTTTGGTTGTTGTATTAAGCCTTATGGGCTAAATACTCTTGTTACTTAGATTATGTTGAAACTTTTGCTTATGTGATGTTTATCTATGCATGATTATGGTAAGTTGGTGTTCTTCAAGTTTATGACATGTTCTTGAATAAAGTTTAATCTTCAAATTAGCATAATTGATTATCCGTTAATCATTAGATCATGAAAATTTAGACACTTATTTCTGGAATTATGTACTGATTTAATAATTTATAAAAAATCATTTTATATGCTTTATTTAGCCCGAAAATCATTCGTTTATACCAAATGATTTCCGAAAAATCCGCCAAAACTTCTGAATGGTCAGAATACCTCCCAAAATAACCTGGAAAAATTCCAAAAGGTAACAATCATACCTGAAGAGGTATGTACCCGCCTCAACACCGAGTGAGGCGGGTCAACCCACAAGATATAGACAAGAGGCTTGAAATCAAGATATTATGAAGGCACAAAGCCAAAACCTATGCGCATGGCGCATATCACATGCTCATGCATCACATATGCTCATGCATCACATATGCTCACGCATCACATATGCTCACGCGTATCACATGCTCACGCACCATATATGCTCACGCATATCACATCTGCGCGTGGCGCATCCGCGCGTGGCGCATATCACATGCTCACGCATCATACATGCTCACGCATATCACATCTGCGCGTGGCGCATCCGCGCGTGGCGTATATTACATATGCTTGTGCATATCACATCTGCGCATGAAACATCTGCGCGTGAGAATAAAGAGAAGACCTCGCGCATCCTCAGGATAAGCGCATATCACACATGCACATAATCAACCTCGTCCTTATCCAAATCAGGATAAGGACAACCTTGATTGTGCACGTCAGACAACCTTCCAGAAGGTATCCTTTAAGGAATAAGAATATGCTGATGTTGACAGCTACCAATGAAAGGTGGACAACTCAGCAAAACCCATGTGCTACCACGTGATTGCACATGGGTCAGGTAAAATACCTGGGTCAGAGAATAATCAATGAAAAAGCACCAGGTGTCCTAAGGACACGTGGCGCAAAGCAATAGGAGGAGGCCAAAAAGGCCTTAATTGGGTCTGAGCCCAATCATTGGAAACCCTAGCACTATAAATACCACACCACCTCCACAAGGAGGAAGGACACAGAAAATAGTAAGCAAGAAAATACATTCCAATTACTCACTCTCAGATTATTATTATCTTCTCCTACAATCTCTTATTCTCACACCGGAGGATTACCCCAAAGAGGACCCCCTCTGTCCCTTTCTGAGGGGTAAGTTTACGGTGCTGTTTATTTTGTAGGTGGAAGAACTCGTACTCCGGAGAACCATCGGTGAAATAGCATAATCACACCCGAGGAAAGTTGATCGTCTACCAGTGAGTCGATCCACGTTTCTTCATTGGCGCCATCACCTGTTACAACGGCAACAAAATCTCATCAGTTCTCTAAAAAAAAATTTCACCATGGTTTCTGGTGTTCGTAACAGCGATCAAGTTCTGGAGGATATTGAGCGTGAGGATGTTAATGAGGGACAGCAGTTTCTGAGGGTGCCGCGTGATTCTACGCGCACTACCAGTAACCATCCCTTCATCACAACTCCTCATAGCCAGACTGAAACTCCTCCAGACGATCTCACGTTCCAAAATCTTACCGGCGCGAAACAAAAAGGACCAATGGGTCCAGAAGATGAAACCAATGACCCTAAAGAATGGCTCATAAACGAGCAACGACGTCTAATGGACAAGTACAATGAGCTGGTCAAACACAAAAAGTTAGCCGACTTAACACAAAGGCTAGCGTTTGACAAGCAAACCGTTCATGGAACAAAAAGGGCGCGCGCGCCGGAAGATGGTCACTCTGTTCACACTGAACACGCTGAGTTTAGTGATGAAGAAGTGCACAGCATGAGAAAGATGCGAGATACTCATGCAGGAGGCTCACAGCTCCGCGCGCACATGAACATGGCGCCTGGAGCCAAAGCCGACCTGGATCTGTACACACCATACAGCCCACCAGTGAGAGGGCAAGTGGACGTAACCACACCGTACAGGCCAGCCATCTTGGTGAAACATTCAAAATTCACTGAGCGCATCGCGAAGGCCCCCATTCAGCACAAAACCAAGATGCCAAGTGGTTTGGGCAAATATGACGGCACAACAGATCCAGACGATTTCTTACAAGGTTTTTACAACACTGGAAACCTAGAAAGCTGGACGATGCCAACATGGCGTCACATGTTTGCTCGCTGCCTCACGGGCGCGGCGCGTGTTCGGTTCGAGAGCTTGCCGACTGGGCAAATCGATGGGTTCGAGGAACTATTGGAAAAGTTCCAAGCCCACTTCGTACAGCAGCGCAGACACACGCGCGACCCTGATGACATCATGCACTGCGTGCGCAGGAATGATGAAACGATTGAAGACTACATAACTCATTTCAATCAGGAGTCTCTGGCAATCGGAGGTATCACTGAGCAACTTTTGCGCGTGGCCTTTATACAAGGCGCGCGCAGTGATCAACTCCGCAGAGCTCTCGTGAGCAGAGATGGCATGCCAACCACTTGGGCCAAGCTAATGGAAGCATCGCGAGTCTTCGCGAGAAATGAAAAACAAATTGCCCAAGATAGAGCGAGAGAAAGAGGGCATCAAGTAGAGGCACCGCGCAACAACGAAAGAAGGGGCAAACAGAACTCTGTGTGGTCCAGGTTGCAACCAACCAGTTTTTCTCCCGCAGAAAAGCAGGCGCAACCAAGCTCACCCCAGCCCCAAAAAGACATTCGTAATCGCGGAGAAGGTGATAAGAGGGAAGGCGGCAGAGATCCTAACAGACCTCTGCCAAGAATATGGACTCCCCTCACTAAAACGCCTTCACAAGTGTTAAGCACTGAGAATGTCCAGTTCAAAAGCCCCAAGCCACTACACTACAAGGGACCATCAAACAGTGGCAAGTATTGTGAGTTTCACAAGTCCACAGGACACAACACTGATGCATGCCACCACTTGAAGGATGCAATCGAAAAAGATGTGAAATCAGGCAAGCTGGCTCACCTGGTGAAAAACTCAAGACCAGAAAATGAACAACCAGAAGGAGCCTCAGCCAGCAAAAAGTTCAAAAGAATCTGTGTAGCCGAGGGAGGAAGGCAAGGGCAAAGATCAAGAAAGAGAAGCGCGCAAATCCAAGGAGATTGGCGTGAGCAACAAGTAATCTTCCCAAGAATCAGGGGAGGCCCTTCTATCAGCAGTCCTCTTGTCATCACTACACACATTGCTCATTATGAAGTGTCAAAAGTCCTGGTGGACACTGGCAGCGAATCAGACATCATGTATGAGCAATGTTTCAGGAAGTTGGATCCAGCAGACCAAGCAAGGCTTGAAATTGTGAATGCACCAATCTCTGGTGTTTCAAATGAAATCATTCATCCCCTATGTCAAATACAATTTGAACTAACTATGGGGGATGAGAAACACAAGCGAGCCGAAGTTGTCAACTTCTTGGTCTTGCCCACCACTTCATGCCACAATATGATCTTGGGTAGGGGAACGATTGCCCAATTCAACGCCATACCGTCGCCAGCGCACGGCGCGTTGGGGTTCCCAACACCAACAGGTGTAACTTTTGTATACCGAGATCATTTGTGTGCAGTGACAAGTACACCACGGGAAGGGAGAATGAAACTTCCAATGGCAGACAACGCGCCAGAGGAATGGATTCTCAACCCAAAATTCCCGGAGCAAACAATCACAATTGGCGCTACGATATCAGACGACACGAGGTTGAGAATGAAAAGATTGCTCACAGCATATATGTCGGTCTTCGCGTGGCAACACTCTGATATGACTGGGTTTCCGCGAGACCTGGCGCAACATTCTCTCAACACGTTCAAGTCTGTAGAGCCAATTGCTCAAAAGAAGAGAGTCATGGGGGATGAGAAGGCGAGGGCCATGAATGAGCAAGTTGAGGATCTATTGCGCGCAAACACCATCCGCCCGATACGATACCAGACATGGGTAGCCAATCCTGAGATGGTAAAGAAAAGTAGCGGGTCGTGGAGGATGTGCATTGACTTCAAGGACCTCAACAAAGCATGCCCAAAAGATTGTTACCCCCTCCCAAACATCGACGCAAAGGTGGACTCCGTGGCGCCATTCAAGCTCAAATGTTTCCTGGATGCCTACAAGGGCTATCACCAGATTCAAATGGCACCACAAGACGAGGACAAGACTGCCTTCAGAACCGACAAGGGTGTTTTTTGTTACACAAAAATGCCCTTTGGTTTGAAGAATGCGGGAGCCACCTACCAAAGACTTATGGATGCCGTTTTCAGCGAGCAAATTGGAAGAAACCTAGAAGTCTACGTGGATGATTTGGTGATCAAAAGCAGGGAGGAAAAACAAATGCTCAAAGACATCGAAGAAACCCTTGGGCGCCTAAAGGAAGTTAACATGAAGCTCAATCCGAGCAAATGCACTTTCGGCGTACAAGAGGGAAAATTTCTAGGTGTAATGGTCACCAAGGATGGTTTCAAGGTGAACCCTGAGAAGGTGGAGGCCATCCTTGACATGCCCTCGCCATCCACCATGAAAGAAGTCCAAAAGTTGAATGGGAGATTGGTATCAATCAACAGGTTCCTAGCGAACCATGCAAGCAAATCTACCCCATTCGTTAACACATTGAGAAATTGCCTAAAGAAAAGCCAATTCAAGTGGACTCCTGAGGCCGAGCAAGCTTTCAGTGAGATAAAAGAATGTTTGATAAATCTGCCCGCGCTCACAGCTCCACTTCCTGGTGAAACTTTGACATTGTACCTATCAGCAGGAGAGCGCGCCATCGGCGCAGTATTGTTGGTGGATCGCAAGGGAATCCAAACGCCAATATACTATGTGAGTCGGGTGCTGACAGATCCTAAGACGCGCTACTCCATCATGGAAAAGTTAGTTTTGTCACTAACACACGCGTCGCGCAAGCTTCATAGATATTTCAATGGTCATCCCATTGAAGTTCTGACTGGTTACAACATCCAGCAAGTCTTGCGGCGTCCCGCGCTCTCAGGAAGGCTGACAAAATGGGCGCTGGAATTAGGAGAGCACACGATCGCCTATAAGCCCCGTCCAGCAATAAAGGGACAAGTCTTAGCTGATTTCATCGCAGAAATCCCTGAAGGAAAAATTGAAGAGGCTCAGCGCGAGGTTGATCCTCCGCGAGCCAATGATGAAGAAAATGTTTGGAGATTATTCACTGACGGAGCTTCAAACAACGAAGGGTCCGGCGCAGGCCTCAAACTGGTGAATTCAGAGAATCATGAATATACTTACGCAATCAGGTTGGATTTCAAGAGCACCAACAATGAAGCTGAGTATGAAGCTCTGCTGGCTGGCCTGCGCATCGCGCACAAATTCGGAGTTAAAAAGCTAGAGGCCCATGTTGATTCATACTTGGTAGCAGCACAGATCAATGGCCTTTATGATGCCAAGGAGAACACCATGCCTCTGTATCTAGAGCAGGCGAAAAAGCTCATCGAGCAATTTGACTGCTTCAGAATCATACATATTCCGCGCAGTGAAAACAAGTCTGCTGACGCGCTGAGTAAGATGGCATCAACCAGCTTCGATCACTTTGGCAAAGATGTCAGGGTAGAAGTAATGAGCAACCCGTCGGTGGGAGCGAAGTCTGTCCTTGTAACTCATACAACACCTTCATCATGGATAACTCCAATAATGGAATTCTTGATGGAGGGAAAGGTACCAGACGATCGCGCACAGGCGAGGAAGATAAGACACAAGTCGCAGAACTATGAACTGCTTGATGGTACATTATATCGACGCTCTTATCTTGGACCGCTCATGAAATGCCTAGATGCTGAGGAAGCAAGCTATGTGATCAGAGAGATACACGAAGGAATCTGTGGAATACATGCTGGCCCGCGCATGGTGGTTGCCAAGGCAATGAGCGCAGGTTACTATTGGCCAGGCATGTACTTGGACGCATTAAAAGAGATCCAAAAATGCAAAGCATGTCAGAGCTATGCGCCAAACACCATGCGGCCAAAGAACAACTTGATTCCGGTGACCTCCGCATGGCCTTTCCACAAATGGGCAATCGATATTGTGGGTCCCCTACTGCAAGCGCAAGGGCGAGTAAAATTTTTGGTAGTGGCAGTAGACTATTTCACAAAATGGGTTGAAGCCAAGCCACTAGCAAAAATCACTGCCGAAGCGATGAAGCAGTTTATTTGGAGCCACATCATATGCCGTTTTGGCCTTCCCATGGAAATTGTGAGCGACAATGGCAAACAATTCACTGACAGGAAGATATCCAGCTGGCTTAAGGAATTGCGCATCAACCAAATCTTCACTTCAGTATACCACCCTCAGGGGAATGGCCAAGTGGAGCGCGCGAACCAAAGCTTGCTAAATGGGCTGAAGAAAAGGTTGGAGGGAGAATCCCATTCTTGGGTCGAAGAGCTACCTAATGTCCTGTGGGCGCACAGGACATTAAGCAAAACCAGCAATGGCGAATCCCCGTTCAGCCTAACCTATGGAACGGAGGCTATGATTCCAGCAGAAATTGGATGCCCATCCCATAGAGTGCTCATGATGAGCAAGATTGATAACGAGCGCGAAAGGAGGTTGGATCTCAACTTACTTGAAGGGCGCAGAGAGGCGGCTATCATCAGTGAAGCCAAATACAAGAAAAAACTGGAAAAATATTACAATCAGCGCGTGAAAGAATGCCACTTCAAGAAGAATGATTTTGTCCTTCGAAACAATGAAGCTAGCCGCGCGATACCCCCGGGAAAGATGTCCCCCAATTGGGAGGGACCTTATCAAGTCTCGGAAGAATTGGGAAAAGGCGCATACGCTTTAAAAGATTTGAATGGAAAGAAGATCCCGCGCGCATGGAACGCGGCACAGCTTAGAAAATGTTTCATGTAAAAATTGTCAAGTTTGTAATCAAGGCTTTTTAAGCCATTATGATTAATGATACGCGCTATCTTCTCTTAATGTGGATTCTATTACCTTTTGCATACATGTTTCACACTTCCCTTTATTAATTTTGAGCAATATGACAACATTGTATTGACATCAAAACAAAAAATAAAACGAAGTAAAACATACATGCGCGAGCTTCAAGCTCAAACGCGTTAACGAGTCTTAACTCTAAAACGTCAGGGCCTTAGCCCAATAATATGAGCCTTAGCCCAATAATGTGAGCCTTAGCTCAAATCACTCACAACATCCATCCTACATGCTGCGCAGCCTGACCATAAAAATACCTAAGCACAACTAAGGCAAAGCACATGCCAAAACATAGTTGTTAAGGTCTCAGGTCGAGGTCGCGCATGAAATTGTAATGGATATCTGAGTAACACATACTGACACGTAAAGGCTAAAAAACTCATAATTCCCTATAATAAATGCGCGATAACGTCGCGCAAAAGAGGAATAATGAAACGCCAAAGCACGTGTCAACATGGTCAGGATATTGCGAAATCACTTACAATATGACAAGGTTTAAGTATAATAATTTCCTTACAACCTTGTTCTTATTTCAACGTGCAAGCATATCTTATATTCAACAAGCAAACATGCAATATAAAGAGATGAATGGGGAATGCGCAAGATGCGAATAAGGGAAAAACAAAATTTCATTCCAAAGCATTGAAATTTACAAGTTTACAAGATGATGAGATACAAACTACAAATAAAAAAAAACATGAAGGGCTTCTCAAGTCTCCACGTCGACGTCAGCCTCTTCATCGCCCTCATCACCGCCCTCAGCATCTAGCGCAGCCCGCTCCTCATCTCCAAACTGACCATAGTCAAGTTGTTCGTCCTGAATGGAGTCTTCTATCACAATAGTGTCAGGAGCGGGTCCTTTGGCCACGCCAGAGCCGCTAGCGGGGGCAGCATTCCCCGCGCCATCATCACCGCCACCAGCCCCTTCACACTCATCAAGTAGCTTCTTTAGCGCGCCGAGATCGGGCTGGTCAGCAAGCGCGGCTATCTGCAAATCATAAGAAAAAGTATGAGTACAAAAACACTTGGAAAATAAATCAAGGTAAACTCATTAAGGTTAAAATACCTGCCCAAGGATGGGAATGGGAGTATTCAAATACTTATCCCCCATCTCGGCCATATCCGCGCAGACAACGTCGAGCTGATAAGGGTAGTCGGATGGGTTCTTCTTCAGTGCGCTATATTCACAACCATCCTTGAACCCTTCAGCTCGACCCACCAAGCGCGAGGCAGCGTTGCAATCCATCACAAGGGTCTGAAACTCGTCTGAATATTTCATCGCGTAAGCGCAACGAGTCATACCCTGTGAGATTAGCCATTGGCGATCCTGCGCGAGGGAAGAAACAGTCGTCTCGAGGGCAGGAATCTGAGAGTTTAACAACTCAACAGTTTCCTTGGTCTGTTTCAGCTCCTCTTTGTCGGACGCTGCTGCCGCCAAGGCTTCTTCCTTTTCCGCTCGCGCAACATCGAGTGCTTCCTGGCTAGACGCTGTCGTCGCCAAGGCTTCATCTTTCTCGGCCCGCGCGGCCGCCAGCTCCTTCTTCAGGCGCGCAACCTCACTCTCCAATGATGATTTGTCAGTTATAGACTGGACAAGAGCTTGGTCACGCGCCTCCGCGTCCAGCTCCAAGTCGCGCACTCTACGCGCGTACTTGGCCGCGTCCGCCTCGGCCGCCTGTAGCTTCTCCCGCGCAGCCTGTAGCTCATGCCCGCGCTTCACGAAGGCGGCGTTGGCACTTGCTCTGTTCTCGCTGAGCTCTGCTTGGAGTTTCTCAGCTCTCTCTCGAGCATCAGAAAGATTCCAAGCAGACACTTTAGCCTCTTGCTTGGCTTCCGCAAGAGCGTCACGTACCTTTACGTAATCATAGCGAAGCTCTTGGGAGGCAGCAAAGAAAGCCGACCTAGCAAACAGATGATCGTTGAGCAAGTCCACGCGAGCGCGGTCCTCCTGAAACCTCCTTTCAGCTGGAGGCACAGAATGAGCCCAGAAGTCCTCACACACACCCATGGACTGAAATGAGCTGTCCTCAGTAATATTCCATCTCGGGCGGTAAATGTGATCGGCTTCCTGCAAACACAAAGTAATGATCTAAGTCATCAAAACACTAATATGGAAGTCCGCGCAGCGGAGCAAAAAACGAACCTATACCTGCGGGGATGAAGCAGAAAAGTCAGCGCCAGCCCCACGAGAAGACTGCGCCGCGAAATCTCGTGGCGCTGCAGGGCTGGCGCAGCCGCTGTCGGAGCCTTCAACTTGAACCTCCTCATCCTCCTCTGAAACAGGCCTTTTCTCCTGCGACCTAGAAAAACCAAAATCAGTCTCGCGAGGAGGGCTGCGCGCAGGAGGAGGTGAGGGAGGTCTCGACGCCGCCAGGTCGGCGCGTAAAACGGCCTCCTGCTCCTTAGTAATCCCGATGAGGGGAGATTCAGCGCTTGCAGGAGCAGGAGCAGAACCAACGGCGCTGGCACCGGCGCCAGCAGTGCCGCCAGCAGCTTGTGCGCCAGCTATGACTCCTATAAAAAATCAACAAAGAGAAATGGTTCATGACTTGATCTAAAAAGAGAAAAGTCAGAAAATAAAAGTGCAATACATACCTTGGCGCACCGCCGTTCGCGAGTTAAACATCGCCATGAAGTCCATTCTTCCCCTTTTTGGGGGTAAAACAGGGGACTTCGAAGCGACATCCGGCGCAGCCTCGGCACCTTGTTGCGCCTGAGGTTGATCCACCAAGGTCGCCGGCTCTACAAACATTTGAGTGAGCAAAGATTCATTAGTAATTCTATCAGAATCGCGCTCATAAAACCATAAAGTATAAAGTATACCTGTCGATGAGGAAACGGCAGGCGCAGCGCCGCTTCCCTTTTCCGCCTCGCGAAGGGAGGAGGTGGCGGCACCATACCTCGTGTGGACAGGAGGTCTGCCCACATTTTGAGGCAAGGAAGACAAGGAAAACTTGGAGGTAAACTCCTGGGTTTTCTCAAGTCCCCTCGCCTGAGTAGGAGGATCCTGAGCAACAGGGGCATCATCTTTCTTCTGTTTCTTACTGGCCCCTACGCCAGTTTTCCCCTTAGCTTTACGCTTTAGTTGGGGCACCTCAGCCTCCTCCTCCTCCTCCTCTTCCGCGAGCTCCAACTCGTAGTTCTCGAGCGCGTCTACAATACGTGCAACAGAAATGTTAGCCAAATTTGATATTATAGAGGCATAAGCATAAGTACAAAGGCTTACCAGGCGCGTCGCTGTCAAAGCGAAATCCCAGATCAACAGGGATGAACATGTCATCGAAGCGATCGGGAAAACCAACCTCCCCAGCGCCCAGCGCGACAGAGCCACCCTCCATATGCTCATCATCGGCGGCGAGGACATACTCCTTGCTGACTGCACAAAACAAGTCAAATGATATCAGCAAAACGAATTATATTCGCGCAGAAGTAATGCAATGAGTTAACTTACACAAGCCGTCAACTTGGATAACGGGCTCAGTCGCGCTGTCGGCCCACCTCCTGCTCATACCAACCCCCACCAGCGCCTCCTCGCAAATGTTCATGGCGGGGGATGGTTCGGCAGTCAACTTTTTTACCCAGGCGCCAGTTGGGTTCTTGAAGACACCCACATCCGCAGGCCAAAAGAGAACGCGCGCATGGTCATGCGGATGGGGATCACACCAGCCTTAATGTAAAAAAATCTCTCAGACCAGTCATGAAGGCTCTTGAAGGAAACAGTGCAGCACTTTACCTTCTGACTGCGAGGAATGAAGGAGAACCAAGAATCTTGGATCTTTGGCTTATAAAAAAATTGAAAGCGACGAGGGGTGGGCTCCTCGCGCTGAGATTTGCACATGAACTCAAAATGAGTCATGCGCACGAGTCCAAACTGATGGACTTGGGATATGTGAATCCCATAAAACCTAAGCAGCGCACCCACAAACCTTGTCATCGGGAGACGAAGGTTGCAGTGGGTGAAAAAATGGCAATAAAGGGATATATAGCCGGTGGGCGGGTCCGCCGCCGTTTGCCCGGCCGCCGGCAGCATGCAGCCATACTTAGGGAGAAAACCCTGAGAGGCGATAAGGCTGTCAAAATCGGACTGCCTCAGTTTACAGGGGATCTCATCCCACTTCTTCACTGCCTTGGTCTTCCCTACCTCCTCCGATGAGGCCTCAGCAGCCCTCTTCCCCTTGCCGGTCTTCTTCAACGTAGACATTACTAACGATTTCACACGGCGATTGCTGGGGGAGATTGTGTTGTCTGGGCTATCAGACATACAACAGAGTCAGGCACAAGTTGCTTCTGAAGAACGGAAATCTGGAAGATAGGCACTTAATCGGAATAGAAAGAAAGGAAAGCTCTGAATAAACAACAAAGAAGATGAAGGATAAAAAACTCAAAGGGCTTGCTTTTATAGGCCCAGGAGAGAGAAAAATTGGTACTGATCGGACTTCACGCGCCCCCACTCGCAGGTGTAAGCCAACGCGAGCGCGACACGTGTCCCTGACACTGTGTGAGGGGACACGAAAAGAAACGATACAGGTGCTGCCAGAGTTCACGCGCCACCACTCGCAGGTACGGACCAACTCGAGCGCGACACGTGTTCCTGACACTATGTGAGGGGACATGAAAGGCAACTGTAGCACCTCAAGCACACGAAAAGTCTGACACGTCTCCATCACTGACGCATGTCAGCAACAACCAACCACGTACATGGACGATTCGTTTCAACCAAAAGGATAGAATTTCGCGCAACGATGAGTAATAAGAAGAAAAAGACAAACCCTATTAAAAGAACAAACTATTAAGTCTAATATCTATCTTACCTCGCTCGCGCGAGACAAGACACACATTAGACTGGGGGGGCTTGAAGAGGTATGTACCCGCCTCAACACCGAGCGAGGCGGGTCAACCCACAAGACATAGACAAGAGGCTAGAAATCAAGATATTATGAAGGCACAAAGCCAAAACCTATGCGCATGGCGCATATCACATGCTCATGCATCACATATGCTCATGCATCACATATGCTCACGCATCACATATGCTCACGCATCACATATGCTCACGCGTATCACATGCTCACGCACCATATATGCTCACGCATATCACATCCGCGCGTGGCGCATATCACATGCTCACGCATATCACATCTGCGCGTGGCGCATCCGCGCGTGGCGTATATTACATATGCTTGTGCATATCACATCTGCGCATGAAACATCTGCGCGTGAGAATAAAGAGAAGACCTCGCGCATCCTCAGGATAAGCACATATCACACATGCACATAATCAACCTCGTCCTTATCCAAATCAGGATAAGGACAACCTTGATTGTGCACGTCAGACAACCTTCCAGAAGGTATCCTTTAAGGAATAAGAATATGCTGATGTTGACAGCTACCAATGAAAGGTGGACAACTCAGCAAAACCCATGTGCTACCACGTGATTGCACATGGGTCAGGTAAAATACCTGGGTCAGAGAATAATCAATGAAAAAGCACCAGGTGTCCTAAGGACACGTGGCGCAAAGCAATAGGAGGAGGCCAAAAAGGCCTTAATTGGGTCTGAGCCCAATCATTGGAAACCCTAGCACTATAAATACCACACCACCTCCACAAGGAGGAAGGACACAGAAAATAGTAAACAAGAAAATACATTCCAATTACTCACTCTCAGATTATTATTATCTTCTCCTACAATCTCTTATTCTCACATCGGAGGGTTACCCCAAAGAGGACCCCCTCTGTCCCTTTCTGAGGGGTAAGTTTACGGTGCTGTTTATTTTGTAGGTGGAAGAACTCGTACTCCGGAGAACCATCGGTGAAATAGCATAATCACACCCGAGGAAAGTTGATCGTCTACCAGTGAGTCGATCCACGTTTCTTCAATACCAAATACCATTTTCGAGCCAAAAACGAGTATAAAACTCCGAATGAACGCGAATCCACAAAACATACTTAGGGTTTTCCAAATGACCCCAAATTTCATACGTGATCATATTATACCAAATCTTAGTTCCCCACAAAATTTCATGATTTTCAAGCATTTTAGCTATTTTTCCCAAATAAGCGTCCCTATTCGATAATAAATTCACCAAATATTCTCGGATGATCCAAAAATTACCAAATATGGAAAGGAACTCAATGATATGGTCCTTGATGTCCCTACAAGATTTCATGACCTAAAAATATGCACATCACAAATGTAACCTAAACAACCCGTAATCGAACATTTCGGTATTACCTTTGCTGTTTTCGCCTGTTTTCGCTCTCTTAATCCAATTTCCGGGTTCTCGTGCTTCTATATAAGTTAATTACAAGTCCTATATCACAAACCAAGCATATATCATCAAGAGACCAGCCATGAAAGTTAGGGTTTCGTTTAGGGTTCTAAACCGAACTTTTGAACCGAAAAAACGTCGTTTAAACCCTTTAATCCGTGTTTATGGCCAAAAAAATATATCAATTCAGATTCCTAACCATGTGTAGGATCAAAACATATTTTTAGACAATTTTTAGGGTTTTTTCGTCATTAGAAGTGATTTTTGGCAATCAAACTATGTTTATATATGATTAAACATGATTAAATAGTTGAAAATTTAACTAAAATGAAGAAATTTACCAAGTTTCGAGCTTGTAAGAAATGGCCAGAAGTTTTTAGTGCAGATAGGTGATGAGAACAAGTTCTAAAATATCTTTCAAGATATTAAAAAAGAGGAAGCTTAAGGGGTGGGATTTCCCCCTTGCGTATGGGAGTCTGTAGGTTCCTGAACGCGGATCGTACACGGGAAATCTCTAACAACGCAGGTGCGGAATCCCTGCGTATATAGGTACGAGTGTAGATATTGTAGAGATTGAATACACGAACAATGAACACGAGCTATAAGGTAAACACGTTATATTGAATAACCAAACCCGTGACAGTAGGTCACTGTTACAGAGAACAAAACGAAACAAAACGTAACAACAAAACCCTAACCCACGTTCTCTGCTGAAACGTTCTATTTAAACACGACAACTTCGCCACTGGCGAAGTTGTCAGTAACCTCGCTAGATCAGCAAGTTCGCCATAGCGAACTTGCTGATAACTTCGCTAGTTTACAAAACAAACCATAAACAAACCATTAACTATATTACAGACTCGATAACAAATACTAGACTATGAACTACTGACAAACATGTACCAACAGACTCCCCCTTGGCAGTAGCTTCATATCTTGATCTCTGAGTCTTGTAATCTTGCACTTTCACGCGTGCGCCCCTTCTCTCACACAAACCGACACAACTCCTTGATATTTCCTCGCTTGATCCTTCCAAGCAGGAATGTAGAAGATCTTCTTGTTGTTCAGCACTTCCAGATCAGCCTGCGATAGATTAACAAGATGCATCGGGTCATAAACCCGAAGTACTTCTTGTTCGTCCTCATCTTCCATAACCGCCTCAGCTGTCTCGCAATCCACATACCACCATTTCAGATCTTTCAGTACATTTTGAGGCATAGTTTTCATGGGTACCTCCTTGATACATCGGACTGGTTTGTACTTCATCACCATCCACGGTTTACCATCTGCTCTCATACCTCTTTCTGTATCCTTCACTAATTTTCCCTTTTGTGGCTTTAGCAACTCGAACTTCTTTTCTTTTACTCCTTCTTTCCACATTATCTTTTGTGGCTTTAGCTTGATTCCTTCATTAGCAACTCGAACTGGTTTGTACTTCATCACCATCCACGGTTTACCATCTGCTCTCATACCTCTTTCTGACAAACATGTACCAACAGAGTCAAATGCCCCCCCCCCCTTAGGCCTTATTTTGTCCACATGCTTCGTTAAGCGTGCCTGACGTGATAGACCAAGTCCAAATTTAATTCAGGGTTTTTGGCACGAAAACTTTATCGTGTAAGACAAACAGCGCGAAAACGAGTCTTTTTCGGCTAATTTCTTATAAAATTAGAAAAACTTAGTATTTCTTTGTAAAAATCGAAAATATTTTCACGGATCGCTTAAAATATTCCCACTAAGTGTTTTGTAAATCTTTTCGGCTTAACAGATGATACAATGCTTGTTTTGGGACTATCTCTCGCGTGTAAGTTCATAGCGGGTAGTTAAACGAGCATTTTTCATTTAACCGGATTACTATTGTACTAAGGTTATAATACTAATATGTTGGCTTATATTCAACGTATATCACTTATAGATCCCCCCCCCCAGGATATCTGGGTCATAACCAGACTCGTTTGGTTATTCAATTGTTCGTTACGCAATAAGCGGTTAATCGCTTATTCGATATGTAAACACTAATGTGTAACTGGTTTGTCACGAATGTCACAGATTTCTTGACAGAAATAGAAGGGAGAGAGGAAGAAGAAAGGATGGAAACAGCCAATCCCAAAGAAATCAAAAGGGAAAGAGGAAAAGAAGGGGGAATTTTTATGGAAACTATACACGGACGGGGCCTCCAACGAAGAGGGAAGTGGGGCAGGGATAATTCTAGTGAGCCCTGAAGGAATCAAGCTAACTTATGCAATACGTTTGGGGTTCCCCAGTACAAACAATGAAGCAGAATACGAGGCATTACTAGCTGGCCTCAGAATAGCCAAAAGAGTAAGGGCAAAGAGAATTCGAGCTCATGTTGACTCCCTCTTGGTGGCCAATCAAGTGGGGGGAGCTATGATGCTAGGGACCCAAAGATGAAGGAATATCTTAAGGTAACACGGGAATTGCTAAAGAAATTCGAATATGCAGAGGTAATACATATCCCTAGAAGCTCCAATAAAAAATCGACGCCTTGAGTAAATTGGCTGCGGTTGCTTTTGATCACCTAACTAAGGAAGTAAAAGTGGAAACCCTCAAGCAACCGTCAGTGACAGAGGTAATGGTCACCCATGTAGGGGCGCAAGAAAACAATTAGATGACCCCCCTCATAGGGTACCTTCGGGAGGGAAAGGTGCCAGAAGATAAGGAGGAGGAAAGGAAGTTAGGGTCAAGGCCCTGCAGTATGAAATAATTGAGGGAGACCTGTACATGAAGTCCTGCCTAGGACCCTCCCTCAAATGCATTGACTTGGAAGAAGCAGAGTATGTGATAAGGGAGATCCGTGGAATTCATATGTGGGAAAAAATGGTGGTAGCCCGATCCATGAGGGCTGGGTATTACTGGCCGGCCATGTTTTTAAGTGTTGTCAAAGAAATACAAAGGTGCAAACATTGCCAAATACATGCACCGGTAGGAAGGAAACCGAAGTCAAACCTAATACCGGTAAGCTCCTCATGGCCTTTCCAAAAATGGGGGATAGACATAGTGGGACCCTTTTCGGATGGAGCAGGAAAGGCAAGATTTCTAGTGGTGGCAATGGATTACTTCACAAAATGGGTGGAGGCCAAAACACTACGTACAATCACGGGGGGGAACAAATCAAGAGGTTCGTGTGGGAGAGCATCAGTAGTAGATTTGGGTTGCCATATGCGATTATTAGCGACAACGGGAAACAATTCACCAACAATCCTTTCCGAGAGTGGTGCGACCAGTTAAGGATAAAGCAAGTGTTCACATCGGTGGCCCATCCCCAGGCTAATGGTCAGGTAGAGCGGGAAAATAGAAGTGTGGTGGAAGGAATTAAGGGAAAGTTAGGAAGGCAGCGGGGGTCATGGGTGGAGGAGCTACCCCACGTTCTGTGGGCACACATAACTATGCCAAAAACCAGTAATGGGGAGACACCATTTAGCCTGACATACGGGACGGAAGCAATGATACCAGCAGAAATTGGGGCACCAACACGTCGAACCCTCCAAGGGGAAGATGGGAATGAGGAAGATTTACGGTTAAACATGAACCTAGCAGAAGAGAGAATAGAGGAGGCAGCCAGAAGGGAGGTAGAATACAAGAAGAAGATTGAAAAATATTACAATACCAGGGTTAGAGAGGTCAAGTTTAATAAAGGAGATCTGGTATTGCGAGAAAACGAAGCAAGCAGGAAGGAAGATCAAGGAAATTTAGGACCAAAATAGGAAGGGGCCTATCAAATTATGTGGGCCGGGTAAAAAGGGGCCTACAAACTGGCCGACCTAGCAGGGAAAGAGATTCCAAGGACTTGGAACTCTATGCAGCTTAGAAAGTATTACACATAAAGGCGCCAACGAAAGAATCAAGGATCAGGCAAAATAAGGAACCTCCCCGTGAGGAAGGCCAAGAAAGTATAACTGTTGTTTTGGTACAATGCTAACATAAACGTGATCCTAATGCATGAAAGTTTTTGTGAAAACAAAGAATGTACAAACAAAAAGTGAGTCCGTCTCACCAAAATACAATAATTATAGCACGCAAGTTCGTCTCGAAAAAACTCACACAACACTCCCTTTCAAAACGTCCAAAGGAACAAAAAGGGAAGGCCTCACCGATAAGCTATAGGTTAACCAATAATTACGCATAAGCTACAAAAAACTATGGCATATACAAAACACAATAGCTTATAAAAAGGACACCAAAGGAAACCATGTTCAAACAAGCCCACACAGGAGCAAAACACCACCATTGTCTAAACCACAAATAACATCATAGCAAATACAAACAAAGGAACAAAGCAACATAATTGTTTGGATAAGGCAACCAACCACAAGCAAAAAACACTAAGGGAGGGGAGAAGGAGGATCCACAACGAAAGCAAGGGCTTGAATGTCTTCTATAGAGATCTCAGGATTTGAAGAGACTTGTGCAAGGATAGGGGGAACATGAGCAGTAAGGGCCACGAAAGCTTCTTGAGCCTCCGTCTCTGCAGAAGAAGAGAACGAAGGAACCTCTTGCAGAGAGGTCCCTTGAGAGCAGTGCTCATATCCTGCACGAAGACCATGTTGGAACCCAGAAGCAAACACTGCTCGGCTCAAAGTATCCCGAACCACCAAAGTTTCTTTACAACCTAAAGCCCTGTCATATACCAGATGGAAGCATTTGGAAATGATCCACCTTCGATCTCCCTCAAGCTTCGTAACAACCCCATGCAAACGGGAGCATTCCCCTCTTAACCACTCAACTTCCCTAGACAACCCAACAACCTTTTGCTCCTCTTAACCTTTGGCAACCTCCAACTGTACGATCCAATGAGGTCTCCAATTCATGGATCTCACAATGCACGGAGTTCCATCAAGCTATGAAAAACACAAAAAAAAAAAGAAGAAGAAGAAGAAGAAGAATAAAGAAGGGAAACTAACCTCAGAAATCTTGGCTTGAGCCTCAAGAAGAGAAGAACGAACAGAGTCGAGGTCAACAACCTTCTCCTGAGCAAGTTTAAGGTCAGCTGTCAAATCAAAAACTAGTTTCTTTGAGGACTCCAATGCAGCCTCTGGCCCAGGCACCCCAAGACTCTTCTCCTCAGCCAGTGTAACCCTCCTCCGCATCTCCATGATCCGTTTAGTATAACCTTCAACTGATTTCTTCAAACTGGCAACCTCCTCCTGGCTATCATGAAAAAGGATATTGGTATCTACAAAAGCCTGACGAAGGGAAGCACCTAATACCAGGGTCCGGTACAGATAAGTCCCAAATTCCCCAACCAAACTATCCTGCAGCATGGCCTGAACATGAGAAAAATTGGCAGGAGGAACAACTTGGGTTAGGAACTCGTGGGCAAGCTGAGGGGTATTCACGGAAGAGTGAACTGTCCAAGACAACTTGGGGACAAAAAGATATGCAGGGGGTGGACCACCTGATGTGGGATTGGAGGAAGTTTCAGGAACAACATGACTTTTGCCCTTCGGATCGACCTCAAGAGCAACGGGGCTCTTACCCCTCGGATCAACAGCAGTAACAACAGGTTCAATAGAATCATGAGCAACGTCAGAAACTTGGAAAGAAAAGTCAGAATCCACATCAACAATCTCAGGAATGGATGAGGAGCCCTGAACAGCGGAAGATCCCAAATACATGCGCTTGGAATTGCGCAGACGACCCTTCAAGGATGAGTCAAACAAGTCATAAGCAATGTTCTTGCGCTTCGGGGTATCTTGAACCGCAACAGAAAAAAACCGAGAGCACCAGAATCAGAGGAAGCATCAACAGTAGGAGCAGCTTGTGATGAGGCTGTAACAGAAACAGGGAGTGTCACAAACTCAGCGCTTTTCATGGGTGTTTCGACAAGATCTCCATCAGTTTCATCTCTGAAAACAAAGAAAAAACAATTAGCAAAAGAGTAAAAGGGGGAAAACAACACAAACACAAATAGAGGAATCAAAATTTCACCCACCTCGGTCCCCATCAAGCATAGCCGGGCGTGTCAACGGATCAGACCATATTTGACTAAGACCCACCAAATACAACAAAGGCTCGGGATAAGTCATGGCTTCTGTTTTATTTTGAACCAACAAATCATAAAGCCAATCCTGACTAGTGGGAGGACCGGGGGCAGGATCATCAATCTTAGAAGCAATATGATAGCGGCGAGTGAGGCCAAGAGCAAAGGAAGAAGAAACAAAAAAGAAGCTATCTTTCCATTCTCGAGGATAAAACCCGGAAGGAATCTTAGAGACAAATGAAGGATACTTATCGCTAGAGCGTCGTTCAAACGTGAACCAATCTCCGTCCGCCTTCAACCGATAAAATCGAGGAAACAACGGAATTGTAGCAAACCCAACCAAAGCTTTACAGGCCACTTCAAAATGAGTTACATGAAGAAACCCTAAGGGATGAACTTGGGAAAAGCACAATCGATGATGTTTTAACAAGGACAACTGAAATTCAGTCAAGGGATAACGATTGTTCGAGAACTCGAGGTTTTTGGCGTACAAAGCTATAAAACCAGGACGGTTGTTAGCTGTCTCGCCCGGACCAGGAAGAGTAGGGGATAAAGAAAGGGAATGTGGTAGGTGTAGGTTCCCTGGACGGATCACACGAGATATCCCGATATACACAGGTGCGGAATCCCTGTGTAGATCGTTACGGACGTAGAATATAATCACACAAACACACGTACACACGATACGAACAAAACTCACGTTATATTGATAACTCGAACCGTGTTACTTACAGACTCACGTCAATAGACTCACGTAAACTGAACTCGATCAACCAAAACGCTAACTGACCAACAGATTAACCACTAAACCGTAAACAGTAAACTACTTAAATACACGACAACTTCGCCTCAGGCGAAGTTGTCTATAACTTCGCTCGTTCAACAAGTTCGCCTAGGCGAACTTGTCAACAACTTCGCTTGGTTAACAAGTTCGCCTAAGCGAACTTGTCAACAACTTCGCTTCTAAACAAACAATTACATAAACAATATTACAGACTCGATTACAGACTTTATACATATGAACTACTGACATCTATGCACCAACAGACTCCCCCTTGGCAGTAGCTTCATATCTTGATCTTTCAGCTCTTGTCTCGTAATCCTGTATCTTCAAGCGTGCACTCCTTCTCTCACACACACCGTGACTACTCGCTGATATTTCCTTGCTTCATCCTTCCAAGCAGGAATGTAGAATATCTTCTTTTCGTTCAACGCTTGCAAATCAGCTTTCGATAAGTTAACAAGATGCATCGGGTCATACACCCTCAGCACTTCTTGTTCATCTTCGTCTTCCATCACGGCTTCAGCAGTCTGGCAATCAACGTACCACCATTTTAGATTCTTCAACACATCTTGAGGCATATTCTTCATTGGAACCTCCTTGATGCATCGGATCGGCTTATACTTCATCACCATCCATGGCTTGCCATCTGCTCTCAATCCCCTCTCTGTATCCTCCACGAGCTTTCCCTTTTGTGGCTTTAATAGTTCAAACTTCTTTTCTTTTATGCCTTCTTTCCACATAATCTTCTCAATCATTCTCACCATATTGTTTTCACTTCTGTTTATCAGGCCCAACCTGGCCAAATCCTTCACCTCGCATTCCGGCAACGTGTTGAAAGATCTCAACATTCTCTTGAAGTATTGAATGCCATCATAACGCTTCACCACAAACAACTTGATCTGTTCATCATAAATCCAACATATGATTCCCTTCTTAGACTCAGCATAGCCTTTAATGTTATAGCTCTTCTTGAACATGGCTGGAACAGCAGACTTCTTGGTCTTGATAAACCAATGAGCACAGCCTTCCTTCCACCTAGGCTGCTCCTCCCACTCAGTCTCATCCATCTCAACACTCACGTCAGCTTTCTCAACCTCAGGGATCTCGTGTTCAACGTTTTCTTCTACTATCTCCCCCTCTTCTATTCCATCTTCAATCTCAATCTGCTCACCGATCTTTTCAATCATATCACTCGGCAGCACATCTTCATCAAACAACACCTCATCACTGAACATGTCGTCGTCAAGCTCTTTCAGCGCATCAATCACATCATCTTCAACTAGCACCACATCATCACCAGAACCACCGGCCACGTCAGTAGACTCCCCCTCAGCTGTGGAAGCACCAAGAGCTTCAGAAGTTCTTGGCAGCTCACCACCTGCATCTTTCGATGCATTGGGATCATCGTCACGGTCATTTTTCTTCTTCGTTCTGAGCTCGTCGCCCTTACAGCTCATCTCCCCCTGAGATGCCAAGAACTCCTTCAAGGCATCTATGATTTTCCCATGCTCGACCAGGAGGGATGCCTGTAGTTGATTTGATTCCACTAGGCTTTGAATAGTCTTCGATTGTTCTGCCACAATCCGCTCTAGTGAAGCTATTCTCTCTGAGTCTGACATTGGCGAAGGCGAGACTCCAGAAGCAGGCGTAACCGCAGGTGGTATCATACCTGATAACCCTGCAGCAGTAATAACCGTTGACTCCACAAAACGAGCAGCTACCACCGATTGAGTAAGCGTTGGAGGTGGTAGTGACACGATCTCCGGAGTCGATGTCTGGATGGTAATGGTGGATGGAATGCCAGCCGTTGATGTAGCCACCACGGGAACATCCGCAGCGCTTGTACTCGCCACCTGTACAGAAGAAGGAACAATGGTCATACCAGACAGTGCGGCCGGAGCAAATCGTACAGTCCTTGAAGTCTCTCCAGCTCCCATGCCAGCACCTGTCCTCTCCCGTCTTGATCTTCTAATAGGCTTATGAATGTCCTCTTCTTCTTCCGACTCATCATCATCCTCTGATCTCTTCCTCTTCCCAATCGATCTTTCTCGAGACACCATCAGCCGTCTCCCCTCATTCATTATCTCATCTAAATCGGAGTCAGCCATTGACGTGGCTGCTCTAGTCATACTCACACCCAAACTCTGTGCAGCCGAGACCTGCACCTCTTCAACTTGATCCATGTCAAAATAGCCTTGACCACCAAAAGCCGCGTCAAGGTCTATATCCTCTGCAGTAGACACAACAGGCACAGCAGGAGCAGGAACAGCTTGAGTTGCTCTTGCCTGTCGTGGTTGAGGATCTCTGAACTCGTCCCCACCAGCAGGAACATACTTTGGGTTGATTAAAAACCCAAATAGAGGAGTATGCCTGGGACGACGTTCAGGATTGCTCCTCGCACTTGACGTGCGGCACTGAGCAAAGATACGTTTGCTCACTGATTCGACGTATCTAATCGGGCGTCTCTGAGGTAGAGCCGGAGCGACATGGTTCAATATCATCTGTAAAAAGTGTAGGTTCCCGGACGGATCTTACACGGGATATCGCTATCTACGTAGGTGCGGAATCCCTGCGTAGGTAGTTACGAGCGTAGAATACGTAAAACAATCACACGCGATACAAACGAACACGTTATATATTATAACTTGAAACACGTCTATTACAGACTCTCGACACGTTCACTGAACTACTAAATTACACGTGAATAAACTGAAAACTATTCCCCTTAACCGTAAACCCGTAGGCTATATAAATACACGACAACTTCGCCTCAGGCGAAGTTGTCAGTAACTTCGCTCGTTGAACAAGTTCGCCTAGGCGAACTTGTCGACAACTTCGCTTGTTCAACAAGTTCGCCTAAGCGAACTTGTTGATAACTTCGCTTACATACATAAACATAAACTTAAACATAATTACATTACAGACTCGATTACAAACGCTAGACTATGAACTACTGACATTTATGTACCAACAGACTCCCCCTTGGCAGTAGCTTCATATCTTGATCTTCAAAGCTTGTGTCTTGTAATCTCTCGTCTTCTCTCTTCATCTCTTCAAGCATGCACTCCCTGTCTAACACATACAGAAGCCAACTTCTGGTACTTCTTAGCTTCCTCTTTCCAAGCAGGAATGTAGAAAATCTTCTTAGCATGTAGTACCTGCAAGTCAGCTTGAGACAGATTAACTAAGTGCATAGGATCATACACTCTCATGATCTCTTGCTCATCTTCATCCTCCATGACCGCTTCAGCAGTTTCACAATCCACGTACCACCACTTCAAGTCTTTCAAGACGTTCTTGGGCATCACCTTCATCGGCACTTCTTTTAAATGACGGACTGGTTTATACTTCATAACCATCCATGGTTTGCCGTCTGCCCTCATCCCTCTATCTTTGTCTTCTACTAACTTCCCTTTCTGAGGCTTCAGAAGTTCAAACTTTTTATCTTTAATGGCCTCCTTCCAAACAATTTTCCCAATTACTCTCGCCATGTTATCATCGCTTCTGTTTATCAGCCCCAGTCTTGCTAAGTCTTTCACCTCACACTCCGGTAAGGTATTCAGGGATCTTAACATCTTCTTGAAGTACTGAATGCCGTCGTAACGTTTGATCACAAATAGTTTCAACTCTTCATCGTACAACCAGCATATGATTCCCTTCTTTGATTCTGCATATCCCTTTATATTATACGACTTTTTGAACATCGTCGGTACTGCTGGCTTCTTCGTCTTTACAAACCACTGAGCGCAGCCTTCCTTCCAGTTTGGCTGATCTTCCCACTCAGTGTTGTCAACCACAGCATCTTCACATATAGTCGACTGTTCAACCACAGGGATCTCATGCTCTACATTTTCTTCAACAATCTCTCCTTCTTCTATCACATTCTCAACCACAATTTCTGCACCAATCTTTTCGATCTCATCGATTGGCAGAACATCATCTTCATTTATCAACTCATCATCCTCTAACATATCGTCTATCTCTTTCAGCGCATCAATCATATCATCAACAATCTCAACATCTTCAACCACATCCACATCATCACCAACAGCAACCACATCATCACCAGATGCAGACTCCCCCTCAGCTGTGGAAGCCCCAAGAGCTATGGTAGTTCTTGGCAACTCACCACCTGCATCTTTCGATGCATTGGGATCATCGTCTCGGTCTTCTCTTCTTTTGGTTCTCAGCTCATCTCCTCTACAGCTCATCTCCCCCTAAGATGCCAAGAACACCTTCAAGGCATCTATAACTTTCCGACATGATCAATTCTAAGTAACCAGTTAAAAAATAATACAACTACAAAACTAAGAAAAACTTATAAAATTTTAACGAACAAGGGATCAAATTTCAGTCTAGTCAGGGACCACCATGTTTTAGAAAAGATCCTAACGGAATCATACTAACTCCGTGACTATCACATAGATCCGTGTTTAGCTGTATTATGACATAGAGAAACAGGTTGTACACATGTAAATAACTTAAAATGGTTTTCATCGTTTCTGTGATACGAGTTAAGTTCAATTAAACTCAAAAAATAAGTGGGCAACAACTCAGAGATTAAGATGCCTCCTATCTATTCTCAAAGCGTATTTGGCTTTCCCCAAGTCACCCCGAATTGACTTCGACCCATAGTGTCTGATTAACTTGTAAGTATTCTTTGTCTGCTTCCCGTACTCTTTCTTACTCCATGATTGAGAAGTCTCGATATCTTGAACTCTCGAAGGTTACAATAACTCATAAGTAATAATTTTTTTTTTCTTCAACAATCTCGCCTACTGGCCCAAGCCCAAGCCCGGCGACATCTTGTAGGTCCCCCCGGGGGCGTCGCCGATCGATACGAGATCCGCACGAGGTCTAGGAGTGCGGAATCCTCCTAGACTCGTTAATGGTGTACAAGATGAAGAACACAAACACGTACACGAACAAATACACAAACAAATACAAGAACGGGATAAACAAATCTGCAGATTCTTTATATAATAATCAACCACGAGACATACAGAACATAAACAGAAAACACGACTGACCCGAGGTGAGCTCTACCTCGGGTCGTCTCACACGACTCTCCTTGTCTCTTACTCTCTCTAAACAAACAAACTACTCAAGACACATACTAATTTCTCGATGCAAAACCTAAACAAGACACACATATATATAGACAAAACATCTTCTCGGGCTTGGGCTTGGGCCAGTAGGCGAAGTTGTTCATAACTTCGCCTATGGCGAAGTTGTGATAACTTCGCCTAAGGCAGAAGTTGTTACAACTTCGCCGTTGGCGAAGTTGTTCTAACTTCGCCTAAGGCGAAGTTGTGCTAACTTCGCCTGTGGCGTTCCGCTGGTCTGAATTGCATAGCGACGGTCACAAAATGCACCAACAGTCTCCCCTTTGACCGTTGCTCTCAATTCTAACAAACACAAAAGATCATCTGTTACAAAACATGCACCAACAGACTCCCTCTTAACTGATGATCTTCTGTTTGCTCATCAACCAGCCGTGTCTGAAACTGTCCTATAGCTTCACAAATCTACCAGTCACCCAGCGTCTTCCATATCAGATCTCCCCTTCAGTGTAAGCTTCTCCGACTATAACGATTGAGGTCTTTGAAATGAATGCATCCTCGTGCCAATAGATCATCTCAACCAATCACGTGAGTCCATCTGACTTCACCAACACGTGAAGTTGGGCTTCCTCCACAACTTCACCAACTCGTCGGCATACGATAAGGTTTAATCTTCAACTACTCAACATCAAGTGATCAATTTCATCACAAAACCACCTTGACAGAATCTAACACATGACCATTAATTAATCCGAAGCATCTTCAATCACCAGGGATAACGATCAAGAACATAAACACTTTAGTTCCCGATTAAATCCAACTTGTTCCAGAATTTTCACTCTAATAAATAAGCATCACGTTTCAGGATCCAATTCTCGAACGCCTTGAAAATAACATAAATAATATGCTCTGACCGCAATCCAGTAATGACAAAAACCTTCAGTTCAATTTGACTTTCTTCAGTTGGTCAACCTCGAACAACAACAATTTCATTGCCCACAAACACCCAAATATGTGTCAATATCCAGTTTCAATCAATATCCCATTCACAAACTCAACTCCATATCCAGAGTTGACACGTATTTGTTCACACGTAAGACCCAGAGATAACAAGTTTCACTCGTTGACGGAACAACATCTCCGGTCTCACAATAATCGTGTACACCTGGCCATACAGACGAAAACCCAGAGATAACACGTATTTTTTTTTTCTCGTTAAATTCGCCTAAAGTTAACTTCGTCTGTCCATAACTTCGCCTGGCTATAACTTCGCCTGGCTATAACTTCGCCGAGAAGTCAACTTCGCCTAAAGTCAACTTCGCCTAAAGTCAACTTCGCATGTTCATAACTTCGCCAGACCCGCTGAAACCCTACGAACAGTGACGGCAACTTCGCCTGATGAACAATAACTTCGCCTACGGCGCTGTTCGGCAAGAAACGCACAGAAACGTGCCAGAAACACCAAAACGCGGATCTCGAACCATAGCATAAGAGCCTAAGGATCTGATACCACTTGTAGGTCCCCCCGGGGGCGTCGCCGATCGATACGAGATCCGCACGAGGTCTAGGAGTGCGGAATCCTCCTAGACTCGTTAATGGTGTACAAGATGAAGAACACAAACACGTACACGAACAAATACACAAACAAATACAAGAACGGGATAAACAAATCTGCAGATTCTTTATATAATAATCAACCACGAGACATACAGAACATAAACAGAAAACACGACTGACCCGAGGTGAGCTCTACCTCGGGTCGTCTCACACGACTCTCCTTGTCTCTTACTCTCTCTAAACAAACAAACTACTCAAGACACACACTAATTTCTCGATGCAAAACCTAAACAAGACAAACATATATATAGACAAAACATCTTCTCGGGCTTGGGCTTGGGCCAGTAGGCGAAGTTGTTCATAACTTCGCCTATGGCGAAGTTGTGATAACTTCGCCTAAGGCAGAAGTTGTTACAACTTCGCCGCTGGCGAAGTTGTTCTAACTTCGCCTAAGGCGAAGTTGTGCTAACTTCGCCTGTGGCGTTCCGCTGGTCTGAATTGCATAGCGACGGTCACAAAATGCACCAACAGTCTCCCCTTTGACCGTTGCTCTCAATTCTAACAAACACAAAAGATCATCTGTTACAAAACATGCACCAACAAAAAGCGTTTGTACATGATGAACCGCTCCCGAGACATCGCCCTTCTTTGCCTGTCTATCTCGTAAAAGACCATTTGGCTGAAACTATAACGCTTGTTATATATCAGTGCAGTCATAGCAGACTGCATGGTCGCACCCATGCCATCTGTGCCCGCCTTCCTCCCCGACATGCACACGATCATGACGTGCATAAGGAAGCGCCACTGATCAAGAAGGAAACCCTTCCTTCTTTGGGTATCTCCTAATGGACCAGAGTAGCCCATTCGAAGAAACGCTCCATCACGAAAAGGAGCTACGAACTCTGTAGGATCGTCTCGTGTCTCTTCTCCAAATCGTAGCGCCACCCGGATCTGTTCAGAATTGAACTGAACTACTTGATTGTTCACCGTTGCTCTCATCACCGGGGGCTCCACACGGCAGTCGTATTCAACCGTCTGCCAGAAGTCTTCGATATTCGGCAAGGATATCGGCAGAGTATTTGTTATGGCGTGAAAAATCCTCGAGCGCAGGAGGAAAGTGATAATCTCGCGGTAGTCGTCCACACCGCTCGCCTCCGGGTCAAGAGTGATGTACATATTGTGACCCGGGAAAAACTGTCTCTGATTTTCACCATCATCGCCTCCTGCACCACCAGCACCCGCTATCGCAGCCATATCTGCAACAAACTAACCAAGTTAGAACGACACAAAGACATAGCACAAGTTCGCTTTGTTACCATGAGCGAAGTTGTGATAAACTCTGTATAGGCGAAGTTAAAGTTGAGGCGAAGTTGGGAACAACTTCGCTTCAGCTTTAAGTTCGTCTAATCAATATTAAGTTAAATGATCTTAGGCGAAGTTAAATCACAACATCGCCTCAGGCGAATTTAAGTTCTGGGGGAAGTTACGGATAACTTCGCCTCAGGCGAACTTAAGCTTCGGGCGAAGTTACGGATAACTTCGCCTCAGGCGAACTTAAGCTCCAGGCGAAGTTACAGATAACTTCGCCTAAACCCTAACTTCGCCTGAATCTGAATCGGCGACAGTGAGATTCATGGAACAACGTGCAGTTGATGATTCGGCTAGTTTTAGACGATTAAGCACTCGTAAACACAAGTTTTAAGGACATGTTGACGATCATTATAGTGTTTAACATGTAAAAACACAAGTTAAGAGAATCGGTTTCAAAACCGATTGGTTCGAGGTTAATAACCGGGTCGAAACGACCCTTGATTAGCATGAACGACCTTATAATATATGATAAAACAACATCCGAACCTTTGATCGGTGAAAAAATCGGAATAAAAACACGTAATCGAGGTTAAATCAAGTTCGCCGGAGAATAAGTGAATCTGTGGATATAAGTTCGCTGAAAATAATGAAAAATTGACTGTTGAAAGTCCTTTTATATGGGCGGAGTTATACAGGCGAAGTTACGGATAACTTCGCCTAGGCGAAGTTAACCACAACTTCGCCTGTTCAACAACATCGCCTATATATTTACAAAATCAAACCTTATAATTTTAACAATTTTCCAATTAAGTTATAAAACTTTCCTAGAAGAAATAAATGACATGATCAATTCTAAGTAACCAGTTAATAAATCATAAAACTATCTAAGTACAAAAACTTAAAAAAAAATTTAAAGTATAAGGGATCAAATTTCAGTCTTGCTAGGGACTGCTACATTGTAGAAAAGATCCGAACAGGAATCATACTTACTACGTGACTGTCACATAGATCCGTATTTAGCTGTATTATGACATATAGAGACAGGTTGTAAGCAGGTATAACTTAAAGTGGTTTTCATCGTTTCTGTGATACGAGTTAGGTTCGATTAAGCCTCAAAATTTAAGTGGGCAACAACTCAGAAATATTGATGCCTCCTATCTATTCTCAAAGCGTATTTGGCTTTCCCCAAGTCACCCCGAATTGACTTCGACCCATAGTGTCTGATTAAACATGTATGTACTCTTCTTCTGGTTCCCGTTCTTCTTCTTACTCTAAGATAGAGAAGTCTTGATTTTATCATCACTAATATGTTTCAATAACTTCAAATATTTTTTTTTTTTTTCAACATAGACTTCAAAGTAGAAATTTAACTGCAAGTCCCGAATCTGGATCACTGCAGTATCTTGAAACGCTATCTTCACGGGAATCAGAACACACATGGGCTCGTGTATGACTGGGTAATCGCTTTTCTGCCTATCATTCGGAAAGATATATATGAAGACACGCAAAGCTCTTAAGGAGTTTCCACGTAAAATCAAGTAAAATTAGTTTGTATCACATCTACTTTTACGCACCATAAAAAGTTACCTTGACATACAATGATTGTCCTAAAGCCTTTTAAGCCTAATAACTTCACTAGTTAAGCACACAAAGTTAGTATATCTATCATTTTCCAAGGTTGGATCAATTTTCCGTTTAACATAGCTAACGAACTTCTTACGAAGTAACAGACTTGAAAAATACTTTCATTTCCCTTAAAAATTTTAACATTTAAACAAAAATCGCCCCAACCAAAACAAAGTCTTCAGGTAAACGGCTATCCCGAAGATCCAATGGATCAGCTGGACCGACCACATACTAGTATGTGTCCTTCTAACTAAGTATGATCGACTAATTTTAAGCGAAAAAAAAAAGAAAAACTCATCATAAACCGCCCCGGTCACTATCAGTAATCTGGTTAATGGCTATCCTCAAAATCTACAAGTAGAAAATGAGGACCAAAACATATCCGAAGACAAGTCCTTCAAACTAATGTAACCGACATAATTTTAAGCGATTAGTGACGTTTTTTTTTTTTTTTTTTTTTTTTTTAATAAATAAACAAGAAAAACATGGTTACTCGGGATTGATCATCCCATTCAGTTCAATAAGGTTTTGAAATCTGGATTTGTCAAACGCTTTAGTGTATAAATCAGCGAAATTATCAAGCATATCCACCTTTTCCAGAATTATCAGTTTCTTCTCAGCACAATCCCGTATGAAATGATGACGTATGTCAATGTGTTTAGTTTTACTATGTTTCACGGGATTGTTAGTTACTGAGATAGCAGCTGTGTTATCAATGCAAATAGGAGTAAGTAAGAAATTCAGACCATAGTCGCGCAGCTGTTGTTGTATCCAAAGAACCTGAGAGCAGCAGTTGGATGCTGCCATGTATTCTGCCTCACAGGTTGAGATTGCGACTGAAGTCTGCTTCTTACATTGCCACGACACCAATCTGCCACCAAGAAACTGACAACCTCCAGTTGTTGACTTCCGACTCTGATTGCACCCTCCATAATCAGAGTCTGTGTAAGCGACCAGCTCCAAGTCACCTCCTCTCGGGTACCACAACCCCAGCTTCGGCTTGCCCTTGAGATACCGCAGTATCCTCTTTGCACCTTTCAAATGAGATTCTTTTGGATTTGCCTGAAAACGTGCACAAAGACAAACAGCAAACATTATATCAGGCCTAGATGCAGTTAAGTACATTAAAGAACCTATTATCGCCCGATATTGAGTTGGGTCCACATCTGCATCACCGTCTACTTCAGCACCCAATTTGTGATTGACGCAGATTGGAGTATCATATGGAGAACTGTCCTCCATCTTGAAGCGCTTGAGCACATCATGAACATACTTTGTTTGATGAATGAACATCCCGTCCTTCCTCTGATCAACCTGCAATCCTAGAAAGAAAGTTAGTTCACCCATAGCACTCATTTCAAACCTTTTCTTCATGACGGCTTCAAACTCCTGACACATGGAGACTTTTGATGCAGCAAAAATAATATCATCCACGTATACTTGCACCAGCAGGATGTCGCTTCCATCTCTTTTGAAGAACAACGTGCTATCAATTTTCCCTCTTTCAAAACCATTCTCGAGCAAGTAATCCGATAAAGTTGCATACCAGGCACGAGGTGCCTGATGTAATCCATACAACGCCTTGCTCAACCTGTACACGTGATCTGGATAGTCTGGGTCAGGAAAACCCGGTGGTTGCTCAACATACACAACCTCATCAACTATCCCATTCAAAAACGCACTCTTTACATCTAGCTGAAACACCTTCATCTTTTCATGAGCAGCAAACGCCAGAAACAATCTTATGGCTTCCAATCTGGCGACAGGAGCGAACACTTCGTTATAATCAATCCCCTCTTGTTGATTAAAACCTTTCACGACAAGCCTCGCCTTGTTCCTTATAATGATCCCCTTATCATCTCTCTTGCACTTGAACACCCATTTTGTGCCTATCGCATGCACATTCTTTGGTTTTTCAACCAAAGTCCAAACCTCCATCTTCTCGAATTGAGCCAACTCTTCTTGCATGGCTTCGACCCACGAGCTGTCCTTTAAAGCCATTTGATAATTTTTCGGTTCAATCTGGCTTATAAAGCAGGTATACAGGCATTCATCGATTATTCCAGTCTCTTTAATGCTTGTATAAACACAGGTATGTTCATTCAAGCTGCTTCTCGTTTGTACACCTGAGGACACATCACCAATCACATTATTCAAAGGGTGATCTTTATGAATTCTCGTGGTCGGAACAGAACCGACATGCAAATTATCTTCCAAATTAGAAGAGATCTCATCAATGGTTGTTTCATGCTGAGAGTGAAAAGGATTGATAAATTCTTCTTCAGTTGAGGCAGCAGGGGTACCGATAGTGTTTGATGAGGAAGGTTGACATTTTTCAATCAACTGTCTTTGCAATAGATTTTCTTCCTCATCGAGTATCATCTTCGTCGCAGCTCTTTCTTCTTCTTCAGAAATCTCCAAATCCGGTACGTTAAACGACTTAAAAAGCTTAACATAGTCGAAAAGCTCAGCAGGTCCATTGCTAGGTTTTGGCGGTTGGTAACTTGTGATGTCAGTGTTACACACCACCTCCACCTTGCAGGTCGAAGTATTGAAGACACGCCTGTTGGGAGTACCAACAACATAACCGACTAAGATTCCTTCATCGGCTACTTCTCCAAATTTCGAATTTGTCTTCAAAATCGAACAAGGGGACCCGAATGGTTCAAGACCACTCAAGTTGGGCTTCCTTCCATGCATAAGCTCGTAGCAAGTTTTACCAAGTCTCTTAACGGTTAACACCCTATTCAGAACATAGCAGGCTGTAGCAACCGCTTCAGCCCAGAACATCACAGGAAGCTTCGAATCTGCCAGCATAGTCCTGGCTCCTTCAATTAAAGTTCGGTTCTTCCTTTCAGCCACTCCATTCTGTTGCGGAGTATACGGAGCGCTGTATTGATGTTCAATTCCTTTCTGAAGACAGAAGATCTCCATTTCAAAATTCTTGAACTCTGTCCCATTGTCACTTCTGATGAACTTAACTGTTTTACTCATGACGTTCTCAACTTTAGTAATCAAATTCTTCACCATTTGAGCCGTCTCATCTTTCGATTTCAGAAAATATACCCACGAATATCGCGAGTAGTCATCAGTGATCACCAAGCAGTAAGAAGTACCTCCTAGACTTCTTACATTCACTGGACCGAAGAGATCCATGTGAAGCAGTTCTAGAGTACTAGCAATAGAGTTAACCTTCTTGGTGAGATGGGATTTCTTGTGTTGCTTTCCCTTCTTGCATGCAATACATTTGTCTTCAAAGTTAAAACTTTTCAAGGGAACGCCCATCACAAGCCCATTTTTGACAATATGGTTCATCTTTCGAAGATGAATGTGCCCCATCCTTCTGTGCCATAGTTCGGATTCTGATTCGCTTGCTTTTGTCATTAAACATGATTCTCCCAAGGCCATTTCAGTAGACCTCATATCCATCACATACGTATTTGTATCACGTGGAGCTGTCATCACTATCCACTCGTCTGGTATCTGAAAACCAGGCTTCAACACGATCGCCTCATTCTTCGTGAAGTGAACAGTATACTCCTTATCACAAATCTGCGACACACTCAGCAGATTGTGCTTCAGCTCTTCCACAAAATTCACATTCTCAAGTGTCATCTTCCCATTGGACACCGTTCCTTTTCCCGTAATTCTTCCTCCACTTTCACCAGCAAAACTAACTCTCACTCCCTGAACAGGTTTTAAGTCGTGCAAAAAGTATTTGTTGCCCGTCATGTGCCAGGAACAGCCGCTATCTACAATCCAAAGACTGTGGGCAGCCCTGTTCAACTGTTCCTGCACAATAAAGCAAATGATTAGAATCTAGGGACCCAAGACCAATTGGTCTTGGATCTATACATCCCGTACTTCTGCTTTCCAAAGTTAGCACTTGGATCATTCCTGTCAGTCCAATTAGGAAATCTCTTTGGAAATTGCGTGTGAGGCCTTCCAAACCTATGTGTATTGAAAGTATTATATCTAGCAGTTTGGTTATTAGCATTGTAAAACTGAGGTCTATTTCTGTGAAAACCTGAATTAGTTACATTTCGAAACTTTGAATGGTTTTCAGTTTTAGCATTATTAAAATTTCCATTAATCTTATGCTCAGTTTTAATAGGCCTCACGCCTCTGAATTTCGGCGTCAGAGGACAATCTGCAACAAGATGTCCTAACTTATTACATCTAAAACAACACCTATACTCCATTTTCTTTTCAAAGGTTGTTTTGGATGTCGAGGCAGTGTTACCGGCCGTTCGTCTCACATAAGGTGGGACGTACGGGTTGAGTGGAGTACTCTTTTTAGAAGTTTTATCTTTTTCTCCACCAGTGGGTAACACCACCTTCTCTTTTGTCTTACCTGATTCGGACAACTTATCCGAATCCGATGAGACTGGACTCGTAACAGAAATATTCACACTTGAAACAGGCGAACTCGTTTCGCCACTACTAACACTCGGTTTTTACTTGTAACCTTGATAGGAACTGTCTGAGGAACTTCAAAATCAGCAGATTTCTGTACACTAGGGTTAAAAGTGTAATTGTGGTTATACGGTGGTGGAACCTCGTGATAACCAATTCCTCCTCTCTTTGTAGAGGTACCTTGATCACTAACAAGGTGATCAAGAATAGCTGAGGAATTTCGGAACTGCTCCAGTTTTCGGTTTAGTTCCACCACTTTCACCTGTTGGTCAGCAATCTGCTTTTCTCGTTCAGCAATCAGTTTAGTTTTTTCTTCTAAAACCTCATAACTTAGATCAATTACTTCAACTTTTTCAGCAAGTTTAGTTTTTAAGCTTTTAACATCTTTTTCACATGCTTTAATTTAACTTTGTAACTGTTTTCTCTTGCTTTTGTGAAGTGATGATCTTCTTTAAGAGTTTTAAATTCAGCATCTAAACGAACATACTGATCAGTTATGGTAGCAAGTTGCTCAGACAAATTCTCACATTTAGTACAGATAGATTTAGAACTTACCTCGGAGCGTTGATCATCGTTATCTGCCATGAAAGCTTTTTCCTTACCAGCAGCTTTCTCTTCTCCGGTAGTCTTCTCACATTCTTCACTCTCAACCTTAGCCATATTTGCCTGTTCACTAGTTTCATTTAAATGCAGGTTCCAGTTGTATTCACCTGCTTCTCTAGACAACATGGCATTGATTTCCTTATTATTCCCAGTGTGCTGTGCAGGCCTGCCTTGACCACGTTCAACTCTCTCGTTTCTGCAATCTTTGGCAAAGTGCCCGTTTTGTTGACAGTTATAGCACCTCACCTTAGATTTGTCGAACCCTGGCCTGCCACCAACAAACTTTCTCCCCGTCTTTCTCATGAACTTCTTCACTCTCCTCACTATCATGGCCATCTGCCATTGTAAATCCATTTCCTCCAGATCATCAGCATCGATCTGGTCGTAGTCTTCATCTAGCATCGCTGGATCAACCACCTTTCCTTGAATATAGTTTTCATATGAAGCAATAAATGAAGCATAGAGGCCAAACTGCTCTTCAGCAGATTTGACGCTCATTGGCATTTTAGAGTAATTATTGCTTGAGGAACTTGAAGATCCACTACTCTGGCTTGCTGTCTGTTGAGTACCACTTGATCCACCCGCAACAAAGCAAACATCCCCATTTGAATTTACTGACACATGCCCCTCCTGTGAAGAATTGGCACTCGACTCACCTTTCGAGTAGTAGGCGGCAGAGTCAGTCTTTGAACTTGTATTGGAGTTCACTTTCGCACCGTACATGCTCGGATCTTGAACCTGATCCATAGATGTTTCCTTTCTTACCATATTAAGCTCAAAAGTTCTGAGCTTGTTGACCGCGGTTTCAAGATCATAAGTAGAGAAGTCTTTGTCTTCTCTCATCAGTACAGTATACATCTCCCATTTTGGTGGGAGAGCATCGAGAAGTTTTTCTACAATCTCTTCTTCTCGGTAGGAAATGGAGTAGTTACTCAATTCAGTCATTAGATGATAATATCGAGTGATAATATCATCAAGAGATTCGTTCTTTAAGTACTTAAAGACTGAAAATTGAGTTTTAAGTAACTTTATCTTTGAGGCCCGAATGCCTACATTTCCTTCGAATCTGCTCTCAAGAGCTTCCCAAAGCTCTCTAGCTTATGTATACTTTCTGAAAGTATGGAGGATCTCCTGTGGAAGAGCCATTGTGATTGCAGCATGAGCCTTGCTTTCGGCTTCGTACATCTTCTTCTCCTCTTCTTCCATTTTACTGTATTTCTTGATTTGGTCTCGACCCTCATACTCCATGATTGGTGGAATATATCCATCTTGGATGCATACCCACATTTTTGCATCCTGGTACTTAACATACTGTATGAACCGATCCTTCCACGCAACAAAGTCGGTTACCTTCAGCAATCTTGGGGCCTTTGTGGCTGACCCCGCTTCAACTTCCATCTTGACAAGCTCTGAAATATTGATTGACGACATCCTTCTTGAAGACTAAGAAACCCGAAAAATTCTGAAATGGGCGAAGTTAGAAAAATTTCTTCGAAACAGTACTGTAGGCGAAGTTAAGGATAACTTCGCTTAAGTAATAACTTCGCTGGATTCTTCTTAAATTCGCGTGACTGGGCGAAGTTGAGAATAACTTCGCTTAGGATAAGCGAACTTAGAAAGTAAGCGAACTTGAAGAGAACTTCGCTGAACTAGGCGAACTTGAGAAGAACTTCGCTGAGTTAGGCGAAGTTGAGGAGGTAGGCGAAGTTGTGAATAACTTCGCTTCTCCTTATATCTTCGCTGAAACCCTACGAATCCTGACAGCAACTTCGCCTGATGAACAGCAACTTCGCCTGACGAACTGAAACTTTCTGCAGATCTGAAAAACGGATTTTAACGACGATTTTGACGGTTTGAAGGCTTGAACACACTTGTAGGAGGCTATAATGAGCAAAAACACCACAAACTCGTCCCGGTAATACCCGAAATGGAACGAATTCTACACCCGCGTGAATATCCCGAACCACACAATCGAGCAAATGCTCTGATACCAATTGTAGGTTCCCTGGACGGATCACACGAGATATCCCGATATACACAGGTGCGGAATCCCTGTGTAGATCGTTACGGACGTAGAATATAATCACACAAACACACGTACACACGATACGAACAAAACTCACGTTATATTGATAACTCGAACCGTGTTACTTACAGACTCACGTCAATAGACTCACGTAAACTGAACTCGATCAACCAAAACGCTAACTGACCAACTGATTAACCACTAAACCGTAAACAGTAAACTACTTAAATACACGACAACTTCGCCTCAGGCGAAGTTGTCTATAACTTCGCTCGTTCAACAAGTTCGCCTAGGCGAACTTGTCAACAACTTCACTTGGTTAACAAGTTCGCCTAAGCGAACTTGTCAACAACTTCGCTTCTAAACAAACAATTACATAAACAATATTACAGACTCGATTACAGACTTTATACATATGAACTACTGACATCTATGCACCAACAGTAGGTCGAGCACAAAGAGGCCATCTTGACAGAGGACATAGTGGAAGTTATGGTGGAGAGACCGTCGCGAATCATAATGAAAAGAAGGAAGACGATAACAAACTTGTGCGAAGGAGGAACGACACGCCGAAAAACTATCAAAGAAAGGAGAGGACAATTATTGTGTGTGAAATGACAAGTGAGGAGCAGTTATGATGTTCATGGGGAACATAAAATGGTCAAAATTCAAACAAAAGAAACAAAAAGCGACTGGGCCGGATCTCAAGCAATGGGCTAAAGAAAAAAAGGCCCAAGCAAACACCAACAAGCAAAAAGCTAAGAAGTAAAAAAGGAGGGCCCAATTACAAAAAGCCAAAACAGAAGAGAGCCCAGGGAAAAATAAAAAATGAATCTACTATTCTTGCCATAAATAACGAGAATAATAGATTGGGGGACTTGAAAAGCCTACCCATGAGATAGACCTCATGAGTATGCTTCAGCCCAGCAACATCAACAAGCCCAACAGCGAGAGGCCCAATAGCCCAAGACGTTCTAGAAGCTTGCTTGAAGGGACACGATTTGCAAAGGAAACCACATGCTGCACGTCTGATCCAATGGATGGCCCAATGCACGCATGTCCTGGGATATGAGGCAGGAAACAGGGGGTAAACGTTTACGAGTTAGTTGGACCAAAGGAAAGCAGGATGGACCGAAGGGCCCGGATAATGTTGATAAACCCGATAGATAATATGTATAAACACTCTCCTCTATAAAAAGAGAGGAGAGGAACAATTTAATTCATTCACCAATAATAAACTACAATCTATACTTGTTTCTTTACAAGAACCGATCTCCATTCTTTCTCGAGTTGTTAGGAACCTTACCCCCCCCCCCCCCCCAATCTGGAATAGGTTCCAGCACTTAGCTATTTAGAAAAATAAAAGAAATCTTAAAAGCTAAAAGCTTTTATTTTCCTTTTGATTTAGCAATAGGGCTTCCTGTGATAATCCGATGTGTTGCTGTATGCTTTTTTTTGTTTTTTTTTCCTAAAATCGGTTCAGGTTGGAAGCGGTTACCGTTTGGGTTAAACTTGGTAAAAACTGGATTGGGGTGGATATGTTTTTTAGGGGAAAGAATCGGATTAATTTGGGTTTGATCGGTTTCAAAGTATAGGTTTACAAGATTACAAACCGTCATTTGGGATTTGTTTCTAATCGGGTCTTGCCAAACTGGTTTTAATACTGATTTTGATTTCGGGTTACAAACAAGTTTCGGTTCTTAAACCGGTTTTTTTGTGCACCTCTAGCTATTATTGTCAATTGGGCTGAGTTATGCCCACTATCTCTGAAGAGAGAGCCCAAAATGATTTTGGTCTCACACCTGAATAATATTAAACATTTGCTCTATTTGATCGGGATTTTTACATATTTTCTCTTCCTAAACTTTGTAAATTACATATTTTCTCAAATTACAAGTTTTTAATGCAAAATGTACAATGCTCTTTAAGCATGGTCTAGAGAAATATGTAATTTCAAAGTTTAGGAAGAAGAAATATGTAAATGCCCCTATTTAATCACTATGATATTAAACATATTCGTACCTTTTTCATACTATATATACTCATCCAAGTAGGTTTGTTGTTTATACTTTTAACAAATTGGATTCTAATAATTCAAATTATGAATTATTGTTAATAATTCATGCTGACAGTTTGATCAATAACACTCTTAACTTTCATTTTTGTTATAGATGATAATTTCATTCTAACGAAAAGTAACACCGGATATAGCAAAAAGAAAATATACGTTTTTACTAATTTATTTAAAACATCAGCCACTTTCTAAAATATTCTTATCTTTAGGCATTGACAATCCGATATCGTGATCAAGTTAGACGAACTTTAAGTACACTACAATACCAATTTTGTACTACTTAATTAAATGGCTTAAGATGACATATATTCTAAGTATAAAATATAATGGTCTCATAATTGCCTCATTTCATTATGACCATTCTCTAGACTTGGTTAATCTGACCTTTTTATTTGAATATTATGTTAATTTATTAATAAAGATTAGGCATCACTTTAGTTATAGAAGTTTGGACAATGGAGAAGGATTTGACATAACTTTAGTTATATGTTTCACCTTTTGTGACAATCTTGGACCAATAATGGGACACAAAAATGAAAAGGGATTCAAAGAAAGAATATGAACCATGACTATCTCAAGCAAAGACATAAATGCCTTCAACCCTCTTATCTAAACAAGACTACCTCCTTTTTGCAAAGCTAAAGCTACAAGTTTTAAGTAATGGGCAAGTTTAATGTATAATTTTAATTTTTTATTTAAGAATTTTAGCTTTTTTAAAAGTAACTAAAGTAGCACTAGCAAAAGATGAAAAGAAGAGTTTAATTAGCACAAGCCAGGGATGGATGTTTCACTTTTGTTTGTCAAATTATTCGTATACACTAAATTGATTTTTCATTCTAGACCTCACAGGTTTGAATACATATCTTCACCCCTTCGAGTAGAATACTAATATAATTTACATTTTTAACAGCGTTTGTAACTACCCTCAATAATCGAGTGAGCCTACTTGAGACGGGACGTCAACCTCTATACTGATTTTGACGCTTTAGGTCCGACTCAATCAGGGACCAGGGTCATCTGCTAGAATCGTTAAAATTTTTTGGGTTGAAGGCAAAAAGAATTTTGGGCTTACGTAAAATGGTTTTTTGGTTGGTAAAATAATTAAATTTTTAAATGAACTTAGTTGGTTATGATTTGGTTGTGCATTTTTTTTATATAAACATAGGGTTAAATGAGTTAAGTAATTGAGTTTAAACATTAAAAGTACATATTTTTTTTCATAAAAAGGTAATAATTTAAAAAAGAAAAATGGGTCCATCAGGTGATCAGGTTGGGGACCTTTAACCACCCTGTCCTCCTTCAAAGTGGCACTACGATGAGCACCATCAAAAAGGAAACTTACCATTGTGGAAAAACCCTTTTAAATCAGATTTCGAACCTGAGTTCATAAGATTTGAAGCCTCAAACATTAAGCACATACCATTGGACCAGAAAGCATCTACACTAATATAATTTACATGGTTTTCCATTTTATTATTAAATAAGGAGGAGAAAATGAGGGTCTAAATTTAGCTTAAGATATTTTAAATTAATTCTATGAGTGTGTCAAAAGTTCTAAATTTAATTCCGTTAGTTTATTTATTATTTTTTGTGTAATTGTTTTAAAGAAATTTGTTTTGGTGTTAGTTCTCTAGTTCTCTCTGTGTTTATGGTAAGTCATCTCAATATGATATTTAAATGTTTAAAAGACTTTGTCTTGCACTTTCTCTTGTATGAACATGATTTTTTTAGTGTACGAGCATGATCCATTCACGGAATAACTACCAATCAAGCCACTGGCATACCTTGGTTGAGTTGAGAGGAGGGGCGTCACACCCCATGATTTTGTTTCTTTTACTTAAGTGTATATGTGATTTATTCTCGAGTGAACCAAAAATATAGTTTTTGAGTTTCCAAAACCTTTCGGAAATATGAATTGAATTTATAACAAAAAACCGATGACTCTGTCATGACTTTGAACCCTTAATTTTTTTAAACTTATTGGTTGATTTGAGTATAAATTTGTAAATTTAGGAAATATGAATGTGATAGAATGATTTTTCTAAATAAAATTTGGTATGAAGAATTTCGTTTAATATTATGTGACTTGATTCGAACCTACACTAATTCAAATTGAAAAAAATGATGTTTACGATATACAATCCATCGTAAAATTCTTTTGACATTCCTTAAGACCATCTCCAATAGAGGGTTTTTGGAGATTCTTGGGAGAGATGATGAGATGGATGAGAGAATGTGAAATAAAATTCTTGGTGAAGAATGTACAAGAATGTGTATGTGAAAAGACATGTAGGAGAGAGAAAAGAAAATATAGAAGAGAGTATATTTTGATGAGCCATGTGTCTAATCCATCTAAAAATCTATCTATTGGTGATGCTCTAATCCATCACCAAAACAAGGTCAAAGATAGAATTAATTTCTTACATAAGATAGATGTTTAATAAAAGATTTATACGCAATTAGTTGCACATGCCTTGAAAATTGGTTGAAATTGTCAAATAAGTTGATTAAACCGTGATAAATTGATTCAAATAGTTTAATTGATTTTTTGTTTAGTTATTTTTCTAACAAAGGTTATTGAATTTAGATAACCACAATTATCACATAATGGCCGCTGCCATTCCCAAGTAACGAGTTGATCACCTCCGTTCTATACTTTAAGCTTGTTTTCCTGTGTTACTAAACGAACTAACCAAACACTAACCTGGTTAGTTTTGGGGCAAAAGTGTCATTATACTAAGTTGAGGGGGTAAAATGGAAATTTTATTTAACACCACACCCATCTACGCTGCCTTCCTTTGTCTCTAGCCGGTGAGTGTTTCGAATGAGTTGCAGGTTTTTTGGCTAGTTATTCGTTTTTCGGCGAACGTTTCTACCACCATACTAACAAGAATAAAATGATTTGGAAAAGATGATAAGCAACCACAATATTAGAAAAAGATTATAATCAAACACACTTTGTCTATTACAATAAGACATATATATATATATATATACACACACACACACAAGAATTGGAAGCTAATTCTAAGAATACATTTAATTACAATTATATGTAAGGCTTAACTTATGGAGAGAATATTTCCATCTTTGACTAGCCATGATTCTTGGGATTGTATTTATTATTATCTTTGATATGCCCCTGCAAGATGGACGACCGTAAGATAAGTCCAATCTTGAATAAAAGTAGATTTTGTTGTATGTAAGAAAACTTGATGAAGCAAAGACATTTTTTATTTATTTATTATTTTAGAGGGGAATAGTGGCGGAATAGTGCATCACCGAAAATTGACGGAATAGTGCGTCGCAAAAAAATATTTTATTTGTGTAGGGGAATAGTGGGTCGACGGAACAGAGCATCGCCGGAATATATTTTAGTTGTGGAGACAACAGTGGGTCGAGGGAACAGTGGGTCGAGGGAACAGTGCGTCGTCGAAAAATATTTTATTGGTGGAGGGGAACAGTGGGTCGCCGGAACAGTGCGTCGGTCGGAAGTATTTTAGAGGTGGTAGGGAACAGTGGTTCGACGGAACAGTGCGTCGCCGGAAAATATTTTAGTGGTGGTGGTGGTGGTGTTTGAATGAGTAATATTGTGATAGACTGATAGTAGGGGAGATTATTGGAATAGAGAAAGAGAAAAGGAGATTGATGGGCGCAGGATCAAGAACTTCTCGTTGGAGATATGAGCTGTGATACCATAACAAGAATAAAATGATTTGGAAAAGATGATAAGCAACCACAATATTAGAAGAAGATTATAATCAAACACACTTTGTTTATTACAATAAGACATATATATATATATATATATACAAGAATGGGAAGCTAATTCTAGGAATACATTTAATTACAATTATATGTAAGGTACAACTTATGGAGAGAATATCTCCATCTTTGACTAGCCATGATTATTGGGATTGTATTCATTATTATCCTTGATATGCCCCTCGCAAGATGGACGATCGTAGGATAAGTCCAATCTTGAATAAAAGTAGATTTTGTGGTATGTAAGAAAAGTTGATGAAGCAAAGACATGATTCTTGGGTTTTTTTTTAATTATTATTTTAGAGGGGAATAGTGCATCACCGAAAATTGACGGAGTAGTGCATCCCCAAAAAAAATTTTATTTGTGGAGGGGAATAGTGGGTCGACGGAACAGTGCATCGCCGGAATATATTTTAGTTGTGGAGACAACAGTGGGTCGACGGAACAGTGCGTCGCCGAAAAATATTTTATTGGTGGAGAGGAACAGTGGGTCACCGGAACAGTGCGTCGGTCGGAAGTATTTTAGAGGTGGTAGGGAACAGTGGTTCGACGGAACAGTACGTCGCCAGAAAATATTTTAGTGGTGGTGGTGGTGTTTGAATGAGTAATATTGTGATAGTAGGGGAAATTATTGGAATAGAGAAAGAGGAAAGGAGATTGATGGGCGCAGGATCAAGAACTTCTCATTGGAGATATGAGTTGTGATGCCATAACAAGAATAGAATGATTTGTAAAGGATGATAAGCAACCACAATATTAGAAGAAGATTATAATCAAACACACTTTGTCTATTACAATAAGACATATACATATATACAAGAATGGGAAGCTAATTCTAGGAATACATTTAATTACAATTATATGTAAGGCATAACTTATGGAGAGAATATCTCCATCTTTGACTAGCCATGATTATTGGGATTGTATTTATTATTATCCTTGATGCATACCACATGTTGTCACCCTCAACCGTCATCTCTGCTTCTTCTTTCCCATCAACAATCTCCAAGAACCCGGAACCAAGCCACCACTTGCTCACGTTTATCCGGTGAGCTTATTAGACTTACGACAGCTCGCTGAAAAACCCGCAACTCGCTAAAAATGTTCGCAAGCATCCTTTTTATTCACCAAAAACGTATCATCACCACCGTCGTACATCATCTCTCACAACCAGTGACATCATAAGCCATCTCTAACGACCCACGCGTTTCCGGCGAGTTGCATGTTTTCCAACGAGCTGCCGGAGATGTGGTAAGCTTGGTGGATAAACTTGAACATGCCGGGGTGGCTTAGTTCGGGGTTTCTGGAGATTGAAGATGGGTAAGAAGGAGTAGAGATGGTGGTTGAGGGTGCCAAACGGGTGGTATGATGGTAGAAACATTCGTCTAATAACCTGCAATGTCGAAAATTTGCCAACAGGCAATAGTGGAAGGCACTAAAGGCGGATGCGGTGTTAAACAAAATTTCCATTTTAGCCCCTCAACTTAGCAGAATGACGTTTTTTTCCCAAAACCAATCAGGTTATTGCTTTGTAAATTTGAGGAGTGATATAGGAAAACAAGTTAAATGTATAGAGTGGTGGCGGACAACTTGTTAATTGGGAGTGGCAGGCGACAGCAGCCAACATATAATAGTTGGAATTATTAAAATTCAATAACTCTTTTAACAAAGATTACTACGGTTGGTCTTTTTCTCCTCAAATTGTTAAAACTGTAATTTAAACATCATAAGGCTATGCGTTGTGGTTAACTAGCAAAAACTAGTTAAAGCGCCACTTCAACGTCTTGTGACTACCAAGTGGACAATGGGCTTTATAACTACCCCACTCTTTACAAGCGCGTTATGGGTTAACTAGGTTTAACTAGATTTTTATTATTTAAATGTGATTGATTGTTAGTAGAGCTGGACCCCACCTTTTGAGCCTTTCGGGCGCTATCAGGATAACAGAATGAGGGCCATGACGCAGGGGTGTTGTGGTTTGGCAATGATTTAACGGGTGATATGAAGGTTTGACACTCTCATAACGCCTCCGCGACACTCGGCCTAATGAAAAATTTACTTGATTTCTGTATGGTATGGTCTGCCAGTCTATTGTAAAATAGTATAGAAATCAATTTTTTAATGTCACCATAGAAAAAAGATTATTGACCAAGACTTGAACCATTAACTGTCAGACAACTAAATTTATTCCATTCTCCTTTCACTCGAAATGAATCATCAGCGATATTTCTTAGTGTGGATGTCCATAACAACTTCCACCGTAATTGAACCACATTATTATTATGTTTATGCATAATAACTAACCTTATTAGAAAGTTATTATGTTTTCTAGCATATACATCTCGAAATTTACATTTGTAAAATTCTTACACATGAAATTAGCATGTCTGATTGCCTTCACTAAAATTTATTAAAGATGATTCTTGTCGTATTAACATTATATGTAAGTTGGCTTGTGGATAAAGTGATTTTTGTGAGCGAAGCATGAAGAATTTTGAATGCAATTATGCAACGTGCATTCAGGATGCGATATATATCTTTTAAATTAGGATACTAGATTTTAATAATTCAAAATTTATCTCATTGATCGACACTAAGCCAAACTTTAAAAATGCATCGCAACAGTCCCAAGTTTTGACCTATTGGTTGCCAAAGAGTTTTTCACTAACGAAGTTAGATTCCGATAGTTTTTGATAATTTGGATGTTGACGTATACGATAATGTAGCAAAAATAGTGGCATGAACTGCTTATGTGGTAAAAATTATGTTTAAAGTAAAATTAAATTTTTATAACCAAAATAAATGAACCGAACCACTTTTTTAACAAAAATAAATGAACCAAATTACTTAAAAAAAAGAAGAAAAAAAACCGATCCACTTTTTTTTAACTAAAACGAGCAAACCGAACCACATTAAATATATATATATATATATATATATATATAAACGAACCGAACCATTTTTATAACAAAATTAAATGAACCGAAACACTTTTTTTAAGCAAAAAGTCAACAAACCGAGCTATTTTTTTTCAACAGAAATCAACAAAACAAGCCACATTTTTTAACAGAAATCAACAAACCAAACTACTTTTCTAAGAAAAATAAACACGGGTCGAGAGAGTTTGGCTCAAAAAGCGTTTCGCATCGGAAGCGGTTCATGTCAGAACAGTGGTCGTGGTGGTTCGGTTCATTTATTTTAGTTAAAAAACAATGTGGCTCGGCTCGTTTATTTTTGTTAAAAAAGTAGTTTGATCTGTTTATTTTTGTTAAAAATATAGTTCGGTTTGTTTATTTTTGTTAAAAAAGTGGTTCTGTTCGTTTATATTTGATAGATAAGTAGTTCGGTTCGTTTATTTTTGTTAAAAGAAAATGGTCCACGTCATTTATTTCTGTTACAAAAATTTAATTTTAATTTAAAATATTTTTTTTACCACATAAGCTGTCTACGTCACTAATTTTGCCACATTATCGTACACGTCGTCATCCATGTCATCAAAATCTAACGGAATCTAACCTCGTTAGTGAAAAACTCATTGGCGGCTAATAGGTCAAACTTGGTATTGTTATAGTATAGTTTTTAAGTTTGGCTTAGTGTCGGCTAATGAGACAGTTTGAATTATTAAAATCTAGTATCTCTTTAAATAACAATGAGATATCTCTTTAAATCACAACTTTTACATTTATTTATATGCAAAAGCTAAAAAAAATTATTAAAAAGCTTTTACATGTAAAATAGATATTTCAACACACAAAATACATACTTTCAAAGTAATCCTATGTGGATAGCTTAGTTAAAGGCCATGTCGAAACTATGTATTACTTTAATATAGTAGTTGGATTCATTTTGATTTCTATAATTGCTTTTACAAAACGTATTTTATTTAAAAAAGTTAGCTTTGTTTATTAAACGTTTTTATAAGTTGGGCATTTTTCATTATTAACTTCTCTAATATGAAGTACATCATTTTTTTATATATAAAAACATTTACAGATATATGAATCATTTCTGTTTTTAAAACTTACTCCGGATCATTGTTAAAAACACGTAGATTTTTAACTGAACCGGACCCACCTTCTTTTTCTATGTCCATATATTGTTAATCAAAACCTATCCATATAATGCTAATCAAAACAATATCGATTCTCTTTTACTACACATTCTTCGACTAATCGAAAACTTTCTTCCACTGATGATAGGTTCGTTTTGTTCCGATTGTTCCGGTTATGTTCTCATAATACTATTCTACTTTAGTTGTTACCATATTTTTAGTGTATCATCTAATGTTATACCGAAAAAAAATATTTAGAAATGTATGATTTATTTTTTAGTTTGTGAATTATACTTGCAATTTAACTTTGTACTTAATTTAATGTAATATTCAACTTTTTATCATTCTTTTAAATTGTTTAACTCGTGTAGGACACGAGCATCTAACCTAATAATTCAATATAGTTTGTTTACAAACTAAAATTATAAGAGTACGTTATATTTATAAAAGGTGTTCTAAACTTATTTTAGACATGAGGGAACACTGACTAGCCAACAAAATTATATGACCGCTTAAAACACTTAATTGACCAAGACTTGGGAGTGTGGACATGTGGACAGTCGTTCCAGCCGGAATTAGAACATATTTCATTAGTCATATCAATCACGTTCACATATTCTCTTTATTCTTAAAAGCCATACGTATATGAAAATTTTCCAAAATAAGCATTTATGAAAACAAAGTTTTAGTTTTATTTATTATTTGTAAAAGTTTCAGAAATAGGTATTATAAATTAGTCGTGACGAGTAGTTTGTAGAACCAATTAAAAGTTGTCACGAGTCCTTAAACTAACCGTAACGAGCACGTTCACTAATCATTTACTCCTCACGACTAAATAAGTTTCATTCCTCGTATTCAACGCCCACGAGTTATTTATAAATTCTTTAATCGCAACGACTAGTTTACCTGGTTTACATTCTCAACACGAGTAGTTTATTAATAGTTAACTCGCCGCGACTAGTTTAACCTTATAATTACTCGTGGACGTTGATTACGAGGCATGGAACTTATTTAGTAGTGACTAGTAATTGATTAGTAAACGTGCTCGTTACGGTTAGTTTAAGAACACATGGCAAGTTCGAATTGGTTTCTACAAACTACTCGTCACGACTAGTTTATAACACATATTTTGGAATTTTTTACAAACGATACCTAAAACTAGAATTTTGTTTTCATAAATGCTTATTTTGAGAATTTTCCACACACACACACACACACACACACACACACACATATATATGGGGGGATATTTTGATAACCATGTTCAGTTTTAAGAACTTAAGAACTCTATTCTAGGCCACACATTTAATTAAATTGATAGGAATATGTGGTTGAGATTGAATATGGCAAAAAAGTCAAACTAGGAGAGAGAATAAAGATGTAAGTGGTTACACTAACTTTTACGTCCGTTACACATGTGTAAAAAGTCGACTCGGTACGTAAAAAATTATGTAATTTTTTTACGTGTATGTAACCTACATGTAAAAAAAATCGAGAAAAAAAATCGTTACACTGAGTTCTTTCGAGTTCTTAAAACTCAAAGGGGTTCTTATTTGAAATCTCCCATATATATATATATATATTAAAATTCCGAAAATAACCATTTGTAAAAACAAATTCAAGTTTAGGTACTATTTGCAAGAAATTCCAAAAATAGGTATTATAAACTATTCATGACGAGTAATTGTAGAAACCAATTAGAACTTGTCACGTGCCCTTAAACTACCCGTAACAAGCACGTTCACTAATCAATTACTAGTCACTACTAAATAAGTTTTATGCTTCGTAATCAACGCCCACGAGTAAATTATAAGGTTAAACTAGTCGCAACGAGTTAACTACTAATAAACTACTCGTGTAGGGAATGTAAACCGGGTAAACTAGTCGTCGCGACTAAAGGACTTATGAATTACTCATGGGTGTTGAATGCGAGGCATGAAACTTATTTAGTTGTGACGAGTACATGATTAGTGAACGTGCTCGTTCCGGTTAGTTTAAGGAAACGCGACAGGTTTTAATTGGTTCTACAAACTATTCGTCACGACTAGTGTCACACCCCGACTAGCACAATGCGGAAGCGTAAAACGGGAATGTAACAGACACCTCTGGTATCAACACATTGTTTATAAAGAAACATTACAAACTAATTTACAATATATTACATTTCTTTGTTCTATCATTGTTTTACAGTCTAGGTGATACAAACAAAACTAGTTCGTTAACTATACGTCCTTACTACTAACGCCCTTGCTTCTATTCACATAGCATCAACCATACACTTTAGGCAAGTAACAGATCACCAAATTACTCCGATTTAGGTACACCTGAAAAGCAGTTTAAAACGGGTCAACTACTAGAGTTGGTGAGTTTCACGAGTTTCAAGAAAACAGTAATGAGTATTCACAAGTCAACACTTGTAATCATGAAATAAGTATGTATGTATGTAAATGATGTAATTATGCTAAGCTACAGTGAAGCCTTGACTGTATGTGCTGCGTGCATCCATTTCCCACGCTCCATCAACCACTGTGGCCCCTTTCCGCCCACAACATGCCCCGATAGCTATGTCTAACACTACATAGTCTGTTTGTATAAATATGGTCATGTGCAAACGGCGCTATGTGACACGCCGATTCCATTTGGGTTTGTCAAACCAATAGTACTATTCACAAGCCACCGGCTCGAAGTTAATCACTGTGATCGTGGGGACTTTCGTGTGTTAGCACTTAGATAACTCACATCAATACATGTTTTAGGTATGTATATGTAATCAAACATGCTTTTCACCCCAAAAGTTCGTAAAACAGTTTAAAAGTGGGGTCATTAAACTCACGGTTTCGTAGATATTCAGTACTGTATCAGCTCGTGGTTTGTTCGGTCCGCTATCAGTAGTTCCTATAATCAATATTATAATAATATTAATATTTTAATATTATTATAATCTCAATACTAAACTGGGCTGTATAACTAATCTGGGTATATCTGGAATGCCCAGAAAGTGCAATAGGCTTAGGTTGTGATGTTGTTCAATGTCTAATACTTAAAACCGAACTTGGCTCAGATTCCCGTTTTCCCAGCTGGGCCAAGTTGTTCGTTTACGCGTTCAGAAAACAGTTATGGGGAAATAAGCTTGGGTAAATGTATTGGTTAACAAAATGATTAAGTTATAAAGAAGGATCACCTATTAGGGTCCGGGATTAGCCACGGGGCCCGTTTCTGTTTATTCAGTTTGATTTAAGAAGGAACGCGCACAATCCATCAGGATTGTCCATGTTTTTCATAGAAAAGTTCGTTTTTACTTAATTAGTCCAAAAATATGATTTTTGATCACTCTTGGTGTTTTGATATTCCCGTAGATTCGCTAGTCGCAAACTTGCCGGTTTTTTATAAAAAATGAATTTGTTTAATATTCAAATTAGCATAATTAATCAACCGTTAAACATTAAATTATGAAAATTTAACCACTTATCAATTAAAATACGTAGATTTTAATAAAAATATTTCTGGAATTTATTTATTGATTTATTAATTTATAAAAATTCATTTTATCAGCTATATTTCGTCTGAAAATCGTCCGTTTACCCCAAAAAATTTTCAAAAATTCCACAAAAATTTTTAAATGCTCAATTCATGTCCCAAATCAACCTGTATCAATTCC